>NC_056064.1:21045604-21364544 GCF_016772045.2 Ovis aries
GGCTCTGTATCTTTCACTTCTTGAATTACTGTATCTTTCACTTCTTGAATCAAACATGGATGTACTGCCAGGAGCTACAACATACATTCTTTAGGCGAAGACAATTATAAAAATGGGACTCCAACATACTATTAATGACAGAACAGAAAGATGTAAAGAACTTGGATCCTTATGGTATTGTTAAGCTGCTGAGTGAGTTAGTCCTCAACTATATATCTTTGGATTTCCTGCTAGACAAACCAAAAATATTCCTATGGTTTAAACTTGGTCTTTTGTTGTGAAGTGAAGTCACTCAGTCACGTCTGACTCTTTGCGACCCCGTGAACTATAGCCCACCAGGCTCCTCCGTCCATGGGATTCTCCAGCCAAGAATACTGGAGTGGGTTGCCATTTCCTTCTCCAGGGGATCTTCCCAACCCAGGGATCGAACGTGGGTCTCCCGCATTGCAGGCGGATGCTTTAACCACTCTCTCCCAGACAATCTGGTTGCCAACATTTAAAAATCAAGAGATTTCACATGACAGTCTGCATTACTAGTGTTTCTTGAAACAGAAGACTTTTCCCTCAACACTGGGTCTGAATTCTCACTTGGTCACAATTGGTAGCCTCTGACAAGAGAGCTTAAGGTCTCCAGCTTACCGCAAGCCCCATTTAGTCAGCTTCATTAATTTCAGTCACCTGCCTGATCCCACCACATTTAAATGTGTGACCTTCTGTAATTATATCTCTCAGCATGTCTAGCCTAGAATCCATGTGACCACCTGAATGTCTAACAGCTCAGAAAACCTCCCATCAATTTCTACTAAAGGCATAGTATAGTTTTTACTACAGCAAAAACTCTTTTGAAACTGCCCAAAAGTTGAGTTATTTTGAACTTTATCCCTTAGAACCAAACTCTGGAAATGATTTAACAGGAATTAGGATAGTTAATTTTCTAGTTTTGGAACTTTGTGAAACCCTAGGAAACAACATTTATGAATAAACTCCAAGATTTCAATAGTAATCAAAGGTCCAAGAAACATCCTGGATTTGTTTCATAGAAGTAGTAAAGAAATACAAAAATCACTGTAACCAAAACCCCCAAACAAGAGACTGGTTGTGATTCAGTAATCTTAACAGGGATGTGAGCTTGCACAACCACTGCACATTACTGGTAAAAGGGTTAGGATTCTGATATCCAAACCTGTTAAGATAGAATTTTACAAAAACCTCAAATGCCACAGGTGAGGGATGATGTTGTGGGACATTTCAAAAAGACTGTCATTTAGGATAGCTAAATAATGGAACCTTTCATGAGAAGCCGTTTCAAGACATGATATTTATCTCAACTGCCAAAAGACCATTTCTTGTCAATTCTTCAGACAAAAACATAAATGAAAGGCTGAATTACTTTAAACATCACTCACGTGTGGCTCAGTGAGCAATGGACTCATATACTTAGTGCAAAAGTTCACTGTGTCTTTACCCAAAAAGAATTTAGATAGCTTTAATGGTAATTGTAGACCACCACAAACAGTTTTCTCTATCTTCAAATGTACATCATTACATATTCATTACCATTACAAAGATACTTGTGTCAATTTCAATCCAGGGCATACAACTTGTCATAAAATGATACATCTGAAAGTAATACATATTTGACACAATTCAGTGAAGACACAAATACATCATCTATAATAAATTTGCCTTAGAAGCAAAGCTTCCAAATCATATAATCTTAATCTTTAAAAATTAAATACTGCTAAGGAATTCTGTGCAAAGAGCAAAGAATTAAATCTACTTAACATTAGTAATCACTAGCTGTTACTGACCACTCACTATGCTATAGTTCTAGACACTGTGTTAAACATTCATTTAGTTATTTCATGAAACCCAACAATAATTCTTTGAGATAAGGAAATCAAAGCTCAGAAAGGTGATTTTCCCAAGGTCCACACCTAACAAGTGGGAAAGCTGGGATTTTTAACTCCAGAATCTGGCTCTAGAACCTAAAAAAGTCCATTTAACCACTATGCTATACTATAGCCTATTCCCTTAAGAACAAGAATGTTAGACATAAAATCATTATTAAATTAGAGAGGGAAACTGTTTTTTGGGGTCTGGATTTGGCAGGGAAGAAAAATATACAGAGGATCAGTGTACAAAATACTTCTTCAGAGAAATATAATCAAGAAAGTAGCAGCATTAAGAGAAAATCATTTCAATATCAGTGTCACGTTGGTTGCTGATCTTGAAGAAATTCTGCTCTCAATTTCCAGAATGGTATTTCAGAAAGTCAATAAAAAATCAAGTGAAGTATGCAAAAAGCAAAATGAGAAAAGAGAATCATCTAATTTTAGGGAGGGGTCAGGATATAATTATAAGGCATTTTCTCAGCTATTGACCCATATATTTTCAAATAACACTTGTATATTCAAATATTTTCCAAAGGCAATTATCCATTTCAATAATTTTGCTCCTTGTCCTTGAATTTAGGACAAGTGATCTAATTCTTCTACACTATAAGGTTTCACTCTAGAGTCCAGACAACCATTGCAGAAAAGTTATTTCTAATTAGAGAATCACTATCATGGTTATTTCAGAAATGTGAGCCACAAATAGAATACAAAATTCAAAAGTACAAAATCAAAGAGGGGATTTCAGTGTATCAGCAGAAAGAAGAAAAAGTAAAACACAGAACTTCAATCATCCAATTTTCTAGATCACATGTTCAAGTCAAGGTAACTTGTTTTTAAAAAGAATACATTGTCAGTTCAGTTCAGTCGCTCAGTCGTGTCCGACTCTTTGCGACCCCATGAATCATGGCATGCCAGGCCTCCCCGTCCATCACCATCCCCCGGAGTTCACCCAGACTCACATCCATCGAGTCAGTGATGCCATCCAGCCATCTCATCCTCTGTCATCCCCTTCTCCTCCTGCCCCCAAACCCTCCCAGCATTAGTCTTTTCCAATGAGTCAACTCTTCGCACAAGGTGGCCAAAGTACTGGCGTTTCAGCTTCAGCATCATTCCCTCCAAAGAAATCCCAGTACTAGAAGCTTAAATGTGCACCTTAGGGCCTTAATAAATGTCTGCAAAGGAATCTCATTCAATAAAGAGAAAAAAACATCTATGGGGAAAAAAAAATGTAAGCCTGGGCCCTGTTAAAACACTATTTTCCTCTAAGTACCATGAATCACCTGAAAAGACAGCTGGAAACAAACCAAAGACTAATTTCGTGAGCAACTGTTCTAACTGCCATATATTGGTATTCTAAACAAGCTCATGAAACACAGAGGTTCAAATCATCCTTGGGGCCTTCCCTAGTGGTCCAGCAGTAAAGAATCCACCCGCCAAAGCAGGGGACACAGGTTGGATACTTGGTCCAGGAAGATCCCACGGGGCAGTTAGGTTTGCTGCCACAGCTACTGAGCCTGTGTTATAGAGCCCGAGAGCCCCAACTACTGAAGCCTGTGCACTCTAGAGCCCCCGCTCCATAGCAAGAGAAGCCACCACAATGAGAAGCCTGTGCATGGCAACTAGAGGGCAGTTCCCACTCGCCGCAACTAGAGACAAGCCCATGCAGCAAGGAAGACCCAGCACAGCCAAACTAAATAATAAAACTTTTTTTTAAGTTTTAAAAAAATCATCCTTGGACCTTTAAACTTCTTCATTTTGTGCCACAATTATATTCTTCTGTAAGACAATTTTAAGAACACAGTAAGATTTTACTCAGTTTTGTTCAATGAAATTTTCTCATTTTTTTAAGAATAAGAAATTATTATAGATTAAAATCTCACAAAAATGGTGCTTAAATGGAAATCTCCTAAGAATACTTTCTTTCTCCTAAGAGCCTTATATTTCATCTTTAAGATTCTGTATCCTGCAAGAATGTTTTGTAGGCAATTGAAGGAGTTCCTGGGTTTTTCAGCCACACCTTGCCTAACCAAAATTCCTTTACAGGAATTCCTGTACAGTTTCCTTTGAAGTTTAATTGGAAACCACAGAATCAGCATAAGAGTGCTCAAGAGTTGAGAAAGTTGCAGCTTGTAGAAGACAGATCAAAAAGACAAATCAAAATATTGTGCTCATAGAAATCTTAAGGCAATCCTTTTCAGCACTCTCTCAAGGAAGAAATAGGTTGTCTCTATTTTCTGACAAGGTTCAATAATAAAAACTGTAATCTAAATGCAACCAAAGTCTGAACCAAAGCTCTCTGTTATATCATATGTGAGTTTATCCAGTTGCTTTGGAAGTACGTCTTCAAAAAGTTGCATTCAATTTCTACTGCCAACTCCTTATATAGCCGGATTAGACAGATCATTCTTCTCAACTATTATTTCCTTGTCGTTGTGTTGTTCAGTTGCTAAGTCATGTCCGACTCTTTGTAATCCCATGCACTGTAGCATGCCAGGCTTCCCTGTCATCTACCATCTCCCAGAGTTTGCTCAAACTCATGTCCATTGTGGTCAGTGATGCTATCCAACCATCTCATCCTCTGTTGCCCACTTCTCATCCTGTCCTCAATTCCTTCCAGCATCAGGGTCTTTTCCAATGAGTCAGCTCTTTGCATCAGGTGGCCAAAGTACTGGAGCTTCAGCTTCAGCATCAGTCTGTCCAATGAATATTCAGGGCTGATTTCCTTTAGGATTGACTGGTTTGATCTCCTTGCAGTCCAAGGGACTCTCAAAAGTCTTCTCCAGCACCACAATTCGAAAGCATCAATTCATTGGAAAGCATTATTTCCACGTACAAAGATATATTTAAATCCATAAACACCTTTAAACACACTCAGTGTCCTCAGATTCTCCATATTTTAAAAAAAATCCATCAATTTCTGTTCTGTTTTGCCACATGATTCATAACCTCAATCATTAAAAGCACCAGCACATACAGCCTATGATACAAACTAAGGTGACGGCTTACAAAGATCTGTGCTACCATAGAGCAAAATATCCAATAGATTAATATGCTGCTAAGCACAGCCTAGAAAAATTGATAAGTTCCCAAAGGGAAAAGATCTTTAAAGACTGTAGTTGCATTAATCATTCTTTATGGTGCTCCAGGGTCATTACAAAATCATACACAACATACTCTGTCACAGAGATTGGCAACTAGAGCTAAGATGCCCTAATGTTTAAAATGTAGCTATTATTGAATAAAAAATATACAAAAGAGAAACTAGTCCTTGAAATAGGCTGTTCATGTGAATTATATTGTCATAAAACAAATATCCTACCCACCAAACTTGTGTTATAATGAAAAATTGCTTAACAACCAAATAGCAACTCTAAATTACCATCATTATAAAACTGACTAATATTTCATGAGTACATGCATATTTGGTGCCAGGCATGATGCTAAGGCACTCTAATTCTTATTTCTGTGCAAGAAGTACTATATTATCCCTGCACAGATGGGCAAACTAAAGCACAGAACTGTTAAGGGACTTGTGTAAGTCTAGTACGTTCTAAAGGTGGGGTTCAGATTCAGGCAGGCTCTTTCCAGACCTTACACTCTTAACCACTGTGCTAAACTGCTTCATGTTGCTACAGGCATTTCTGAAGGCCTAAGAAGGGAGAAATGAAAATATATTCAGGGATTCCCTACTCCCATGTGATTTACATCATAATCATTGGCAGATACTATTTTTATTCTAAACCACAATCACTTTCTTAAACCTCAAAGAATCAGTGAGCTTCCCTAATAGATTAAGATAATGTGTTATGAGTTGCTAACCTGTGGTTTATTTTAATTCTCACCTGAGACGTGCTAAGTAATTGTGGAAAAAAGGGGCTCTTCCAAATTGTTGCTCTTTCTATAAAAGTGTCTGAAGCAACAATTGGAGAATCATTGCTCTAATGATTAACTTGCACAGAATGTCTTCCCTTAAAGTTCAATGAATATAATTTCATACATTCACATGCATGAAGCATTAAAAAAAGAGGTTGCTGTTGTTTTCAAGTGGGGGAAAGTACACAGCAGGGAGAGGGACAAGGTAGTGCCTACAAACACACACTCTGCAAAGACAGAAGCTTCTGTGTCTGGCTACCATGCCTTAGACAACAAATTGTACCATAATCACCCTGTGGAGAAACTGACTTCTAATTGTGAATGGAACTGAAAAAGATTAATACTTAATATTTGGAAGTAATAAACATATCTTTCATTTTCTTAGCTCCAAAAATCTTTTGCTCCTCCAACTTTTCCAATTAATCCATTAAACATTCTCTGTCCAGTATCTCATGGAAAACTGACATCTCCTTCCCATCCATGCTCACACTTGGTTTGTGCTTCTCCTATTCCACTCACCATCCTAGGGCTTTGTTTTGTTTTAATTCATGCTTAGCTTATAGCTGCCTTCCCTACTAGACCTATAAATTCTAAGGCAAGGACTCAGAAGTCCTTGCTGGCCTTCTTTGTCTTCCTCAAGGCTTACACATCAATTATGATTACTACACTGTAATATAATTACTTATTTAATGTACTCTAAGCTTCCTGAGGCCAGGGACTAACTGGCTGCTGGAGCCCCAATCCTGGCACAAATGAGCAGATAAATAGATACCTTCAGAATCAAGTATAGCACAGGGTACAAAAAGGTACTAAATTATCTTAAAAAAAAAAAAAAAACAAGCAGCTTCAAGAAAAAAATTAGGCTGTAACACAGTAGATTACTTCTGTCTTCTTTCTAAGCATAGCCTCTCCCACTAAGTAAGTGAAATTATTTCGCTCTCAGGAAATCTAGGGAATCATGGGAGCTTTCACTACATTTTGGAGCCAAGATCACCTCACCTGACTTTCTCCTGACAAACAGGAAAATGAGGGGCACTGTGCACAGCAGCTGTGCTGCTCAGCTACACAAGAAAATGCAGGGCAGTTTGTAAGCGTATCTGAAAAGGATTCAGTGCTGAAAACCAGAGGAAGAGAATGGATGGCATTACCTGCACCAAACAGCACTCATTACCTACTTGCTGATTAACAAGACTCCTTAAGGTCTCTCCTCTCAGGTACACAGGACTTCTGGCATATTTCAAATTGGGTAGTCTTGTCAATAGACATAGAGGTTGTTTGTTTGTTTGTTTTTAAGTAGTTTCCCTACTACTGCTAGGTTTCTTGAATGCGTGAACAAATAAATGAAAAATATGAACATGGAAATGCTTACTATGGGCTAGGCACCATGTAGCCAACATGACAGCAGGCATTTAATGGAAAAACTGCAGAGTGCTAAGCAGCTGGAACCAGGATGGGATGGCAGTGTGGGCTCTGCATGGTGCCTTTTTCAGGATGGACATAATCTAGAATCTGCTCCCTCTCACTTAAAGCCACTGAGAAAGAACGAGAGACCTGAAGACACCTTTTAAGTACCAAAGGCCTGTTCTTCCTTCAAACCAGTCAAATTTTAAAATCTAAGCTAGTTTGTTTATTTTCTGTCCATGCAACTTAATGAATACTAAATAATAAGCAAGCTCCTGTGGGACGAGCAATGGAACTTCACTGGAACACACTCTAGCTTGTACTCTTAATGCGGTGTTTCTCAGAAGTAGAATTAATTTAGTATTCACATTATGCAGTAAAACTGAATATAAACATAATCTACAAAACAACTTAAAACACTAGTGAATATTTCTCTGTTCTATCGATGGAAAATTGAACAAAGTAGGAAACACACAAAGACTTTGAAATGACAGTATTAAGATGTTTTAATGTCTGTATATCAAAATGAATAAAAAACAAAATGGCAAATGAAAACTAATGCAAAATATGCAATATAACAAAAAAGATTGTTATAAGCATAAGAAAAATATTTACAAATCAATATGGCAAACATAATTATCCACAAAGAAAGCTTGGCTAATCACATGACTGACTTAAACAGAGACTATAAAACAAATAACAGTAAGTTATTTGAAAAATGTTTAAGTTCTGATTTTTTTTTAAAAAGGTAACTTAAAACAACAAAATACTAGTGGTGAAGAGAGTTCTGGGTCAGACACCAGAACTATAACCGCTGGCAAGATTCTACTTTACTCATTTTACTGCCTTGAGATTCAATTTTCTTTGTAAATTAGAGATAATAATAATATCTACACCACAGGAGTGATGTAAAAATTAAACAACTGGGGACTTCTTCAGTGGTCCAATGGTTTAGACTCCACCTTCCAATGCAGAGGGTATAGGTTTGATCCGTCATTGGGGAATTAAGATTCCACATGCTGCACGGTGCAGCCAGAAAAAATTAAACAATATAAAACAATATAATGCATGTAAGGTATTTAGCACAGTGTTTGGTACACAGTAAATGTTCAATAAACAACAGCTATTATGATTTTAAAAAGAATGATGACAACATTCAGGATTGATAAGGGTACAATGAAGCAGACATTTTTATACACAGCTTGTCAACAAAGCTTGATTCAACCTAAAACAGCAATATGTATCAAAAATCTTAAGGGTAGTCATATTTTGGGGGCTTCTGGAAACAAAATAATGCTTAAAAACAATGGAAAAAATTGCTAACTATGACTATATCCATCAACCCATCCATTGATCCATAGTCCAATATTTTTGACCCTGGTGATACAAAAATATATCAATAAACCAAGTCTCTGGCTGAAAGGTGAGTTAGGGAGGTAAGCAATCAAACGGTCAAGAACAATAGAGATAAGAGCCACGATGGGTAAGTACAGGGTGCTATGGTGCACGAAGAAGGAGCACCTACCATAGTCTGGGAGTGGAGTCAGGGAAGCTTCCCAGAAGTGACATTTAAGCTGAGACCTGAAGGATGAGTAGGAATTAGTCAGGTAAACAGATGAAGGGAAGACGTTCCAGGTAAAGGGAACAGCATGTGCAAAAGCCTAGAGATCCAAGGGAGCATGGCAGGTCAGCTTGACTGAGCAGTGTGCAAGGCAGGGACTTGGGAAGAGACAAGGCTGAAAAGGTAAGCAAGGTTGTCTTATTAAAAGTCTTGCGAGCAAAACTCTGGAGTGTAGACTTTATTCTAAAGGCAATACAAACACCAAAAAATCAAACCGTTTTAATAAATACAGGGTTAATATTCATAATGTACCAAGAGCATATACAGGTTGAAAAGGATGCACAGTTCATAAAATGGAAATACAGGACTGTAGCTGAATAACTCCTGAAGTTTACTAAAAATCACTGAATTGTACACTTATTACAATAGGTTTATTTTAGGGCTTGTAGACTATACTTCAATAAAGCTATCTTTCTAAAGAAAGATAACAGAAATGCCTAATAAACATCTCAAAAATATTCAACTTGTCTAATAATAAAATATGTATCAAGCCAACTAGGTACTACTGTTTATCCTCAAAAATTATTAATGATTAACAATAAAATGAGAATATGCAGTGTTAATAAAGCTAGGAGAAATGAGCATTCTTATACTATGTTGGTTGGAGTAAATGTTAATTGGAAACAACCTTCCTAGAAAGTATAAATATGCAACAGGAATCATAAAATTGTTTACTCTGAGATCCTATAACTGTATTTCTTGAAATCTTAATAAATGTTCCAGAATGCTGTCAAATATTTATGCACAATGATGGTCACTGCAATGTAATTTAAAAGTTGGAAAAAACCTAAATATTCATCAATAATGGAAAGGTTAGAATGAGTTATAACTACTCAATGCAGCCATTTAAGTGATTTGGCATACACCTATGATATATATAAAACTTTTTAAAAAAGCATACAGCATTATACATACAGCAACACTTCAGTTATATAAAAATACACGCTCAGCTGTATGCCACTTATCTTTCGTTCTCTTTTCTGTGCTTTTCCATATTTTCCAGATTTCCTACAATTGGCCTGTATTATTTCTATAGGTTAAGAAAATTTCTAAAACCGTCTTTGAAAAATTAAAAAGCATCACTTTTATTTTATGTAAGTCAATCTCATATTTTATGGCTTTATTTTCTCTGCCTAGGGAGAGAGGTGTGGTCATATGTGAATATATATCATTTAATAATATCTACATATCCCACATCCCCATTTGTATATATATAGATAAATGAATTTCCCAATTAAAGCATGCATCTTAAACATCAAGACTTCAGTGAAACTTGGATGGGTCTTTATCTACAAATACACTTCACTCAATCCTGACTGCTTAAACCAAGACAAAACAAGATTAAGCTTTCTTATAAAGATTTGGAGTCATCGTTATAACTATATAATAGCTGCTCTAAAGGAGTACTGGTTCTTAGAGGAATATACTTGTCCTTACATAAAGTAGTCCCTAACTGCTAAATTTTTTCTTTGGGTCAGCTATTTATAGGTTTTATTCCTCAGCCCTTGCTGTAAAAACATCAACTACCATTTCCCAGAACTATAAGGAGCCTGCCTTTAGCAGCACCTGACCTTTTCCATTCATATTTTGCTGCTGGTAATCTTCTAGGAGTATGGAAACTAAATATTCAAGTTTATAAGATTTCTGTGTAAACCAAGAGATAATAGGCTTCAAAAAAGGGTATCACCACAAAATGATTTGTACAGACTTAGGTGATTCTGTTCTAGACAGTCAAACCAGACAATATATAAATGAACTCAAAAGACAGTGTGAGTTCTTAATTGCATCTCAAGTCTTGATTCCTTTACTGGCAGTCAAGTTCTCAGGACCAGAAACCAACATGCTGTTTGTCTTACCACACCATGGAAAGAGATATGAACCAGGAGCCATGGAACTTGGTTCTAGTGCTAGATCTTATCCAACCAGTTCTGTCATCTTCGGTAAGCCTTTTAACGTTGATATCTGTCCTGTGTAACTTCTGAGGCTATTCTAGAATTAAATCAGACCATGAACACAAAACACTCTGAAAAGTATAGAGCACTATACAAAAGCAAAAGATTTTTATGGTATTTCACTGTATTTATATAACCCTGGGTCAATATAGATATCTGTTCAGAAAATTCATACCAGAAAGATAGAAGGTAAGAGATCATTCTTAAATTGTTTCAATTAATTAAAAACATCTGTTATCTGGGAAGAACAATATATTCCAAGACTTGACATCTCTGATCCCTCCTCCCCTATATCCAATAAGCCTCAGGTTCTGCGTGTCTTTTCTTCCGTCCCTTGCACTTGTCCTTCTCTTTCCCATTCCCAGTTCAAGCCTTTACTATTCACACCCAGGCCACCGTAACAGCCTCTAACAAGCTCTACTCATGCCTTTTCTCCCTCTCTCCACTCCCCTGGCCCAAAGCTGGTGGATCAGTTTTCTTAAAACACTACTGTGATCATATTTGCTCAAAACCTCTAAGGACTCTCTATTACCATCTCTGTCAAGTTCAAATTCCTAAGCTCAGCAGTCCCTTTGCAGCCGTAGCTGCCTCCTCAGCTTTATCTATTACCACTCTTCCAAACAAATCCTTCCTCAAACTGGTCTACTTAAATCTCCTCAGATATGCCTTGTATGTTTCTGTCTCTAAGTCTTGGTGTATACAGCTTCTCTCCACCTGGAACACTTTCTACTCCCCAGCTTCTATCTCAGTCTATAAACATTCAACCTCCCCTTCAAGACCTAGTTCGAGAGTCACCTAACTATGTTACACTTCTCTTTGATTCTCAAGAAGGAAAAAGATGGAAGATTCTAAAGTTAGACACATCTGGGTTTGAATTACATCTTCAAGAGCTGAGTGTCACTGGGTACAATCCTTAATAGCTCTTTGCCTCAGTTTCATCAGTAAGATGCGGATAAAAGAAATTTCCCTTGAGCATGCTGTGAAGAGTAAATAATCCATGTAAGGTAGTTACATGTTAGATATTGGTTTCACTACTATTGCCACTAGTGAATTTATCTTAATTTGAATCCATACAATACTTATGGCCATTTACAAACTGGCTGTTGATATACATTCAGTATCATTCCCTTCACACTCCTTTTCTACTCTCTCATCTCATTCTTGCCCCTCCTCTAGTCCCTATGTCTTCCTTCTCCCCCTCCCTGCCAAGATTACATGACCCTGAAGGACAGAGTTAATATCTTACACATCTTACTACTATAATAGTCATTCACACCCAGTAGATGATCAATAGATTTGTTTAATCCCTAAAGAAAAAACACTGAAGAGCTGACAGTATTAAAATGTCTTACCTCCTATAATGAAACACTGTAACAGAATGCTTAAAATGATAACATCTAAATCTCCAGCCTCACAAAATTAAATCTCTCCTTTCATGGTTCTGTAGATTGTTTCTGCTCTCTCTTAAAACAAACAACTCAACTTTTCCATGCAGCAAGAGACACAACAGCAAATACATCCAAATCAGACAGCAGTCGAATACTGGAACACAAGGACCATGACAAAACTCAGCTAAAAAAGCTCTGGGTGAAGTGGAATAGGAAGACAACTTAAAGGGAAAGGTAACGGCTCATAGTTACGCTGACAACACCGACTGTTTCACACACACACACACACACACACACACACACACACACACACACACACACACACACACACACACACACACACACACACCCCAGTACCAGGATTCCTTTTCTCCCAGGGTCACATATAAAATGAAATAATCAGGCTACTATAGCAAGTAGATGTATCAGTCATTTAGCTCAATAACTGAGCTTACCCATGATCAATTTAATTACCTATATCAAAGTGCCTATTAACATACCTCAGGATTCTAAAATAAGCAAGTGTTGGCTAACAAAGTTATATCAAATAGATATGGTATTACTGTATACTAATCATTCACCTCAAGAAAATAAGTATAATAACATGATATACATATATTATTATTACAGCATCAATTGTTTTCAACAATGCCCAAGGAAAACCTTGTCAATATAATTCTGGTTTCTGGTTTACTTGCTCAACTCAACTAACCTTCAGTTGCTCTCTCAGCCAAAATCAGGCCTGGTAACCACTATCCTCAAAAGGTTTACAAGAAGAGTGAATTAAGATGGTCTGATGGTATGTTAATAACTTTCCAAAAACTAGTATCAAGTACCACATATAAGAATAACGTATATTAAATTTCCAACCTTATGATATTTGTCTTCAGAAGACCCTTAAATATTTTACGAGCTTTCAAGTGCAGTTATTCTAAAATCATATAATCTTAAGAATTAGAAAGAGCCCTTACACCATCTCCTAGGCCAAAGGACCTCCAGCCTTTTATTTGAACTTTTCTACAATGAGCACTCACTATTTTGCAAGGCAGTCCACCCCACTGTTACAAAGTTCTTCCTTAGCATGAAAGTCTGCCTCCCTGAGCTTCTATCCAAGGATCCCAGCTAGTTCTTCTGGAAACAACACAAGGTAAGGTAACCTCTGAAGTATAATCGCTTCTAGAATTAGGATATAGCTGCCAATTTAGTCACACAGAGTGCAAAAGCTGGCTCAGGGGGGAAAAAAAGGAAACCACCACACACTACACAGCAAAATTTTGAAATTCAGGAAACTATGTTGAAATCACAAACCAGCATGTTTTCAAGATGTCAAAGCACACACCTCAGTTAATATATAAATTAAGAGTAACCCAAATTTTTACAGTGGAAGGTGTTTCTGTGTATATTGAATACGTGTTTGCAAGCTGAAACTACTAAACCCACCAACCTAGTTTTTAAAACTACAATTCTGTAGGAAGTTCCAAACGGTTTTTCTAATTCCTCATATATTCATTCCATCTATTTCCCTCTAAAACATCTGGATTTTTTTTAAAAGATCCCATTTCGCCCCACTGGTGCAATATTTCATTTTAAAAAACAAATATTTCCAGAAAAAAAAAAAAAAGCCTAAAAGAATGGAGCGTAAAGAAGTGGGGGTGGGGCGAAGGCAAAGAAGGGCCCAGCAGGAAAAGGCTGGTTACTGGGTATTTTCCTTCTGGAAGCACGCTTCACTGGCACTGGCATCTGAAGTAACGAGCCATACAAACACGACTCGAGAACAAGAACGATCATGAGCAATGAGTGCGATGCATACATGTCTGTGAGATGTAAATGAATTGGCACTGGTCATCAAGCAGCGCCAGATGCTTCAGGACCTCGTCGAGGAAAGGTGAGAGGTCCAAGGAGCAGAGACTCCCGCCACCCTCTGGGGGAGGGGAGATGGCGAGAAACCTAGGAGTAACTACCGTTCAGCCGTCCAATGAAGCCCAATGGACAGGACACAAGAAAGACAGCAAGTGACCAGGGGGAAGGCAGACGCCCGGAGAGCCCGAAGGGCGGGCGGTGGGTGAAGACGGAACGGGTCCCTGAAATGGGTGCGGGTAAGGGGATGTGGGTGTGGGTAAGGGGCATGGCAGGAGTCCCGGGGTCCTCTCCCTGCAGCAGAGCAACAGAGGGTAAAAGGAAGGGGGAGGGTGAAAAGCAAGAATGACTCATTCCCGAAAGGAAGTGCTCAAGCCAGAGGAAAGCATGCCACAGGGGGCTTCGGGGCGAGGATGGTGAGGCGCTAGGTGCTCAGAGTGACGGAGGCACACATCAACGTCCGGTAGTTCCTGCGGCTCGTCTTTAAGATGGGGGCGTGTGGGGGGTTCGCGGCAGCCGGGTGCCAAGGCCTGGGAAGCGGCGCGGCGCGTGCGCAGTGGCGCTCGGCGGGACCCGCTGAGGCAAAGCGGAGCCGCAGTGACAGAAGCGAGCGGAGCGGCTGCCGGGAGGGGACTCACCGAGGCGCAGGGGCTGGAGGTAGTGCTGGGGGTAGGCGACCGCTGGACCGTGACCAAAGCCATCTAGGCGCTGCTGGGCTGTTCCGGGCAGGGCATTCTTGTCCCGAGTGTGGGGGGCGGGAGGGTGACGGAGCCGGGATGGGGCAAAGGGGTGTGGGGTGGGGGTGAGGGGAACAGGGAGGAGGAGGAGGCCGCGCGAACGGCCGCAGACTCCGCACCCACCACCGGACTCTCGCAGACTGACGCGCCGAGCGGGCGGCTGGCTGGCTGGCGGGCGGGCAGTTCGGCAGCTGCGGGGCACAATGAGCGCTCCCAGTGCGCAGGCGCCACCTGTCAGCAACCGCCTCTCCCCTCCTCGCGCGCCGCCGCCTGGCCGTAACCCTTGAGTTGCCGGAAGGCGGCCGGGTGCGTGCGCCTCGGGCCGCCGCCCCCTCTCGGGGTTTCCCCCCGGGCTCTGGGAATCGCGCGGGTTAGGCTGCTCTGGGGGTTTGAGGGGGTGTGTTAGGGAGCGGGTTCTGCGGCTGGGGAGGGGGTGTCGCTGGAGTCCCCACTCTTGAAGGACAACCTTTTTTTATTCCCGAGGTTGGGCGCACAGCTTAACCCACCTCAGTGAGAAGAAACCGAGGTGAAAATCCTGACGCGAACGAGTTTCCGGGTGGGAAAGGGCGCCGCGGGGTTTCAAACGCTTCCTCTGAGCGCGGATGGGACTTTCTGGGCTAGAGACCTTACCGTTGACCCGGCTCTCGAGGGCTTTCTTCTTAGCTTTCCCACCCTTCCGCTCTGAGTCCATGTTTTATGATGAGACTTTTTGAAAGAAAGAAGGGTTTGTAATTTTATACCCGAGAATCTTCATGGTACCCTCGTGCTTCCTGTTACCCTGGCCCCTGTCTAAGGGCTCATTCATTATTCCTGAAGTGCAGGGAGGCCGAGAGAGCCTGGGGGAAGCCGAGAAAGCTGGGCTCACGGAGTTACAAGGGTCCAACCTGCTATTTACCTCCCACTTGCTTCCTGCTGGGAAGAAATTCTCTTGATTAGACAGGATTTGCTCTTTGGGGTTTTCCTTCTCTTCGTCTCTAGATTTCATTATTTCATAGACACATGCGAAATGTCGATTGAATATTCTAAAGAAATAGTTTTCTAAAAGATAAATCATCAGCTGAACCTAAGCCAAGAACATAATGAAAAATCAAGATTTAAGGGGGGCGGGGGTGGAAATCGCGCCATATAAATACCATAGATTGATTACACAGAGAAACAGAGTTGACAAAGCTATTTCTTAATTTGAGTGGATGTGCTGGTAAATACCACCATACATAACATGTCTGTAAAACGCAGACATTCCGGAGTTTGCAGTTATTAATCCACCGCCTCTTGTTTGTCACTCAAACTCTCTTGGATCTTACTGCTTGTTGTAAATTGGCAGAGCAGCCTTGAGCCCTTTCTGGCCGCTGTATGGTTAAGTGCCACTGGAGCCCTCTGTGCTGAGCCTTTGTTCTCTCCCTGGGGCCCTGTGGTTGAAATAATTAGCAGGGAGGTTCCATCAAGAATCAGACACTGAGGGTCCCTGTACTGTACAGTCCTATGTTGAATGTACAGCAGAGAAGCCAGCTGGTAGGCTTTTGCCCCCTGGTGGTGGTCAAGAGTGCCTGCGAGCCAAAATTAAACAAAGATGTACGGTTCACAGATTAAACAATCTGACTGTGTTTTTCCCAGAGCTACTTGGTAAACAGGAAAAGACCAGACAAAGTTCAGAAGTAAGAACTTTGAACCAAAGCTTAGCAGATCAAACAGGAAGCTATATGCCTAGGCAAGAATTTTACATTGCTGAAAGCTGAATGAACACAAATAAATGAAACATGGCTTATTAACCAAAGTATAGTTCTAGAAAAAAGTGTTATTCAAATTCTGTAAAGCAATTATCCCTCAATAAAAAATGTTTTTTTAAGTGTTACTCAAATCAATAGGTCTTAGTAATGTGCTTCTGACTCAGGGACAGCAACACTGATTATCTGCTTTTATGTAGCAACACAATCTTAAATTCTTTTGGACAATGATAATCTTACAGTGCAAAATAATCTTACAGTGGGAAAGAGCACACCTTAGCGATTAGAGATCTCGCTTCTAGTTCCTGGCCTCTGTAAAACCTTGAGCAAATGGCTTAAAGTTTTTAAGTTTTAGTTTATTTCTTCAACAGAGTTCTAACTCACAGGATTCTTGTTCTCGAGAAAAAAATGTAAAGTGCAATATAAACTATAAAACCCCATGTGTAATTAAAATAATTTTGTTATTCTCTTAAGTTTGTTCCAAGTGCAGTCAGCATTTTCTGAGTATACTGTATGTGTAGAAAATAGATCAAGCAAAAAGGTAATAAAAATATTTTAAAATACATGATTCCATGCCTTTTCTTAACATTAGGAGAAGTAGATTTGTGGTCAAGATATGTCTCATTTGTAGGTAGGTTTAGAATGTCTTTATTCACCACAACTGAGGTGATAAAATTCTGGTCAAAATTAGGATTGTAAGGTACCCAAATTCACATAAGGTTTGTAATAGAAAGCTAATTTATTGACAGGAGAAATATCTTTTCCTGGTGTATTACTTTTTAAGGAAACTAAGATTTGGAAGTTGTTCGCGCATGTTCATTGAGTCATTCACCATTAATTGAGAAAATAGTGTGTATCATATACTAGTCACTGTTTTAAAAACAAAAGTCTGTCTATCTCTCACAGCTTGTTAGCAGTAGAAAATGCATCAAATAATTACAGTAGGCTTTAATGGTACTGTTGTTTCAGTCGCCTCTGCTAGGCCCCACAGGAAATACATACATCTATATATGTATATACACATATATATACATATATATATATATATATGAGGAATCTAGAAATGTACAAAGTGCTTTAGAAAAACAGAGAAGGTCTGGGCAAATGCAGGCTTTATGATATTGGCTTTCAGTCTTTGCCTATAGTCCCAGTACAGCCACATGGTGAACTGATCTGGATCCTTGTGCCATTGGAGTTCATTTAACCCTTGACTTGTATTACCGTTCTTCAGGGGTGAAATTATAAAAGAGCTTTTGCAATTTCTGTGATCAGCTGGTTCTTAAGCTTTGAGAACCTGATGAAAACTATTAACCATCTCCCCAGAAAGATGCACTTACATATTTCACACACACTGAAACCCATTAAGGGGCTCTAGGTTAAGAATCCTGATCTTAAGTTTAAAACAGGGCTTCCCTGGTGGTCCGGTGGTTCAGACTCTGCCTTGAAATGCAGGGGGTGTGGGTTGGATCCCTGGTCAGAGAACTAAGATAACATTCTGTGGAGCAACTACTGAGCCCATGTACCGCAACTAGAGAGTCCATGCACCACAACGAAAGATCCTGCATGATGCAATGAAGATCCTGCATGCTGCAAGTAAGACCCAGTGCAGCCAAATGAATAAATCTTAAAAAAATAAAATTTAAAGGAGTGGCTCTCAACCTTTTCTCTTATCATGAAATCTATAGAAATCATGATGATATTTGTTCAGCACACTGCGATAAATTAGAGGGGATTTGGAAGCAATAATGTGGGGCTTGGTGAAAAAAAAGTTATTTTCTCAATGTAGTTATAATGTGAAAAATAACAAACATATTAAGGATGATATTAAATATTGAGTTTGCATAAGCTTCCAAATAAAGTTTGTCAAAATTTTAATGAAAAACCCAAGATTGCTTCTATAAACATAACATTTTCTATGTAGGGTTTTATGATCGAAATGATTGCATCTAATTCCTGAACAAGACAGTTTGACAGTGATCACTTAGTAGTCATTTTGATGAGAATTTATATTCATCTTATATATATTGATGAGAACAAGTAGGTGATAAATTTTCAATAATTTCACAACAATTCAAAATTTACAAGCATAAATTATATATGATTAATAGCTCTTACTTTTTTCCCACCAGAAAACATAATGTGGTAATATTTTATGATAACGTGACTGGATTTAGAATCCACTCAAACTTTTTCATATTTAGTATAATTTACAAAATAATGATGAAACTTCAATTCACAGAGTATGACTGTATTATGAGAGCAATAATTCTGAAGCTAACTTGGATGTAATGAAAGGACATATCAGCCATAAACAAAGGGAAGAATTCAATATAAATGAAGAGAGAGATGTAGAGCTGAATCCATGAGGAGTATCTGACAGACTTCCCTGCCTTTCTTGGCCACACATTAGGCTCTGAGTCCTGCTCCTTGAGTGCCTGGAACAAGCACTCCTCCAGCAGCTTCAGGGCTCAATGTCTGTGATGAGCAGCAATATATACTCCAACTGGCCTATGAAAGTGATGTCCTGGAGATAGAACATTCCCTGGCTTTGTTCCTTTATTCGAGGATACTTGCTTTAATGAAGCAAGTCCCCCATGTGCTTGCCTCCTATGGGACCATGGGGCACACTAGGATGGATCATCAGACTCTGATTCTTTGGGTTACTCTTTGAGAATCCTTATGTCAAACTGCTTCTGCCTAGGGGTAAATTATATAGAGGCACCAGTCCTTTCAGGCCATTCCTGGGGCTGCATGGATAACCATCTTACAGTACATCTGTAATTCATTGATCACACACCAAATAAAGTAAGTCATATAACAGACTATAGTTTATATAGCTAAGCTTGTTAAAATGTGAGGGGAAAATCGTCCTTAATAATCCAACCTCTTACATTTGAAATGACAAGTTAGAAAGTAATAAAACAAGTAGAAATCGGGACTTCCCTGATGGTTCAGTAGATTAAGAATCCACCTTGCCAAACAGGGAACTTGGGTTCAGTCCTTGGTCAGGGAACTAATATTGCCAGGCTGCAGAGCAACAAAGATTCTGCATACCACAACTAAGTCTGCAGGCCACAATGAAAAATCCCATGTGTTGCAATTAAGACCTTCAATTAAGCCAAATAAATAAATATCCAAAACAAAAAAAAACAGACAGAAACATATACACATAGCGTATATAATAGCTAAGAGTGAATGGAGTATGATTGAATTATATATTGCCTCTGTGCTGTATTTGGTTGCTCAATTGTGTCCAACTCTTTGACACCCCATGGACTGTAGCCCGCCAGGCTTTTCCATCCATGGGGATTCTCCAGGCAAGAATACTGGAGTGGATTACCATGCCCTCCTCCAGGGGATCTTCCCGACCCTGGGATCGAACCCTGGTCTCCCGTATTGCAGGCAGATTCTTTACCATCTGAGCCACCAGGGAAGCCCATATTGCCTCTACCTGGTTGTAATTTTTCTTAAATTTTAATAATCTTATACTAACTTTATTTGATAGTGTCCAGATAGGAGATAGAAACCACACCAGTTAATTGAACAGGTGATTTAACAAGAATTGTTAACTAGGTATGAAGTTAAGGGGGTGACTGAAAAACTAAAAAGAGAAATGTAATGTATGACAGAGGTAGTGACTGTTACTACCTTTAGGGCTGAAAAACAACCTAAACAAAGGCATTAAACAGAAAAAAAAAAATCACAAAGTTGGAGGAGTGACCCCTCAGATCTCTGACGAGGCACTGCCTGACTGGTGTTGGTATCTCTGAGCTTAGATGGGGGTGCTTGAGGGGACCCAGAAGTCTGGGCCCCAGACCTCTACAACAGAACCCTGGCTGGTGTCAATGAAAATTACAAAACTGTAGAAAAACGGCAAACTGGTTTCAACTGTTGCTACAGAAAGAATCTCCTACTACCAGAATAAAGAAGCATTGCTGGAGTGAAGCATACTGGAACCAACACACTACAGGAAGCAGTCATGAGATAGACAAGAAGGAACAAGCCTCTTGTCCTTCCTCAGCCTTGGGGTCTCCCTCCAATGCCCCCAATTAGCAGAGCTTAACAGAGCCAGCTGGCAAGGCAAAGAAATGTGGTTTTCACACTCCAGCTCCAGCATGAAAGAAAATTACAAAAGGAGCTGAGGAAACAACAATAGGCAATTGGCTGATGTGGAAATTGATACCAGAAGTGGAATCTATCTTCCATCTTCTGGTTTTGCATATATCTCATGAAGACAGTTAAAGACCTTGATCCTTTTGCTCCCCAGATCCAGTCAGCATAATGTTATCAATGCACTGGATCAACTTAATGCTGATTGGAAGGTCAAGATGCTCAACATCTCTGTGGACTGTATTATGGCAGAGAGCAGGAAAATTGACGTAGCCCTGGGGCAAGACTGTGAAGTTATATTGTTGGCCTTGCCAAGTAAAAGCAAATTGCTTCTAGTGTTTCTTGCCAATTTGTATAGAGAAAAAAGTATTTGCTGGATCACTAGCAGCATACCAAGTGACAGGAGTTGTGTGTTGATTTGCTCCAGTAAAGTTACTATATGCGGAAGAGCAGCTGCAATTGGAGGCATCACCAGACTAAATTTATAATCACCCATAGTCATCCTCCAAGATCCAGCTGCCTTCGTCACAGGCCAAACAGGTAAGTTAAATTGATGTAAGATAAGGACTTCCCTGGTGGTTCAGTGGCTAAGACTCCACACTCCCATTGCATGGGGTCTGGGTTCTGATCCCTGGTCAGGGAACTAGAGCCCACGTGCTGCAACAAGAATTCGCGTCCAGCAGCTGAAGAACCTGTAGGGAAGATAGCACAGCTAAGACCCAGTACAGCCAAGTACATAAATAACTTTCTTTTTAATTGGCATGAGGTAGATTTCATCACTCCTGCTTCTTTAAGTCTTTATTGGTGTCATTAATCTCTGTAGTTCCCCTTCTGCCATCCCAAAAAAGCAATGATTTTTGTTTATTTTCTGGTATGTGTGTATGAGGGGGAAGGGGGTTCCCAAGGGCTTCAGCTTGGCTCTTCATACTGTAATGGTCCTTATTCCAGGATCAAAGGGCCAAAACGGAAATTCTGCTAGTTGCCAGGCATCCTAGTTGTATATTCAAGAGCTAATGAAATATCACAGAATGGTTCTATAGACCCACTGTGCCCACTGCAATTCAAACTTGAGTTAAGACTCCATGCCTTATATAAGCCCCTTAAACTAGTGGAATGCATTTGGGTCTCCAGAAATTAGCACCAAGTAATGCCAATGTTTAGAAATCCTTGCAAAACCTGAATATTGTTTTTTTCCCCCATCACACAGTCATTTTAGGAAGTGGCCACAGTTGTCTGTGGAAAAGACGTGGGGGAAGATTTTCAGTATATACTATGGCAGTGCTGCAGAATCCTTCCTTAAGGGAATCCAGCCTTCCCTTTCGATTAAGGGGCTCAGGTCTGGAAACTGGGAGAGAGAGGTCAGAACTCTCTACTGTGGTGACTAACGTTGTATTTTGGGCCACAATATATAGAGATTTTAAGATATTACATGTAGAGACTTACCTTGTGGTCCAGTGGTTAGACTCCTCTCTCCCAGTGCAGGGACCAGAGTTCAATCCCTGGACAGGAAACTAGAAAGAACCCCACATGCTGCATCAAAGAGTTCGCATAATGCAAATAAAGATCCCACATAATAGTAGTAGTGTTAGTCACTGAGTCGTGTCTGACTGCGATCCCATGGACCGTAGCCTGCCAGGCTCCTCTGTCCCTGGGATTTTCCAGGCAAGAAAACTGAAGTGGATTGCCATTCCCTTCTCCAGGGGATCATCCTGACCCAGGATCATCCCGACCTACTGTCCATCTCTGGGTCTCCTGTATTGCAGGCAGATTCTTTATCAAAATATCTCACATGCTGCAACTTAAAAATAATAAAGAATCCCACGTGCTTCAGTGAAGATTGATGATCCTATGTGCAGCAACTAAGACCCAGCACCTAAGACCCGGCATAGACAAATAAAATACCTAAATATTAAATAAATATTATGTGTGAATGATCAGTACTTTGTTAGAAAGTGAAAGAAACTGTTAGTCGCTCAGTTGTGTCTGACTCTGTGACCCCATGGAACTGCACCCCATCACGCTCTTCTGTCCATGGAATTTCCCAGGCCAGCATACTGGAGTGGGCAGCCATTCCCTTCTCCAGGGGATCTTTCTGACCCAGGGATCAAACCCGGGTCTCCTGTGTTGCAGCCAGATTCTTTACCATCTGAGCGGACTGGCTATCTATTCTAATCCTAGGACCACCCATAATCATTTAGCTGAATGCCAAAAGAAATCTGATTACCACCATATCTCTACTTCTCTTTATGTGCCCACTTTGTCTTTGGTGGATAAATACTGACATTTGGCCTCCACTACTCAAATGGGTCATCCCATCATGCTTTGCCTACAGAAGAAAGCCAACATAGAACTTTTCAAGGATACAAATATTCCTAAGCACTAATGTATTTTGCAATGCTTTAGTAAAGGAACCCTCCCCAAGTCCTCTCAGAGGATATACTTGTGGGGAGTAGATATGCAAGTTAATATGTGACGTATCTGGAGAAGGCAGTGGCAACCCACTCCAGTGTTCTTGCCTGGAGAATCTCAGGGACGGGGGAGCCTGGTGGGCTGCCGTCTATGGGGTCGCAGAGTTGAGCACGACTGAAACGACTTAGAAGCAGCAGCATGTAACATATCTACCCCGTATCTCTAAGCCTTTTCATTCCTCTTACTGTGGATTCCTTATCCAGGGAAGTTCCTGTACCTTAGCTTAATTAAACATAGGCCACTATGGAGTCCAAGTTTCAATGAACTTAACAAATAAATCCTGAATGTCACTTCCAGCTGTAGGTGCTAATGCATTAAATTCTTAATTTCTGATACAGGTACCCATATCAATAAATTCCAGTCAACCCGTATTATATTTCATGCTCCTTCCTTTAACTCCCTTATAATATACTCACATAAACTCCCTGGGCTTCTACAATAAATAATAATGAAGCTGTTTTACCATTAAAGCTGTTTCTCGAACTTATGGTTGCCAGGGGGAAGGGATAGTTAGGGAGTTTGGGATGGTCGTGTACACACTACTATCTTTAAAACAGATAACCAGTTGAATAGTACATGGAATTCTACTCAATGTTAAGTGCCAGCCAGGATGGGAGGGGAATTTGGGGGAAGATGGATACATGTATATCTATGGCTGAGTCTCTTCCCTGATCCCCTAAAGGAGATCAGTCCTGGGTGTTCATTGGAGGGACTGATTTTGAAGCTGAAACTCCAATACTTTGGCCACTTGATGCGGAGAACTGACTCATTTGAAAAGACCATGATGCTGGGAAAGATTGAGGGCAGGAGAAGGGGATGACAGAGGGTGAGATGGTTGGATGGCATCACTGACACAATGGACATGGGTTTGGGTAGATTCCGGGAGCTGGTGATGAACAGGGAGGCCTGGCGTGCTGCGGTTCATGGGGTCACAAAGAGTCGGACACAACTGAGTGACTGAACTGAACTAAACTGAACTTCCCTGTTCACCTGAAACTATCACAACATTGTTAATTGGCTATACCAAATACAAAATTAAAAGTTTAAAGTTTGAAAAAAAAAAGATTAAAAAATAAACTCCATAGGGTTGTGTAAGAATTAAATGAGATAAAACATGAAAAAATATGGTATAAAATTAAATCATGTTTAGTGTCTTCTCAAAAGCAAAAAAAGTTATTTTCTGCTAGGGAGGTTAAAAAAAGCTGTTTCCACCTGGTCAGACTTTGTATTTGCCCTGCTGGAGCAAGTTTAAAATCATATTTTAGCTTTTTTCTCAACAGGGTTGCTACCAGAACACAGGTGTCATGAAAACCACTGCTAAATCTAAGCCACAATTGCAAAGAAGACTCATATCAATATCATTCTGTTGTTTGGACCTGTGGATGTGGCAAGTCTACCACTACTGGCCATCTGATCTTCAAATGTAGGGGGATTGAACAAAGAACCACTGAAAACCACAAAGAACCTCCTTTGAGAAGGAGGCAGCTAAAATGGGAAAAGGTTCCTTCAAGTATGCCTGGCTCTTGGACACACTGAAAGCTGAGCATGAGTGTGGTGTCACCATTGATATCTCCCTGTAAAGAAAGGGACCAGCAAGTACTATATGACCATAATTGATGCCCCAGGACATACAGACTTTACCAAAAACACAATTATAGGCATATATCAGGCTGGTTATGCTGTTCTGATTGTTGCCACTGGTGTTGGTAAATTTGAAACAGGTATCTCCAAGAAAGGGTGATCAAAGAGTAAGCTAACTAGTGACTAACGGTTAGCATTAACAGAATGGATTCCACTGAGCCACTCTACAGCCAGAAAATCTATGAAGGGATTAAGGAAGTCAACACTTATGTTAAGAAAGTTGAATCCAACCCTGACATAGTAGCATTGGTGCCAATTTCTGGATGGAATGGTGGCAACATGCTGCAGCCAAGCTCTAACCTGCCTTGGTTCAAGGGATGGAAAGTCACCCATAAAGATGGCAATGCCAGTGGAACCATGCTGCTTGAAGCTCTGAATTATATCCTGGCCACCAGTTATCCAACTGACAAGCCCTTGCATCCATCCCTCCAGGAAGTTCATTTCAGTTCAGTTGCTCAGTTGTGTCCGATTCTTTGCAACCCCATGGACTGCAGCATGCCAAGCCTCCCTGTCCATCACCAACTCCCAGAGTTTACTCAAATTCATGTCCATTGAGTCAGTAATGTTATCCAACCATCTCATTCTCTATTGTCCCCTTCTCCTCCTGCCTTCAATCTTTCCCAGAATCAGGGTCTTTTCAAATGAGTCAGCTCTTCACATCAGGTGGCCAAAGTATTGAAGTTTCAGCTTCAGCATCATTCCTTCCAATGAACATCCAGAACTGATCTCCTTTATGATGGACTGGTTGGATCTCCTTACAGTCCAAGGGACTCTCAAGAGTCTTCTCCAACACCACGGTTCAAAAGCATCAATTCTTCAGCGTTCAGCTTTCTTTATGGTCCAACTCTCACATCCATACATGACTACTGGAAAAACTACAGCTTTGACTAGATGGATCTTTGTTGGCAAAGTAGTGTCTCTGCTTTTTAGTATGCTATCTAGGTTGGTCATAGCTTTTCTTCCAAGGAGCAAGCATCTTTTAATTTCATGACTGCAGTCACCTTCTGCAGTGATTTTGGAGTCCAAAAAGATAAAGTCTCTCTCGGTTTCCACTGTTTCCCCATCTATTTGCCATGAAGTGGTGGGACCAGATGCCATGATCTTAGTGTTCTGAATGTTGAGTTTTAAGCCAACTTTTTCACTCTCCTCTTTCACTTTCATCAAGAGGCTCTTTAGTTCCTCTTCACTTTCTGGCATAAGGGTGGTGTCATCTGCATATCTGAGGTTATTGATATTTCTCCCAGCAATCTTGATTCCAGCTTGTGCTTCATCCAGCCCTGGGTTTCTCATGATGTACTCGGTATATATGTTAGATAAGCAGGGTGACAATATACAACCTTGACGTACTCCTTTTCTTATTTGGAACCAGTCTATTGTTCCATGCCCAGTTCTAACTGTTGCTTCCTGACCGGCATACAGATTTCTCAAGAGGCAGGTCAGGTGGTCTAGTATTCCCATCTCTTTCAGAATTTCCCACAGTTTATTATGATCCACAGAGTCAAAGGCTTTGGCATAGTCAATAAAGCAGAAATAGATGTTTTTCTGGAACTCTCTTGCTTTTCCGATGATTCAGCGGATGTTGGCAATTTGCTCTCTTGTTCCTCTGCCTTTTCTAAAACCAGCTTGAACATCTGGAAGTTCACAGTTCATGTACTGTTGAAGCCTGGCTTGGAGAAATTTGAGCCTCCAGAAAGGATGTCTACAAAATCGGTGATGTTGGTACCACCTCTGTGGGTCGAGTGGAGACTGGTGTCAAGCCTGGTATGGTGGTCACCTTTGCTCCAGAGTTACAACTGAAGTGAAATCTGTTGAAATGCACCATGAGGTTTTGAGTAAAGCCCTCCTTGGGATCAATATGAGTTTCCTTATCAAGAACTTGCCTCCCTGGTGAAGGAAATGGCAACTCACTCCAGTACTCTTGCCTTGAAAATCCCATGGACAGAGGAGCTTGGTGCAGGCTACTATCCATGGGGTCGCAAAGAGTCGGGCATGACTGAGAGACTTCACTTTCTCACTTTTACAATTCTCTATATGTCATTTTTTAGTAGCAAAACCAGATCTGAACTGACATGAAATTAAAGTCTTTATCCCACTTAGTAGTAGTATGAATATTCATATTCTCCTGCAGATATATTAATATATTTGACTACAGAATGCTGACCCAGGGCTATACTTAGATAATATTGCTTTCTAAATTCTAAAAAACTAGAAACACGTTTGGCTCCAAAGATGTCAGATAAAGGATTGGGTTTTTGTTCATTCACAGTGAAGTACTAGGCAGCCATAAAAAAGAATGAATATACATGTGCTGCTACAGGACATTCTCTAAGACACATTGTTAAGTAAAAAGAAAAATCCAGAGCAATGTATTACATGCTATCATCGTGTTAAAAGGCAGGGGGTGGAGGTAAGGGCAGAGAGGATAGATAGAATATTTCTGGAAGGACAGAAATTGATTACAATGGTTGTCTCTTGGGAGGGCAACTGGGGGGCTAATGTCAAGAGCATTGTACCCCTCAATGTATTGAGTGGTTATTTTTTTAATTTCACTTATTTATTTTATTTTTGACCTTTCTGGGTCTTCATTGCTCTGCTATGGTTTTCTCTAATTGTGGAGATCGGGTGCTAGACCCTAATTGAGGTGCATGGGCTTCTGATTGCTGTGGCTATTCCTGCTGTGAAGCTGGGGCTCTAGGGCACACAGGTGTCAGTAGCTGGGGCACGTGGGGGCTCAGCTGCCCTGTGGCATGTGAGATCTTCCCAACCAGGGATCGAACCCTGGTCCACTGCATTGATGGGCAGATTCTTAACCACCGGACCACCAGGGGAGTCCCTGCTGCTTACTAGTGATTAGGCAGGTTGATCAGACTCTCTCTGGCCTCTGAGCCGGGAGAAGAAATAACTGGAAGAGAGGAGTATGAAGACAACACCAGGTCCAGGGGCCAGAGGGGAGTGAAGGCGTGTTCATGGTGGCACACAGAGAAGCTGTCCAGAGAGCCTGGTCCCTGGAGGCACCTTGAATCCTCGCCTCCCTGCTTTGCTGGGTCCCCCTGAGATCCCAGTCTCCTCCTCTGCTTGGCGAACGTGAAAGGCGTCTCTAGTCCTTGTACCACAAGGCTCTGTTAACAGCAGGAAGTACTTGTGTGTGCACATGTGTGCATGTGCACACTTACATATGTGTGCAAAGGGAAGGCTTAACATTTTCTAGGCGCTTGAGTTAAATGACTTCTGCAGTCCTTTACAAAGTGAGCTCAGCAGAGGAGTGTGCTGTCAGGGGCATTTTGCAGAATCTCCCATCAGCTCCAGAGGAGGCAGTCCATTATCACAGAAGGCTCTCAGAGTGGTTTACAGTGGGGGCCCCAGAGCTGCCTGCCTGGGGCACACAGCCAGGAACCTGGAAGCCTGGAATCAGCCTATGGTCCGCCTGGAGCAAGGAAGATCCTTTCAGCCCTGAGAGCAATTGTGCTGTCTTTTCCATCCAAGGCCATGGCTGTCTCTGTTAGATTCTAGACACGCTAAGGAATGATCACAATTATGTAGCAACTAACATTTACGGAATATTTACTATGCACAGCGCTAGGCACTTTATCACTGCCTTGATTCTGTATACCAAGTCTCCAAGGTGGGAATTATCAAATGAGGTGAGAAGGGTCAAGAGACTAGGCTAAAGGTCACATGACAAGCATTTGAGCAGAAGCACACTGTGGGCTCTGTTCACAGAGTGGCCTGGGGCCTCCGTGGCTCTGTGTGAGAGCAGGGCATGTCCTCAACACTGTGCTCTCGAGCCCCACAGTGTTTCTGTTGCCATCAGTGTGGGCCCTGGTCAGTAAGGGATTGATGAATAAATATGTCTTCCTCCTCAAAAAAAAAAAAACAAACAAAAAACTTGCTTGTCAAAGATGGTTGCTGTGGTCATGTGACTGGTGACAGCAAAAAGACCCATGGATGAAAGCAGCTGGCTTCACAGCTCAGGTGATTATCTCAGACCAGCCAGGCCAAATCAATGCTGGATATGCCCCTGTGCTGGACTGTCAGCTCACATTCTTGCAGATTTGCTAAGCTGAAAGAGGTAATTGATCATCATTCTGAGAAAAATCTGGCAAGTGGCCCCAAATTCTGGAAATCTGGTGATACTGCTGTCACTGATATAGTTCCTTGCAAAACCCATGTGTATTGAGAGCTTCTCTGACTATCCTCTTCTGGGTCATGTTGCTGTTTGTGACATGAGGCAGACAGTTCCTGTGGCTGTCACCAGAGTAGCAGACAAGAAGGTAGCTGGAGCTGGCAAGGTTACCAAGTCTGCCCAGAAAGTTCAGAATATTACCCCCAATACCTGCCACCCTCATCTTAATCAATGGTGGAAGAAAAGTCTAATAACTCTTTGTCTCAATTGGCCATTTAATAGTAAAAGACTGGTTAATGATAACAATATAAAGTATAGCCATCTCTGCTCTCTTTTGGTTTTCAGTTGGGTGGAATATCTTTTCCCATCCCTTCACTTTGAGCCCATGTCTCTCCTTAAAGCTGGGTTTCCCAGGTTCTTCAGTGGTAAGGAATCTGCCTGGTGATGCAGGAGATGCAGGAGATGCAGGAGAGGTGAGTTTGATCCCTGGGTTGGGAATATCCCCTGGAGTAGGAAATGGCCACCCCCTGAAGTATTCTTGCCTAGGAAAATCCCATGAACAGAGGAGACTGGTGGGCTGCAGTCCATGGGGTTGCAAAGAGTCAGACATGACTGAGCATGCACACACATCCTTTAGGTGGTATGAGTCTCTTGTAGGCAGCATATGTGTGGGTCTTGGATTGTTTTCATCTATCCAGCCACTCTATGCATTTTGATGGAGAATTTAATCCATTTTATTGATAGATGAGGACTTACTCATCTTATTAATTTACATCTAAGTAAATGTCATCTTGGGACTCCCTGGTGAGTGGCTGAGATTCTGCACTCCTAAAGCAAGCGGCCCCAGTTTGATCCCTAGTCAGGGGACTAGATCCCACATGCTGAAACTAAGAGTTCGCATGTAGCAGCAAAGATGGAAGGTCCCAGGTGCCACTATATATATATATATTCTCTCTTCCCCCAGTGTTTCACACTGGCAGTCTTTGCTGGCAGGGTCAACTTTTTTAAAACATCAGTTTCATCACATTTTGTCCTATGCTTAAAAAGCACAAAATAAAATCCAAATTCCTTGATTTATTGTGAATAACTCTTTACAGTTGAAAAATTACGTTTTTGGCCTCACCTTCTGCCACTTTCTAGAATATAAGTATGCTCTGATATGAAAGCTTCAAATGCTTTTCGAACTTTCATTGCCTAGCATGTAATGTTCCTTCTGCCTCAGATACTCTTTCCCCACTCTTTTACACAGACAAAAAGTCTTATTAGTCACTTAAAATCCAGCTTGGAAATCTGGTTTTCTGTGAAAGCGTCTCTGACCTCCCTGGATAAATTAATTGCCTCTGTGTTCCTTAACACTGTGTATATGCCTCTACTTTTGTCCTTACAGATGGTATTGCATCAGTTTATCCCATTTTCTCTCACTAAACTAGGAATCCTTCAAAAGCAGGTCTTACCCATCTTTTTAAAAAAATGTTTATGTATTTATTTGGCTAGGCCTGGTCTTAGTTGTGACATGTGAAATCTTTAGGTGTGGCGTCTGGAATCTAGTTCCCTGATCAGGGGTCAATCCAGGTCCCCTGCATTGGGAGCACCAGAGTCTTAGCCACTGGACCACCAGGGAAGTCCTTTATCCATCTTTTTAAGCCCAATGTCTGCCTGCATATAGAAAGTCCCCAGTAAGTTTATTGAGTTGAATTTATCTGGGTGCATCTAAACAAAACCAATTTGAAAAGAAATGGGAAGAAGTTTTCTAGCAGGAGATGGACACTGTAAACAAAGCAGCCTGTGAGAATGCACTATTGGGACCTAGCAAAGAAATGGATTTTATCTTGTTTATTATTTATGAATTGCTTCAAAAAACTTTGAGGCAGCTATTTTTAAGTGTTCAACACTGTTGTCTCCAAAGGCAGTACAATGGATTTATTTGAGCAGAACATATTTTGCTAGCACATTATACACGTGTGCTAAGTCACTTCAGTCGTGTCTGACTCTGCGACCCTGTGGACTATAGCCCTCCGGCTCCTCTTTCCATGGGATTCTCCAGGCAAGAATATGGGAGTGGGTTGCCATGCTCTCCTCCAGAGGATGTTCCCAACCCAGGGGAAGGTGCATCTCTTATATCTCCTGCATTGGCAGATGAGTTCTTTACCACTAGCAACCCACTCCAGTGTTCTTGCCTGGAGAATCCCAGGGACTGGGGATCCTGGTGGGCTTCCGTCTATGGGGTCGCACAGAGTCGAACACGACTGAAGCGACTTAGCAGCAGCACCACCACCACCTGAGTAGCCCCTGAAAATGAAAGTGAAGTCGCTCAGTTGTGTCCGACTCTTTTCGACCCCAGGGACTATACTCTATCAGGCTCCTCTGTCCATGGGATTTTCTAGGCAATAGTACTGGAGTGGGTTGCCATTTCCTTCTCCAGGGGATCTTCCTGACCCAGGGATCGAACCCAGGTCTCCCTCATTGTAGACAGACGCTTTACTGTCTGAGTAGCCTCTAGCACATTATAAATAAACCATTTCACATAAAAAAGGTCCGTGGATTGTAACTTTCCTAGAGGCAGAAGCCATGTGTATAAAATTTACTTTTTATGTAGCACCTAGCTACACAAACTCTTAAATGATTTTTGGCACAACAGTGATTTTGATCATCTGTGACTGAATCTGTAGTCATTTGCAATGAAGAAAGGGAGGTGGCAATTATCCATTTGTATTGCTTAGTATGAATAAATAAACCAGATAAATCATATTCCTCTCAGAACTCCCCCCTCCAAAAATACATTTTAGCAAGGTTATTATTCTAATGTCTGTCTTTTTCACACAAATTAGGTAGCCAAAAGAGTTTCACTTCATTTCACTTTGTAATTTCAAAAGTTAATGAGGATGATGATAATGTTTTAAAAATTCAATTGCATTATTACTGCTGTTTTGTTTGTTTGTTTCTAACGCTAGTGATGATGACTACTGTGGTATTCTCCTGTTTCCCTTAACACTGCTGCTGCTACTGCTAAGTCACTTCAGTCGTGTCCGACTCTGTGCAACCCCATAGACGGCAGCCCACCAGGCTCCCCTGTCCCTGGGATTCTCCCTTAACACTAGCCTAGTACTAATCTAGCTTTGGTCAGTAACAACAGTAATAACGGTAACACAGTTTGAGAAGTTTACTGGTTGAGAACTTATAACCATTCAATAGAATGGTGGGATGAGGTGGGGGTGGGGGCAGATTTTGATCTTTCAGAGCATTTTTGGTTGTTTGTTAATGTTTTCTTTCCCTCTTTTTGAAATTAATACTAGTCTGGTAATACTTTTTCTTACCATTTCATGATACCTTTTTGTAGTCCAGATGAGTGAGTCAGCACCTCAAGAGGAACCTGCTCAGGTACCTGGTCTGCATAGTTTCTAACCATTTAACCATGAGAGGATTTGAGATTCAATTTGGGAAGTTGAGATGCAGTGTCGTATACTGTCATTGAATTATTTCTCTTTTTAATTGAAGTGTTCTCTGTTAAGTTTTGACAAAAATGAGGTCAACTAATAGTTGAGTCATAGTGGCCTGCTTCCAGTTGCTTGGTATTCTTGATACATAACAGGTCTGTTACTGTTTGAATTTTTTAATACAGCTACTCTATGTGATTTTATTTGATATGATGTTTACTCATGTGAATTTTTTACATAAAAATCTTGCTATGCTAAGCTAGGTCACTTCAGTCGTGTCTGACTCTGTGTGACCCCATAGACAGCAGCCCATGAGACTTCCCTGTCCCTGGGATTCTCCAGGCAAGAAGACTGGAGTGGGTTGCCATTTCCTTCTCCAATGCAGGAAAGTGAAAGTGAAGATGTTCAGTAGTGTCTGACTCTTCGTGACCCCATGGACTGCAGCCTACCAGGCTCATCCGTCCATGGGATTTTCCATCAAGAGTACTGGAGTGGGTTGCCATTACTGTCTCCAAAAGCTTGCTATGCTAGAGTATAAAACATTAGTTTTATTTCCAGCCCCAACTGGATACCATTTACTAAAACTGTGTCCATTTCAGGAAAATGGAAAAGAAGACAAAGAAAGGAACCAGGGAGGAAGTGAAGCAGAAGAGCTCATTCAGGTAGAGTTTTCATGATGTTAATGCTGGAGAGTAACTGGAGAATTTAATTTTCCTAGGTGAAAAAAAAAAAAAGGTGTGGGTATTCAAAAAGATAAAATGGCAAATGGGAAAAACCAAACCCACGTTGATCATTAAGCTGACTCTGAGTCAGTTTCAGGAAACTTCCACAGAGAGGTAAATTATTTGTGAAGAGCTATTATGACTTTATAGAAATGGTATGGACCTAACAGAAGCCGAAGATATTAAGAAGAGGTGGCAAGAATACACAGAAAAACTGTACAAAAAGATCTTCACAACCCAGATAGTCACGTTCACTCACCTAGAGCCAGACATCCTGGAATGTGAAGTCAAGTGGGCCTTAGAAAGCATCACTACGAACAAAGCTAGTGGAGGTGATGGAATTCCAGTTGAGCTATTTCAAATCCTGAAAGATGATGCTGTGAAAGTGCTGCACTCAATATGCCAGCAAATATGGAAAACTCAGCAGTGGCCACAGGGCTGGAAAATGTCGATTTTCATTCCAATCCCAAAGAAAGGCAATGCCAAAGAATGCTCAAACTACTGCACAATTGCACTCATCTCACACACTAATAAAGTAATGCTCAAAATTCTCCAAGCCAAGCTTCAACAGTACATGAACTGTGAACTTCCTGATGTTCAAACTGGTTTTAGAAAAGGCAGAGGAATCAGAGATCAAATTGCCAATATCCACTGAATCATCGAAAAAGCAAGAGAGTTCCAAAAACATCTATTTCTGCTTTATTGACTATGCCAAAGCCTTTGACTGTGTGGATCACAACAAACTGTGGAAAATTCTTCAAGAGATGGAGTACCAGACCACCTGACCTGCCTCTTGAGAAATCTGTATGCCGGTCAGGAAGCAACAGTTAGAACTGGACATGGAACAACAGACTGGTTCCAAATAAGAAAAGGAGTACGTCAAGGCTGTATATTGTCACCCTGCTTATTTAACTTATATGCAGAATACATCATGAGAAACGCTGGGCTGGAAGAAGCACAAGCTGGAATCAAGATTGCTGGGAGAAATATCAATAACCTCAGATATGCAGATGACACCACCCTTATTGCAAAAAGTGAAGAACTAAAGAGCCTCTTGATGAAAGTGAAAGGGGAGAGTGAAAAAGTTGGCTTCAAGCTCAACATTCAGAACACTAAGATCATGGCATCCGGTCCCATGACTTCATGGCAAATAGATGGGGAAACAGTGGAAACCGAGAGAGACTTTATCTTTTTGGACTCCAAAATCACTGCAGATGGTGACTGCAGCCATGAAATTAAAAGCTTGCTCCTTGGAAGAAAAGCTATGACCAACCTAGACAGCATACTAAAAAGCAGAGACATTACTTTGCCAACAAAGGTCCGTCTAGTCAAGGCTATGGTTTTTCCAGTAGTCATGTATGGATGTGAGAGTTGGACTATAAAGAAAGCTGAGCAGCGAAGAATTGATGCTTTTGACTGTGGTGTTGGAGAAGACTCTTGAGAGTTCCTTGGACTGCCAGGAGATCCAACCAGTCCATCCTAAAAGAGATCAATTGTGAGTGTTCATTGGAAGGATTGATGTTGAAGCTGAAACTCCAATACTTTGGCCACCTGATGTGAAGAGCTGACTCATTTGAAAAGACCCTGATGCTGGGAAAGATTGAAGGAGGAAGGAAAAGGGGATGGCAGAGGATGAGATGGTTGGATGCCATCACCGACTCAATGGAGATGAACTTGGGTAAACTCCGAGAGTTGGTGATGGACAGGAAGGCCTGGCATGCTGCAGTCCATGGGGTTGCAAAGAGTTGGACATGACTGAGTGACTGAACTGAACTGATTATGACTTTGTAAGTCAAGTTCGCTTTTTATAATCAGCACTGTTATCCTGCATATGACAGTCACCAGTTAATAGGGGAACTTCACTATCATTCTGAAAATGTAATTTCCAAGTTAATCATTTAAGTAACTTTGTGTTTAAATAAATAGAAGGCTTCTATGAGGAAAAATATTTTAGAGAAAAGGGGAGGCAAGTGAAAATAGTTAGATGGATTCACCATGAAGTTGACTAATTTGAGTCTTAAGATATTCTATTACCACCCTTTTAAAAGTATATCAGGGAGTTCCCTGGTGGTCCAGTGGTTGAGAATCTGCATTGCAATGCAGGGGACTCAGGTTTGATCCCTGTTTGGAAATCTAAGATCCTTGGTTGCCTCGGAGCAACCAAGCCCAAGCACCATAACTAGAGCACCCACGTGCTGCAACTACTGAGCCCATGTGCCACAACTGCAGGGTCCATGTGCCCATAAAGAAAGATTGCATATGACACAATAAAGATTCCACGTGCTTTGACCAAGACCAGCATAAATAAATATTCTAAATTAACTTTTACAAAAGTAGATCAGCATGAGTACAAAAAGCTATTTTACCACCATTTATTCATAAAGCTAAAGTTTACTTTCCTTAATGAAAATGAAAATGTTTTTCTCTCCACCACAAACTTGGAAAGTGATTCTAATAGTCAAAGAAAACAGCAGCATTTTCAAAGTTTCAGCGGTTCGATTTCACTCCGTTGTGGTCTCAAATTATGTTTTTAGAAACATAATTTCTAATTAACCCTTGTATAATTCAAGGATTAATGTACATCTGGAATAATATTCTTAGCCTATTTCTTTGTTAGCCGTAGGAAGATATGATGGCGTGGTGACCCAATGAATGAAGCAAATAGACTGCGATTACTGTTTTGCTTCTAATATACAACATTAAATCCTAGGAAAATCAAGGAGGAATGTTTGGTAATTTTTACAAGGAATTTATCTGCATTCTTTCACTGGGAGATCTGATGCAACTTTGATGAAAAGCAATTTATTTTTTAACTGGTGTTTCTTTTCTCCTTTCAGTCTTCACAGAGTATATCAGACAGTTCAGCGTTAGGCACCTGCAACAATGTGACGGGAGCAGCAGCAAACAAAAAATCCCAAGGTAGACAACTAGCTTTTCTCCTACACACCAGAATGTAAAACCATTACGAAGTTTTCATTGGGGATGGATTCTTCAAGATTTTGCCTTTCAAAAATATAACACCAGGAATGAATATACTCACACATACTTTTGTTATTGTTCAGTTGCTCAGTTGTGTCCGACTCTTTGCAACCCCACAGACTGCAGCACGCCAGGGTTCTCTGTCCTTTACCATCTACCAGAGCTGGCTCAAACTCATATCCATTGAGTCAGTGATGCTGTCCAACTATGTCATCCTCTGTTGTCCCCTTTTCTTCTTGCCTTCAATCTTTCCCAGCATCAGGGTCTTTTCTAATGAGTCAGCTCTTCGCATCAGGTGGCCAAAAGTACTGGAGCTTCAGTTTCAGGTCAGTCCTTCTAATGAATATTCAGGGTTGATTTCCTTTAGGATTGACTGGTTTGATCTCCTTGCAGTCCAAGGGACTCTCAAGAGTCTTCTCCAACACTACAGTTCAAAAGCATCAATTCTTCAGCATTTTGCCTTCTTTATGGTCCAACTCTCACATCCATACATGACTACTGGAAAAATCATAGCTTTGACTATATGGACCTTTGTCAGCAAAGTAATGTCTCTGCATTTTAATATGCTGTCTAGCTGCATTTTAATATGCTGTCTAGATTTGTCATAGCTTTTCTTCCAAGGAGCAAGTGTCTTTTACATACATACATATATATGTGTATATATATTATTTTATTTTATTTTATTTTATTTTTTTCCTATGGCATGCGACGTATGGAATCTTAGTTCCCTGACCAAGGATAAAACCCAAGCCCCCTGCAGTGGAAACACTGAGTCTTAACCACTGGATCACCAGGGAAGTTCACCCAGGGATATTTTAAACGCAAGTTGGGAAATAGTCAATGCGGGAGACCTGGGTTCGATCCCTGGGTTGGGAAGATACCTGGGCAAAGGGAATAGCTACCCACTCCAGTATTTTGGCCTGGAGACTGTATGTCCATGCGGTTGCAAAGAGTGACCAGCTGAGTGACTTTCACTCTCGCTTTGAAATATATTCCCTTCAGACCTACTGTACAGCACATGGAACTTATAGCTCATGGAACTCTACTCAATGTTATGTGGCAGCCTGGACGGGAAGGCAGTTTGGGGGAGAATGGATACATGTATATATTTGGCTGAGTCTCACTACTGCCCACCTGAAACTATCACAAGGTTGTTAATTGGCTATACCCCAATACAAAATAAAAAGTTTAAAGAAAAAAATATATTCCCTTTACTTTCTATTGATACTTTTGAAGCAACTTTATTAATCTTGTACTTAAAGAGAAAATTTACCTAAGAGTGGACTGACACATAGCAGACAACCCATAAATACAAAAATCTAGTGATTCAACCTGCCTGTTGTTTTTCTTTCTTCTTTTTACCTTTGTACTTGACAACACATTTGTTCTGCTTGACTTTTAGCCCAATCCTTAATCCAAATTCTACATGATTATGCAGGTTGAAAATTTATATGATCAAAAGGTAACAACTAAATAGGCAAGATAGTCATCCCTTTTACTACTGTTCTTCTAATTTTAGATACTTAGTGAAATCCTATACTACATAAATTTTTCACAATATTTAAAATTTAACAATTTATATTTTAGTTACTTGAAATTCTTTCGAATTTAGTTTACAGCTGTCAAGTGTTTAATATGTGCTAGCACAGAGTTGGACACGACTGAAGTGACTTAGCAGCAGCAGCAGGCTGAACTATAATAATAACTATTAAAGCATTTTCTAAACTATAATTTGCTATGTAGATGCTGGCTATAACTTATAGATGCTTACTCTTCTCAAAGTATTTTTCTATGTTCTAAACCAATTAAAAGAATTATTTACATTTCTTCTTATTAGTACATATTATAGTACATACATATGAAGAATCAAACTATTCAGCATTTATTTTGCCTTTATTATAAACTTTCACAGTTCACTAACTTTTAAAAAGTTTCTTGGCAAGTCCTTCCCTTCCTGCCCCCTACCACCAGTTTCCTGATTTTGCTTCCTCCTCACTCCCTCCCTCCACCACCACTACCCCATAAATCCCTTTGCCTTTACCATACTCACATGGACCAGGTTTATAAATAAACTCTTTCATTTTAAACTTGCTAAACAAAATTGTGATCTAGGTAATTTCCTATAAATTTAATTAGGTGTTCACTTTAATTAGTTTATGGCCAAATCTGTACCTGCAAATCACGTGTGTATTCCATGCTTTAATTTATTGCCTCTCTAGAAAACATATCAAGAGTTTATGGTCTTTCCTGTTCTCATACTTTGAATTTGTTGCTGCTTTATAATGTACGATAGAGGGAAATGTATTGTTTGAGTAAGTCTGTTCATTCCCAGTATATGATATACATTGAAAATATTGCAGTTGCTTGTAGCAATATCAAATGCAATGCAATGTATTTATTTATTCAGTGATCAGTCACTATTAATTTTAATATTCTAAATCTCCCTTTGTAAATATGTATGTGTTTGTGTATGTGTGTGTGTGTAATAAGTGGGAAGAGGAACTGTTATTCCAATTTCAACACATCAAAAGAAGTGTCTTTATCTTTGTTATATGCTGTGTTGTGCTTAGTTGCTTCAGTCGTGTCTGACTCTTTGTGACCCTGTGGACTGTAGCCCTCCAGGCTCCTCTGTCCATGGGATTCTCCAGGCAAGAATACTGGAGTGGGTTGCCATGCTCTCCTCCAGGGGATCTTCCCAACCCAGGGATCAAACCTGTGTTTCCTGCATCTCTGCATTGCAGGCATATTCTTTACCACTGAGCCACCAGGGAAGCCCATCCTTGTTATATACTTGTCAAAATTAAAATGATGTTATTTTGCCAGGAAGCTCCTAGAATATACTCAAATACTTATCTTTGCATAGAAAATATTGTGTCTAAATGTATCATGTGAATTCCTCATTTCTTTCCCTGGTTATTACATTTTTCAGGCTATGAGCTCAACTTGTATTTTGAGAAATTTTGTTTCTTTTTTTATTCATTTCCTCAGCTTTCTTATTACACAGCCCTAAGTTTTAAAAAATTCTGCAGGAAAATACCTTTTCCTATAGCTATTGAATTTTCATGCCAATAGTTTTAATAGTGCTTCTTTTCCTCCTCTCACAGTAGTTTTTCTATATTATGTACAAATGTTAAGAAATCCTGACAAGATCAAGCCTGCTGAGCTTCAGACAGGACCTGTGTTTTAAGAGAACATAGCACATATGTTGAGTAGCCCTGCTGGGTCAATTTTCACCAGTTCAATCAGCAGCCAGTCCCTCTAATGCTGTATGCCTTCTGTGAAGAAAGAGTCTGCTAGAGCTTATTATAATGTGACTTATAATTCATTCCTATTTGTGTCCTTAAATAGAGTTGTGCTGAGGCCATGCCCAGCAGTGGGCCAGGTACTGAGTGCATAAAATGATGAAAGTCATTTATAAATGTCATTGGACCTTTCAGAATATGAATAAGGAATTTTTTTGTGTTTCTACTTCTTTAATTGAAAGCATTTGTGCCCATAGTACCTGAATAGGACTTTGTATGTTAGAAGGTGGGTTAATACAGAGTGAAGATGTGCATGTTGGGTAAGTATTTGAAAAGCTCTTAATTCCATAGAAGTTTAGAAAGTCCTAAAAAAAGAATTTCAGTGGTTAGCATAGTGCCTGGCACTATGACATCAATAAGTACTTATTGAGTGAATATGTAACTGAATCAATCTATCTGTAAAAGATTTAGGACTATATAAGCATAGGCTAGAAAACCCAGTATTTGCTTGAAACTGTATTCAATTAAACTCTTTAATTAATTTTCCACTGGAGCAGTGCTATAATTTATGAATTCAGAGATCACCCAATCAAAGGACTGCTACTGATAGGCTTATTCAGAATCCTGATTTACTGACCCTGCTATTGATGTGGTCTTTTGTGTGACCCTTTTATTTTGTTGGTTTTGTGGCTCTAAGAGAGTAGTGTTTGACCAGAGTTGTAACCAAACATACGTCTACTTCCATTCTGCATGTTGGTGGGGAGAGAGCAAGCACTAGGATTATTGCTTAGCAACCTCTAATACCAAGCACCCTAGAGGAGCACTAGCAGTCTGCAGCAAAGATAAGAGAATGCCCTAGTTCATTTGTAAGTTTACTAATGAGCCATGCAGATGCCTAGATATTAAGTTGCTATACGTCTGGAGGAGGGATATCTGTCTTGGGTTATGCTGAAGAGGTTAAAAAGAGAGAGAGACTGCATTTTTAAAATTTAAGTTATGTGAGATAGATTTCTACTGTTCAAATTGAAATTTTAATAATACATCCTTCTTTAAACTTTTCTTCTTGTAGTTTCTGTGATTCTAATGTATCCTGTTTTCCTCCCACCTCCCTAGTCACTCTCAGACTCCCATGTAAATGTACTTTATCTGCCTATTCTAAGATGTTGCACAAAATTCCTTTTATGGTCCTCTTCTCACTCTAGACACTCTGAGTGAGCTCATCCAATAATAATACTAGTAATAATGACTATAAATGCTTCAGGATATATGTGTTATATATATAATTTCATATATGTATATGTATAATTTTCTCATCATGATTATCCTACAAAGTATAATTATATTCCCATCTGATAGAAATAGAGTCTAAGTTTATTAGCTTATTCTATAAGAAACTACTATATGTTAGAGCTGAAATTTGAATCCTGATACTTCTTATTCCAATGCCTATAATTTTTTTTAACACAGTGTTTATTCATTCATCAAATACTTGAGTGCTTACTATGTTTCTGACACTGTTCTAGCCACTGCTAACTAAGAATTCAGTAGTAACCAACACGGACAACATATCTTCATTAATGAGTCTTAATTTCGAAAGATGGGTTAAAAAAAGATTATTCTTCCTAAAAGATCTATGGGTTTAGCCAGTGTCATAAGGCAAATAAGGAATATAAAAATTATAAAAGTTATCAAGGAAAAAATAGAAATATCTTTTCTTTTTAACAGATGAACAAAACAATCAGTGTAAGTTTATCAAGGTTTCTGGATACAAAGTCAATATACAAAAACAATTGTATTTCTATTATATATTAGCAACAAACAGACAATGAAAATTTTAAGATCCAATTTTAATGTCTTACAACCCCCTAAATATCTCAAAGTAAGTCTAACCAAAAATGAACAAAACCTCTACACTGAAACTATAAAGCATAATTAAAAGAAATTAAAGATGACCTAAATAAATGAAAATATATACCTTATTCATGAATTAGAAGGCTTAATGTTGTTAAGATAGTGGTGCTTTCTCAACTGACCTCTAGCTTCACTGTATTTCTAATAAAAATTTATGCAGGGTTCTATATGTGTGTCTGTGTGTTTATAAAATGACAATTTGATTCTAAAATTTATGTAGAGGTACAAAAGACCCAGAAAAGCCAAGGAAATCTTGAAAAACACAGCTAGAGGATTTATATTTCTAAATATCAAGATTTATAGTTAAGTAACAAAAATTAGGACAGTATGACATTGGCATAAAAATAGACAAGCCAATGGAACAGAGTCCAGTTGAAAATCTTGTATTGAAAACAAGAATGATGCTAAAATGGAAAATATGTATTTTTGAGTCCTACCTCACACCACATATGAAGACAAATTCTGCATGTATTATAGATGTAAATATGAATGATAAAATAGTAAATAATTTTAGAAGAACACAGGAGAATATTACCGCAGTTTGGGGGTAGACAAAGATTCCTTAAACAAAACACAAAAGATGCTGACTATAAAATAAATAAATGAGGAATGGACACATTAAAATTAAGAATTTTATTTTTGTTCATTAGAAAACACCATTAAGAGAGTGAAAAGCCAAGCAAAATATGAGAAAAGATACTTACAATACCTATGTTCACAAAGTTGATTCACGAATCATCACCATCCCTACTCAAGACTCTTTCATCATCCCTAACAAAAACTCTGTACCCATTAAACAGTATTTCCCCCTTCCCCTATTCCCTCACCCCATTGTGATTTCTATTCTACCTTCTGTCTATGAATTTAGCTACCTCATATAAGTGGAACCATATAATATTTGTCCTTCTGTGTCTGGCATATTTCACTAAACATAATGTTTTCAAAGTCCATCCATGTTGTTCAGTTCAGTTCAGTTCCTCAGTTGTGTCCGACTGTTTGATACCCCATGAACTGCAGCACACCAGGCCTCCCTGTCCATCACCAACTCCCAGAGTCAACCCAAACCCATGTCCATTGAGTTGGTGATGCCATCCAACCATCTCATCCTCTGTTGTCCCCTTCTCCTGCCCTCAATCATTCCCAGCATCAGGGTCTTTTCTAATGAGTCAGCTCTTCACATGAGGTGGCCAAAGTATTGGAGTTTCAGTTACATATATCAAAATTTCATTTTTCTATGGATGAATTTCTGTTTTTTAAATAACCATCAATCCTCCATTCTTTTATTTACTTTGTTCTTTTTATCCACCTTGACTTTATCTTGCAGCTTGCTGATCGATTGTTTTCTGATGTTCAAGCCAATATATTGAAGATTTATTGTCAACAACAATCCTTTTTCATTTTCAAGTAATCTCTCTTGCTTTATTGGTTTGTTTAATTTATTTTTTTTAAATAAGCTTTTATTTTTAGACTACTTGTTAAGTTTACCAAAACAAAAATTGTGAAGGTAATACAGAGAATTCCTCTCTACTCCATATCCAGTGTTACCTATTATTAATATCTTATGTTAGCATGGCATATTTGTCACTATCAAGGAGCCAGTATTGATACATTATAACTAACTAAGATCCATACGTTATTCAGATTTCCTTAGTCTTACCTAGTGTTCTTTTGCTGCTCCAGGAAACCTCTCTTGGATACCAAATTTAGTTGTCATGTCCTTTTAGACTTTTCTTTGCTCTAACAGTTTATCAGATGTCCTTGTTTTTTATGACCTTGACAGTGTTAGAGAGTACTATCAGGTATTTTTGCAGAGTGGCCCTAATTGGGATTTGTCTGATTTTTTAAAAAATTCATAATGTGACTGAGATTATTGGTTTTTAGAGAGAGGTTACAGAGAAAAATTGCTACTGCCATTTCATCCTATCAAGCGTATCATATATGCCACCAGCACAGCTCATTTGTCACAATTAATGAGCCAATGTTGACTTTTCATTGTTGATATTAGCCTTGATCATCTACTGAGATAGTAGTTGTCATGTTTCTCCACTGTAAAGTTATTCTTTTTCCTCTGTTTCTTTATTTCCCCTATTTCTAACTGTACTCTTTGAGAAGTCACTATGCACACCCCGCACTTAAAGAGAAGAGAATTACACTCTAGTGCCTTGAGGGCAGAGTACATAAGTTATTTGGAATACTTCTGCACAGGAGATTTTTCTATTTCCCCCATTTATTTATTTATTGAAGTATTTGTTTATATCAGTATCAATTCAGTTCAGCTCAGTTCAGTCGCTCAGTTGTGTCCAACTCTTTGCGACCCCATGAATTGCAGCACACCAGGCCTCTGTGTCCATCACCAAACTCCCAGAGTTTACTCAAACTCATGACCATCGAGTCAGTGATGCCATCCAGCCATCTCATCCTCTGTCGTCCCCTTCTCCAACCCCTCATCCCAGCATCAGTCTTTTCCAGTGAGTCAACTCTCTGCATCAGGTGGCCAAAGTACTGGAGTTTCAGCTTTAGCATCGGTCCTTCCAAAGAACACCCAGGACTGATCTCCTTTAGAATGGACTGTTTGGATCTCCTTGCAGTCCAAGGGACTCTCAAGAGTCTTCTCCAACACCACAGTTCAAAAGCATCAATTCTTCGGCGCTCAGCTTTCTTCACAGTCCAACTCTCGCATCCATACATGACCACTGGAAAGACCATAGCCTTGACTAGATGGGCCTTTGTTGGCAAAGGAATGTCTCTGCTTTTGAATATGCTATCTAGGTTGGTCATAGCTTTCCTTCCAAGGAGTAAGAGTCTTTTAATTTCATGGCTGCAGTCACTATCTGCAGTGATTTTGGAGCCCCCCGAAATAAAGTCTGACACTGTTTCCACTGTTTCCCATCTATTTCCCATGAAGTGATGGGACCAGATGCCATGATCTTAGTTTTCTGAATAGACATGGATATTTATTTTATACTGGGGTTATAATCCAATATTACTTCGTTGCTCAAATTGTTCCATTTTTGGCCTTTGAGAGAGCTTTCAGTTGGCTACTGATTCTCTACAGCATGTCCTAATCAATGCAGAGGTTGTTTTTAGCTCTTTACTTTCTGGCACTAGAAGATACTCCAGGCTCTTCTTAAATATTTCTTGCCCCAGTCCTAGAATCAGCCATTTCTTCAATAAGCCATGATTTATTTATTTTCTTTTCCTTTTTCACTGTGCACCACGTGACATGTGGGATCTTAGTTCCCCATCAGGGATGAAACCTGTGCCCCCTGCAGTGGAACCTCAGAGTTTTAACCACTGGACTGTCAGGGAAGTCCCATTTTTTAATTGGAGAATGATAATAGAAACAAAAGTCTGACCACTAGGTTTCTAAGTTCTCTTAATTTTCAAAAATGATAAAAAATATTTTTATTTCCTCTATATCTCTGTTCTGAGGATATCCATTTAATTACAATTCTTTTAGAACTCCTTAGGGCTTCCCTGGTGGCTCAGAGGTTAAACGTCTGCCTGCAGTGCAGGAGACTTGGGTTCGATCCCTGGGTTGGAAAGATCCCTGGAGAAAGAAATGGCAACCCACTCCAGTATTCTTGCCTGGAGAATCCCATGGAGAGACGAGCCTGGTAGGCTACAGTCCATGGGGTCACAAAGAGTTGGACACAACTGAGCGACTTCACTTTCATATTTGTTTTATTAATGGTGCTTCCTGGGATAGTATTAACCATTGCATTTGTTCAGTCATGGAGATAGTTTTCTTTAAATATTTAGTGATTCTTATGTGTGTGCTTATATTTGCATTTGGGAATCCCTGTTTGCTTTTCTGTGGATGACATTTCTGTTTTCGGTAGCCTGCTGCCTGAAATTTTGGAGGAGGGGTGAGATATGCAGAGAGTGAAATCTGTTGGAAATTCATTTCCTATGGGTATGGAGGCATTGTCCTGCCTCTCTCACCCAGACACACGAGTCTCAGCTCAAGGGCGAATGCCTCTGGTGCCTAATGATTAGCTTCAATGGGGATGAAGATACACAAAAAGATCAATCACTCCCCTGTTACCCATACATACATTCTTTAAGCTTAGGGTGCCTCATCAGTTCAGCTCAGTTCAGTCACTCAGTCTTGTCCGACTCTTCACAACCCCATGAATTGCAGCACGCCAGGCCTCCCTGTCCATCACCAACTCCCAGAGTTCACCCAAACTCATGTGCATCGAGTTAGTGATGCCATCCAGCCATCTCATTCTCTGTTGTCCCCTTCTCCTCCTGCCCCCAATCCCTTCCAGCATCAGTGTCTTTTCCAATGAGTCAACTCTTTGCATGGAAGGAAAGTTATGACCAACCTAGATAGCATATTAAAAAGCAGAGATATTACTTTGCTAACAAGAGTCCGTCTAGTCAAAGCAATGGCTTTTCCAGTAGTCGTGTATGTATGTGAGAGTTGGACCATAAACAAAACTGAGTACTAAAGGATTGATGCTTTTGAACTGTGGTGTTGGAGAAGACTCTTGAGAGTCCCTTGGACTGCAAGGAGATCAAACCGGTCAATCCTAGAGAAAATCAACCCTGAATATTCGTTGGAAGGATTGATGCTGAAACTCCAATACTTTGGCCACCTGATGTGAACAACTGACTCCTTGGAAAAGGCCCTGATGCTGGGAAAGATTGAAGGCAGGAGGAGAAGGGGACGACAGAGGATGAGATGGTTGGATGGCATCACCGGCTTAATGGACATGAGTTTGAGCAAACTCCGGGAGTTGGTGACCCCTGCTGTGCTGCAGTCCATGGGGTCACAAAGAGTCAAACACGACTGAGCAACTGGACTGAACTGAATGCCATTTACCTTACATTTTTCAGAGACCTTCAAAATTTCTGACTACTGAAGGCCCTCTTTATTATTCTTAGCATTCTTATGTTCATATTAAAACACATGCACACAGGGACTTCTCTGGTGGTCCAGTGATTAAGAATTCACCTTGCAGTTCAGGGGAGGGGGGTTTGACCCCTGGTTGGGGAACTAAGATCCCACACGCCCCCGAGGGGCAACTAAGCCCACGGGCCACAACTAGGGAGTCCATGTGCTGCAAGGAAAGATCCCCCATGCTGCAACTAAGACCCCACGCAGCCAAACAAATGAATATTTAAACCTCCCCACCACCACACACACACCCTATCATTTCTATCATTTCTAGAGATTTTGGTAGGAAGGGAATGTAGGTGCCTCTTCTTAGTGAACTATCTTGGTATAAAATCTCCAACCTGAAAGAAGTTGTAAGCATGAGAGTGGGAAGAAATATATTTACATATACAAGTGTGGCAGACTCTCTTCATCGCTAACTCAGCAGACATTTTCCCACCTTTCTGTCTGCCAACTGAACCTTAATTTTGTAGCAGATAGAAATCACTTGCTATCAGAGAATTATATCTAAATCCTGAAACAAAGGAATAAATTATGGTTGATCAAAACTATTCCCAATTAACCCCTTTTCCTTTTACCAGCTGTTGGCTTAGGGTGGGCATGTAACCTAATTAGGGCCAATGAAATGTAAAGGAAAGTCTTGGAGTGAAGAGTTTGGGATCTTCCCTTCTTGGGTAACAAAACAGAACCTCCAGAGGAGAAAGCCCCTTTGTTCTCAGTCCTTTTCTACTATAACAAAGTGATGCACTGGGGACCTCCCTGGAGATCCAGTGGTTAAGATTTTACCTCCCAGTACAGGGAGTGCAGGCTCAATCCCTAGTCAGGGAGCTAAAATCCCACATGCCTTGTGGCCAAAAAGCCAAAATATGAAACAGAAGTAATCCTGTAACAAACTCAATAAAGACAAAAAAAGAAGAGATACCTGGAGCTGCAATAGCTATCTTGTGATCTTGAGGTATAAGCACAAAAAATAAAGAGCAATAGAAACAGGATAGGTACTTAATGAAAGCACTGAGCTGTTGAATGACTGTTGATTAAGAAAATAATAAATGTCCTGATGGTTAAAGTCACTGCTGTCTGATTTTCTGTTACTTTTCCTTGTGTTTGAATACACCATGTAAATTTTTTCTGATAATATTCTAGAGTAACATAGATTAAAATTTACTTCTAATGTTTCTTACATTTCACTTTTGTTCCCTCAGATTTAAACCTGGAGAACCAGCCAAAAATCTCAGCTTGTTCAATAAAGGAGTCTAAAACTAGAGTCTCAAAGAATATCGTCTTTAGAAAACCTGCAAAAGTGATTTTCAATTTAGATCAAACTCCACAGGATTCAAACTGGGAACAACCATGGAAGAAAAATCTTTTAGAAAGAGTGCAGGCAAGAGCCCAAGCAATGCATCAGAAAATCATAGATAAGGAAAATCTGAAGAAGGAACTAGAGAAAAAGGCTGAAGAGAAACTCCCCAGGGATAATTTGGCCAAAGAGTGGTTTAATACTGAAAATATGACACTGAGCACTCGTGCGTATTTGCTCGACAAACTTTTACCCACCTTAGTCCCTGGAATGGAAAGAATGTTAATGCAAGTGGAAAAGAAGAAGCTTTTGGCAGATGTTGATATTCCCACCAAGTTTGACCCAATTAACCATTTGGGAGAATACTTAATGAGAAACAACCCTAATTATATCAAAGATCCAGGACTGTCTGGTTATCAGAGGGTGATGAAAGATATTTCGGAAGACCTGAAGATACATGTTCCGAACACTACTTACAACAGGTACAGTTTGTTGGTATTTTCAGTTGATGATCTAGTTCTCCTTATGTTAAAAAGCAAGTAGAAAAAGAATATAGTAATACAAACAGGATTTTAAGTAATTTTATAGTTCTTCAGAAAGGACTTATGAGCTACTACTATGTGTTTCACTATTTATGAGACACTATGAAGACTAAGAGAAGGCAATGGAACCCTACTCCAGTACTCTTGCCTGGAAAATCCCAAGGACGGAGGAGCCTGGGAGGCTACAGTCCATGGGGTTGCTAAGAGTCGGACATGACTGACGAATTCACTTTCACTTTTCACTTTCACGCATTGGAGAAGGAAATGGCAACCCACTCCAGTGTTCTTGCCTGGAGAATCCCAGGGATGGGGAGCCTGGTGGGCTGCCATCTATGGAGTCGCAGAGAGTCGGACACGACTGAAGTGACTTAGCAGCATGAAGACTAATGAGGTTTGTTAAGCTCCATGTATTCATGAATTTAGTTATCTCACTAGGATCCCAAGTGTATATTTATCTGTTTCTTCTCTGACTCCTTGTACTGAAAAGTAAGCTATATGAGAGGAAACACTTTCTGGAATTTAACTTTCCAGATAGGTAATATGTTTATCTGGTTCAAAAGCTGAAATGTATAAGGTGGAAAATATTTTTAACTCATTCACATGCTTTGGATTAAAAGAAGAAAATTAAGAATGCATATTTGCATTCGCTTATGTGTTTCACTAGGGCTTCCCAGGGTGGCGCAAGTGGTAAAGAACCCGCCTGCCAATGCAGAGACATGAGAGATGCGGGTTCAATCCCTGGGTTGGGAAGACCCCCTGGTGGAGAAAATGGGAACTCACTCCAGTATTCTTGCCTGGAGAATCCCATGGACAGAGGAGCCTGGCGGGCTACAGTTCGTGGGATCGCAGAGTCGAACATGACTGAAGCGGCTTAGCACACATGCACTAAGAAACTTCCCAGGTGGTGCAGTGGTAAAGAATCTGCCTACCAATGCAGGAGATGCAGGAGACTGGGGTTCCATCCCTAGGTCAGGAATATTCCCCTGAAGAAGGAAATGGCAACCCACTCCAGTATTCTTACCTGGAAAATTCCATGGACAGAGGAGCCCGGTGGGCCACAGTCCATGGGGTCCTAAAGAGTCAGACATGACTGAGCAACTGAGCACACATAAAAAGTTAGACACCAGAAACTTTCTTTCCCATTCTTTTTTAAAAATTATTTATTTATTTGCTGCATTGGGTCTTGGTTGCATCATATGAGCTCTTTCATTGTGGTGCATGGACTCTCTCTAGATGCCCACTGGCTCAGTATCTCCCCAACATTTGGGATCTTAGTTTTCCAGACCAGGAATCAAACTCGCATCCCCTGCACTGGAAGGCAGATTCTTAACCACTGGACCACCAGGGAAGCCCCTCTCTCCCATTCTTATACTCCATCTACCCAGTGCTCCCCCTCAGCTATAAATAACTATTGTTCTTAATTTTCAGTACATCTTTCCAAGTTTCTTAGTGTACTCATCATGCATGTGTGCTAAGTCACTTTAGTCGTGTTCGACTCTTTGCGACCCCATGGACTGTAGCCTGCCAGGCTCCTCCGTCCATGGGATTCTCCAGGCAAGAATACTGGAGCGAGTTCCCATTTTCTCCACCAGGGGGTCTTCCCAACCCAGGGATTGAACCCGCATCTCTCATGTCTCTGCACTGGCAGGCGGGTTCTTTACCACTTGCGCCACCTGGGAAGCCCTAGTGTAACACATAAGTGAATGCAAATACGCATTCTTATTTTTTTCCTTTTATCCAAAGCATGTGAATGAGTTAAAAATATTTTCCTCGATTTTTCACCTGCCATTTTTTTGTGTCATGCAGAGGATTTTTTGTTTCTATGTGGTCAAGTTTATTTACTTTTATTTTACAGCTTCTGGGCTTTGAGTCATTGTTACATTTCATTTCAAGAAGTTAAAAGAATTATCCTTTGTTTTCTTCTGGAATGACCATCGTTTTGATTTTCTTTTTAAATATTGATCTATTTAGAATGTATCCTAGTGTAAGATTTAAGATATGAATCTAGCTTTCTCCTTTTCCAAATGGCTACATAGTGAACCCAATAACATAACATAGAATAGTCTATATTTGTTCTTCTTTTCTAATCACTGCATTCTGTTACTGTGTGGTTAGTTTTCAATATGAATTTTAGGATTGATTCATCTACCTGAAAAAAGCGGGGAAAGAGAACACCAAAACAAATATTATAGGAATTTTTATTGAAGTCAGATTAAATTTATTAACTTAGGGAAAATCAACATCTTTAATAAATGACATGTGTATCTATCTGGGAATGTGCATCTTTCCATTTGCTTGTCTTATTCTGTATCAGTCTGAGTGTTGTCTTCAATTTGTAGGAATATCTTGAAAGCGTTAAAGTATTTAAAGATGCTTTCTTTGCCTAGATTATCAGAATTAGGGTTTTATTTTCCCTGGGCAAAACCCCAAAATCCATATGTCAACATATGACAGTGTCAGGCATTTGTAGAATATTCAGAAATCCTAGGGATGTTTAACAGCAGCACAACATCTATTGACTTAAAGTTTGAATACCCAGAAATCTTAGCAAAACCAGTCCTGCTTTTAAATCCTCTGAACTGTATCATTGTTTGCATTGTTCTCAAGCCATTAGAGAGCTTTGGAGAAGCCCATTAATTTCAGGAATGAGAGTTCTCCTTATTTATGCTCAAGAAAGAGGACAAATAAGATTTTTGTTTGGTTTGTCAAGACTTAATCTAATGATAATGTGAAAGTGTTAATTTGACTCAACCTGATGCAAAAAATTTTCATCTGCCTACTTCTCTTGAACAAAAAGGATTCATCTTTTTCAGGGTCTAACTACAACAGATAGAGAAGACACTCTTACTGATTTGGAGTGATTTATATAGTGGTAACCACTTATCTAAAAAATAAAATATCACTGCTATTTGTAAGTTTTATATATGCAGTATATTTTATTGCTTTTCCTCAGGGTTCCTGAAAGACAAGTATAGAATTGGAGTGGACTATAATTCTTACATGTAAATTTGCAAACCTGATCAGGAGGTTAGGTTTGTGTCATTTTGCTTTTCTTTTCACGTCTTTTAGTATCTTTTCCTTATGATTCTGGATCCCTGCAACTCTTGGGAATGCATATTCTATGTCACTACTGCCTTACTGTGAATTAATAATGAAAAATATTTGCTCTAAAAGCAAGATTGCAAACTTTCAATAGCCTGATTATGATGATGGTTACACATATTTATGGGGCTTTCCAGGTGGTGCTAGCAGTAAAGAACCTGCCTGCCAATGCAGGAGACCCAGCTTCAATCCCTGGGTTGGGACGATCCCAAGATCCCCTGGAACAACCCCATGGCAACCCACTCCTGTGTTCTTGCGTGGAGAATTCCATGGACAGAGGAGCCTGACAGGCTACAGTTCGTGCGGTCACAAAGAGTCGGACACGACTGAGCGACTAACACTTTCATTTTCACACATATTTATACATGTGTTGAAATTTGTATAACTATGCACCAAAAAGGGTTAATTTTACAGTATGATATTTTCAAAAATAAAAAATAAGCATTAAAAAAAGAATTACAGAGACATTATTAATGTTAGAATTTCACAGTCTTGCAGAGAAGCAGGACCTATAATACTATAGATGTCCTTGTTTTCTCCACCAGTCCTGATCCTAATTCTTAATGTTAAAAGAACAGAGGTAGAGTTCCTGAGTCAAGTTCACTCCAGCTAGGGCTGGATATCTGGCACAATACCTGACAAGATGTGGTAGTTATGGAATATTAATACCTAAGACTATTCAAGATGTCCAGTTCCAACTCGGCATGGAACAACAGACTGGTTCCAAATAGAAAAAGGAGCACATCAAGGCTGTATATTGTCATCCTGCTTATTTAACTTCTATGCAGAGTACATCATGAGAAATGCTGGGCTGGATGAAGCACAAGCTGGAATCAAGATTGCTGGGAGAAATATCAATAACCTCAGATATGCAGATGACACCACCCTTATGGCAGAAAGTGAAGAAGAACTAAAGAGCCTCTTGATGAAAGTGAAAGGGGAGAGTGAAAAAGTTGGCTTAAAGGTCAACATTAAGAAAAGTAAGATCATGGCATCCAGTCCCATCACTTCATGGCAAATAGATGGGGAAACAATGGAAACAGTGGCAGACTTTATCTCTTGGGCTCCAAAATCACTGCAGATGGTGACTGCAGCCATGAAATAAAAGGACGCTTACTCCTTGGAAGAAAAGTTATGATCAACCAACCTAGACAGCATGTTGAAAAGCAGAGACATTACTTTGCCAACAAAAGTCTGTCTAGTCAAGGCTATGGTTTTTCCAGTAGTCATGTATGGATGTGAGAGTTGGACTATAAAGAAAGCTGAGCGGTGAAAAATTGATGCTTTTGAACTGTAGTGTTGAAGAAGATTCTTAGAGTCCCTGGGACTGTAAGGAGATCCAACCAGTCCATCCTAAAAGAAATTAGTCCTAAATGTTCATTGGAAGGACTGATGTTGAAGCTGAAACTCCAATACTTTGGCTATCTGATGTGAAGAACTGACTCACTGGAAAAGACCCTGATGCTGGGAAAGATTGAAGGCAGGAGGAGAAGGGGACGACAGGATGAGATGGTTGGATGACATCACCAACTCAATGGACGTAAGTTTGAGTAAACTCCGGGAGTTGGTGATGGACAAGGAGGCCTGGTGTGCTGCAGTCCCTGGGGTTGCAAAGAGTCGGACACGACTGAGCGACTAAACTGATTCAAGATGTTCAGAAATTCCTAGGATTTGCCAGATATTCTGCTGATTCACTTTAAACTACTCAGCAACTGATATCCTTAGGAGAACCTGTCATTGCACCTTGCGTAAGGAACCTCATTTCATAATAAGATATATGTTGAATAGATAGAAGAAAATAAGAATTAAGTATAATAATTAAGTAGATATATGTGTATTTTTATAGGAATACTCTTCACAGGAATAATATGAACATGCTTCAAGAAGTCCAGCTTAGCTTTGTGAAACTAAGACCATCAGAGCTTAAAAACAAACAAACAAAAACTGAGCTTATTAACTTGCCATGCAAAGGAATCTATACCAGCGAAGAAATCACTGACTAGTTTGCAGAGAGGGAAGATTCTAGAGTTTTTAAGTGTTAGGAAGGGAGCTTTATAATGGTTATGCTTTTAACAATTAAAGACAATCACACTGTATATAGGATAGAACGAGTCCATAGGTTTGTACACGATTGATGAAAACAAGTACTATTGTTTAGCAGCTGAAAAAGAGGCTTCAGTTAGGTCTAGCAATGGTCTTGTGTACTGGGGTCGCTCAAAGTTCATGGTCTATTATCCAGTTAAGCTGGCTAGAACCAGTTTTTATGAAACACAACATTCAGTTTTGATATAATCTAGGCAAATTCTCTAAGTGGAAGATTTTCCTAACACAGCTTGAATGGATAGAATTTGGATTGTGACAATTAGGGCAAGAAAGCATTTTTACTTCTATTCTTTAAGTAGTTAGATTTATATTGGACTCTTAAAAATCTCTAAACATTTAAGATGGGGAGACTGCTTTTTCAGCTGTGCTCGGTCTTTGTTGCAGCGTGCCAGAGCTTCTCTAGGTGTGGCACACGGGCCTCTTTGCCCCACGGCATGTGGGATTTTAATTCCCTGACCAGGGATCAAACCCACATCACCTGCATTGGAAAGCAGATTCTTAACCACTGGACCACCAGTGTTCCCTGGTGGCTGAGATGGTAAAGCCTCTGTCTACAATGTGGGAGACCCGAGTTCGAGCCCTGGGTTGGGAAGATCCCCTGGAGAAGGAAATGGCAATCCACTCCAGTACTATTGCCTAGAAAATCCCATGGACAGAGGAGCCTGGCAGGCTGCAGTCTATGGGGTCGCAAAGAGTCAGACACAACTGAATGACTTCACTTCACTTCTTCACCAGGGAAGTACTGTGGAGACTGTTTTATTAACTAGCTTTGGTTGCATAACAAAATACCTCAAAACTGAGTGGTTTAAATAAACAATCATTTATTTGCTCATGATTTTATGGGTTGGTAACTCTGGACTGGGCTCATGGCTCATCTCTGCTCCACATGGTATCACTCATACATTACAGTAAAATGGCAATTGATAGTCATCTGGCTATTAGTTGGCTGTCTGTTGGTAAAGCCGTGGAGCAGGTTAGCCTAGGCTTATTCCAAGGTGGTGGTGCAAAGTCTCTTAAGTTTAATGAAACAGAGCAAACCCCAATGTTTAAGCACATTGATTCCTTTTTTTCCCTGTTTTATTGTGATACAATTTTTGTTATATAAGTTTTATTGTGATACAATTTATAGCACTTTTCAACTTTCTGCTTCCTGTGTTTGCTAATGGCCCATTGGCCAAAAGAAGTTATATGGCCACAGCCAGATGAGATGCAGAAATAGACTTAATTCTTAATGGGTGGAGCTGCAAAACTACATTGCATACACACAGACCTGCTTACAGGAATGGAAAGAATTTGTGACAATTTTTGCATTTTACCACATTGTACTTTTGGTGTTTTTTTTCCAATCTCCTTAAAAGTGGATTGTGGATTTACACTTAGAATCTGCTTACAGGTTATGTCTACCCTATACTACAATACCCTAAGTTAAGAGTTTTGGAGGCTATGAAATTCTGTTGATTAGATATCCTCTTGAGATAATGCAGACCACAAAAGAGAAATTTTATTCAGTCCCTGAATAAGTTACATCATAAATTAAATATCCATCTGGATTGTATTTAGAGCCTCCTGTGCAGTGGCCCTGAAGCATAAAACCAGGTTCTGTTTCTAAATGTGGACATTAATGAGAGGGAGGAAATGATGTCTGAACTGAGACCTAAAGGATGTGGAGGATCTAGCCAAACAAAGAGAGGGAGGAAGGCCTTTCAGGCAGATAGAACTGTGACAGAAACTCAATTTTGTTAATCCATTTTGATTGATATACATGAGAATCTGGAGACACCCAGTACTTATTACACAACATCACTTACTTACCTGTTCTGCATTGGACCCTAAGCTTTACAATGGCAGAATCCATAGTAGGTGCTCAGTATATGTTTGTGTAATGAGTGAATAAGAAACTCAGTGAGTGTAAATGAATGAATAATGAGAAAAAGATCTAAGAAATACACAGAATAGAGAATCAGGAAGGAAATACAGTAATTGAAGAGAGAGCTGTATAGAGGCTCCCCAGGTGGCACAGTGGTAAAGAATCCACCTGCCAATGCCAGAGACTCAGGAGACCTTAATTCAAATCGGAATCAAGACTGCCGGGAGAAATATCAATAACCTCAACTGGCAACCCACTCCAGTATTCTTGCCTGGAGAATCCCATGGACAGAGGAGCCTGGTGGGCTACAGTCCATGGGGTTGCAAAGAGTTAGACACGACTGAGCGACTTAACAGATATGCAGATGACACCACCCTTATGGCAGAAAGTAAAGAACTAGAGCCTCTTGATTAAAGTGAAAAAGGAGAGTGAAAAAACTGTCTTAAAACTCAATATTCAAAAAACTAAGATCACGGCATCTGGTCCCATCACTTCCAGGCAAATAGATGGGGAAACAATGGAAACAGTGACAGACTTCATTTTCTTGGGCTCCAAAATCTCTGCAGACGGTGACTGCAGCCATGAAATTAAAAGACACTTGCTCCTTGGAAGAAAAGCTACGACAAACCTAGACAGCATATTAAAAAGCAGAGACATTACTTTGCTGACAAAGGTCCATACAGTCAAAGTTATGGTTTTTCCAGGAGTCATGTATGGATGTGAGAGCTGGACCATAAAGAAAGCTGAGCGCCAAAGAATTGATATTTTTGAACTGCGGTGTTAGAGAAGACTCTTGAGCATACCTTGGACTGCAAGGAGATCAAACTAGTTAATTTTAAAGGAAATCAATCTTGTATATTCACTGGAAGGACTGATGCCAAAGCTGAAGTTCCAGTACTTTGGCCACCTGATGAGAAGAGCCAACTCTTTGGAAAAGACCCTGATGCTGGGAAAGATTGAAGGCAGGAAGAGAAGGGGACGACAGAGGATGGGGTGGTTGGATGGCATCACTGACTTGATGGAGATGAGTTTGAGCAAACTCCAGGAGATGGTGACAGACAGGGAAGCCTGGCGTGCTGCAGTCCATGCGGCAGCAAAAGAGTCTGATACAGCTGAGCAGCTGAACAACAACAGGAGACCAGGGTTCAATCCTTGGGCTGCGAAGACATCCTGGAGCCGAAAATGGCAACCCACTACAGTATTCATGCCTGGAAAATCCCATGGACAGAGGAACCTGGCAGGCTCCATGGGGTCTCAAAGAGTCGGAGAGCGCTGAGCTCCTGGACACACATGCATGCTGTATGAAGAGAGGGAGAGAGTGGGAAAGGGAGAGGTAGACAGATAAAGCAGCAGAGGGAGAAAGATAGTGGAAGAGAAGGAGAGCCAGCTGAGAAGAGACTGAGGGTTCGGAGACAAGGGATGAGGTTTGGCTGGTTAGTAGTCACATCAGAGGAATTTAGCACTTCCTTTAAAATGCTAATTATCTTCCAGCAGTTCAGACACCAGGCTTTCTGCACTATTAAACAACTTGCCTGCGGGTATTCCCTGGCTGTCCTGTTCTCTGGTTGGGGAGCTAAAGTCCAAGATCCCGCATGCTAGATAGAGGCCAAAAAACCAAAACAAAACAGAAGCAAATTCAATACAGACTTTAAAAAAAAAAAAAAACCTGCCTGTTTTTATTTTCAAACTTGAAATTTTATTTTTGAAATCTTACAGAAGTTTGAAGTCCTTATATGGGCATAAAGTAATGATTTAGGTTTATATTGTTTCTCTTGGATTATTGTTTGTTGTTGTTTAGTCGCTAAATTGTGTCAAATTCTTGTGACCCCCACCACACTCCTCTGTCCTTGAATTTCTCAGACAAGAATACTGGATTAGGTTGCCATTTCCTTTTCCAGGGGATCTCCCCAACCCAAGGATTGAACCTGCATCTCCTGCATTGGCAGGCAGACTCTACCACTGAGCCACCTGGGAAGCCCCCCTTGGATTATTAGTAGCGTTGGTTGCTTAGTCATGTCTGATTCTTTGGGACCCCATGGACTGTAGCCTGCCAGACCCCTCTGTTCATGGGATTCTCCAGGCAAGAATCCTGGAGTGGGTTGCCATTCCCTTCTCCAAATGATCTTCCCAACCCAGGGATTGAACCTGGATCTCCTGAATTGTAGGCAGACTCTTTACCATCTGAGCTACAGAGAAGTCTCTGTATTAATTCCTCTTGGATTATTAAAGTTCTCCAATTTACCAGTTCCTCCTGAGAAGTCTTTTGCATTTCAAAATCTGTTAGATTGCCTTAGTCTTTTCTTTGAAAACTGAAAGAAAGTGAAAGTTGCTCAGCTGTGTCTGACTCTTTGCAACCCCATGGACTGTACAGTTCTTGGAATTCTCCAGACCAGAATACTGAAGTGGATAGCCTTTCCCTCCTCCAGGGGATCTTCCCAACCCAGGGATCGAACTCAGGTCTCCCTCATTGCAGGCAGATTCTTTACCAGATGAACCATGAGAAGACCTGACTCAAACATTATTTGACAATTATGTTTGAAATCAGAAGCTACTTTTATTATTCTGGACCATTTTGGTGTTTCAGTCAAAACCCATCTGGTGGTTTTGAAGTCCTAATGTGGATGATAAATATAGGGCTGACTAAAACCACAGTTCTTCCCCCATTTTCAACCTGAGTGATACAACTCTGTCTGAGTAGAATGTAACTATTCTGCTTAAGGGCTGTCAAAAGTATTTGACTCTGGCCAGATAAAAGAAATTGGTGATAAATATTCCTGGATAGAAATCAAAAGTTAGATCCAAGGGATCAGAACTACCTGAGATGCTTGTTATAAATGCAGTCTCCCTACCTGGACTTGGAATCAAAGTCTTTCCAAGATGATTTCTATGTCCAGGGAAAAAAGAGGCCCACCACCTTAAGGCCTTAGTGTGTTCAATCTTGCTTTTATATATGGCAGCTTCTAGAGCTATTCTTAGTACTTCCTAAGTATAGTATTTCGTTGAGTAAAATAAGGCCGACCTCTATAAAAAGTCAAGTAATAGTAGCAGGCAGCTTATGAGAAATGCCAAATTGAATATGTGCTAGGGGAAGGAGGGAATCACTGCAGGCTTAAATGAAGATCCATGGAAAAAGAGAGGTCGAAAATTTAAATGAGGCTCTGAACTCTGAATTCTGCCATTTGAGCAATCTGAATCAAATCCAGTAATCTTAACACAACATGTCTTCTATTTCTACATCCTTCAGAGTATCCAAGATAAAGGAGAATATTAAACAGAAACGAGAACAAAAAGAATACATAAACGACATCAAAGCCAAGGTGGCCAACGCACGGAAACAGGCTCTGCAGGAGCAGTTCAATGAGTGGATTCTAGACCCCAAAGGAATGATTCCCATGGTAGTGGTAAGGAGGAGGGTACCTGTGAAGGGTAAGGTGGAAGGGGTGGTAAGAGCGATTGCTAGATCCCGAGCAACCTAGAGTGCTTCTAGAGTGCTAGAAGCTTCCCTCTAAATTTCCGATCTTGCTGAGGTAAATCTAGCCCACGAAAGTAAGTTTCTTCAATTTTCTCTTGAATATTAAAAAGAAAATTCTAGGTAGATTTCCAAAATATTAATTCTGGCTGAATTTCACAAACTTCATTATAGACAGACATAGCTTCTGTTTGTTTTTCGTATGTGTGTGACTAATTACTTCTGCGGGCTAAATGACCATGTCCTTTTTGTAGTGTGGAGTGGGGGTATGGGCGGCACCATGCAGCTTGTGGGATTTTAACTCCTTGACGAGAGATCGAACCTGGGCCCTCAGCAGTGAAAGTGTGGAGTCCTAACTGATGGACTGCCAGGGAATTCCCTAAAAGACCATGTCATTAGCTCCAGAAAATAACTGTGCTCTAAGAGATAAATATGTTCTCTTAGGTATATGTAGGTGCTTCCCAGGTGGCACCAGTGGTAAAGAATCTGCCTGCCAGTGCAGAAGTCGTAGGAGACTTGGGTGTGATCCTTGGGTCAGGAAGATCCCCTGGAGTAGGAAATGGCTACCCACTCCAGTATTCTGCCTGGGAAATTCTATGGACAGAGGAGCCTGGTGGCTAGAGTCCATGGGTTCACAGAGCCAGACATGACTGAGCACACATATACACACAGGTATATGTAGATGTGAGAATAATTGTTGGTTATATACAATACCCACCCCACTCCAGTACTCTTGCCTGGAAAATCCCATGGACGGAGGAGCCTGGTAGGCTGTAGTCCATGGGGTCACTAAGAGTTGGACACGTCTAAGCGACTTCACTTTCACTTTCACTTTCACTTTCATGTACTAGAGAAGGAAATGGCAACCCACTCCAGTGTTCTTGCCGGAAGAATCCCAGGGACGGGGGAGCCTGGTGGGCTGCCATCTGTGGGGACGCACAGAGTCAGACACGACTGAAGTGACTTAGCAGCAGCAGCAGCAGCATATACAATACCAAGTATATTTCCAGTTCAAAGTGAATTGCTAAAAATACACCAAGGAGGACAAGCCTCAGACTGGAAGAAAATATTTACAAAAGACATGGCTGATAAAGGACAATTATTCAAAATATACAAAGAGCTCTTGAAATCAACAATAAGAAAACAAATAACAGATTTTAAAAGGGGCAAAAGACCTGAACAGACACTTCACCAAAGATATACAGATGGCAAAAAAGCATATGAAAAGATGTTCCACACATGTCATTGAGGAAATGCAATTGAAAACAGCCATGAGATACCACTACACACCTATCAGAATCCAGAACACTGACAACACCAAATGCTGGCAAAGATGTGCAGCAGCAGAAACTCTCATTCATTACTGGTAGAAATACAAAACGGTTATGGCCACTTTGGAACACAGCTTGGCAGTCTCTTATGAAACTAAACATACTCTTACCATATGATTGAGCCCTGGTAGAGGAGCCTTTGTATTTACCCAAAGAAGCTGGAAATTCATGTCCACACAAAAGCTGACACATGGATGTTTACTGCATAATTCAGTTCAGTTCAGTTCAATTAGCAAAACTTGGAAGCAACCAAGATGTCCTTCAGTGCATAAGTCGCCTCAGTCATGTACAACTCTTTCTGACCCCATGGACTGTAGCCTGCCAGACTCCTCTGTGCATGGGATTCTCCAGGCAAGGATACTGGAGCAAGTTGCCATGCCCTCCTCCAGGGGATCTTCCTGACCCAGGGATTGAATCTGCATCTCTTATGTTTCCTGCATTGCAGCTGGATTCCTTACCACTAACACCACCTGGGAAGCCATCCCTCAGTAGGTGAATAATAAATAAATGTGGTACATCCAGGTAGTGGAATATTATTCTGTGCTAAAAAGAAATGAGCTATCAAGCCATGAAAAGATGTGGGAGAACCTTACATGCATATTACTAAGTGAAAGAAGCCAATCTGAAAAGGCTATATACCGTATGAGTCTAATTCTATAACATTCCAGAAAAGTAAAATTATGAAGACAGGAAAGGCGGGGTGTGGACAGAGATGAATAGACAGAGCATAGAAGAGTTTAAGGTGGTGAAACAATTCTGTATTACAAAATGATGGATACATGTCATCATATAATTTTCAAAACCCATAGTTATACATAAACTATGGACTTTGGGTTTTGAGGTTACAGTGTAGGTTCATTGGTTGTAACAAATGTACCACTGTGATGGGGGATGTTGATAGTGGAGTTAAGCCATGTATGTGGTGGGGTGGGGGCAGGGAGTATACGGAAACTCTGTATCTTCTGGTTAATTTTGTTGTGAACCTAAAACTGATCTGAACAATAGTATTATTTTAAAATAAAATAGATCAAGAGGAGCTCTGAAATTTTATTTTGTCATTGACAAATGAGGAATTACAGAGAATTCTTTGGATTGCCAAGCTTGTTGCCAAAGGTGCTTTAGCTTCATCATGCCCAGTGTCCAAGGATTGTTAGAAATTTCCTTGGAGCTGGCAAATGGAATCCTATCAGCATCCTAATTCTCACACAAAAGGGTTGAAAATCACTGAGGAAATACATGCAAAAGTATTTTATATACTTTGAAATATGCTATAAACTAAATATTAACTTTTACTATTTCTGTGCCTGGGTCAGAAGAATTACTCAGGACTTAAACTGAAAAACTACAGATGGCTTTTATTCTGAAATACTAAATATATGGTAATTGAAAAGTAATATATGGTCTCTTTGATTTGCAGATTCAGAACGTCCTTTATGAATTTTTTCAAAATCCAGATTTGCAGCTTGGTAAGCCTGCCTCTTACTACAGCGTTTATATTTCTCTCTCTTTCTATCTCTTTTTTTGGAGGGGGAGAATGCTGCATTAAGATGAAGAGCCAGTATTGAGGCAGACGTTATCAAAGTTCTTACAGATGTTCTCAAGCTCCTTTGCTCTTCTCAGATGGAGAATGTAGAACAGCAGAGATGCAGTCCGTGAATTTTAATTCTTTTAGTCTAGTAGCCCATTTTATTAAAATTATTTTGTAATAACCCTTACTATTGAGGGGCTTCCCTGGTGGCTTAGACGGTAAAGTATCTGCAATGCTGGAGACAGGGGTTCGATCCCTGGGTCGAGAAGATCCCCTGGAGAAGGAAATGGCAACCCACTCCAGTATTCTTGCCTGGAAAATCCCATGGACAGAGGAGCCTGGTAGGCTACAGTCCATGGGGTCACAAAGAGTTGGACATGACTGAGCGACTTTACCTACTTACTTCCTATTGAGAGAGTCAGTTCCTAGGCAGGTTGATAAGAAGTCTAGGGTCCCTGTGGGGAGAAAGGGGTCTCGAATTCTCAAGGAGGAGGAAAGGACAAACATCTTTTTTTCCCTCTCTGCATTCCTTAGTCTTAGTCACATAAAACATTTTTTTTTCTTTAAACCCGGAACTGATGATTGCACAACAAACTCAATTTAAACTCTGTCCTATTATATAACAACAATGTATCCTGCTTGAGGACAGTTTCTCCTTCCTGAAAACCTTCTGACTAATCCTGATATCTCAGAATGTATATTATGGGAGTGGGTTTGGTAGGCTCTTTCTATTGTTAAATTCTAATCCTGTTATCCTAAAACGTAAATTGTGGGTGTGGGTCTAGTAAAATTTTTACAACCTTGAGACATTCTTTTGATTTATTGTAATGACTAATTAAAAAAGGATATAATTCCCTTCAGTTCAGTTCAGTTCAGTCGCTCAGTGGTGTCCGACTCTTTGCGACCCCATGAATTGCAGCACGCCAGGCCTCCCTGTCCATCACCATCTCCCGGAGTTCACTCAGACTCACGTCCATCGAGTCCGTGACACCATCCAGCCATCTCATCCTCTGTCGTCCCCTTCTCCTCCTGCCCCCAATCCCTCCCAGCATCAGAGTCTTTTCCAATGAGTCAACTCTTCGCATGAGGTGGCCAAAATACTGGAGCTTCAGCTTTAGCATCATTCCTTCCAAAGAAATCCCAGGGCTGATCTCCTTCAGAATGGACTGGTTAGATCTCCTTGCAGTCCAAGGGACTCTCAAGAGTCTTCTCCAACACCACAGTTCAAATGCATCAATTCTTCGGCGCTCAGCCTTCTTCACAGTCCAACTCTCACATCCATACATGACCACAGGAAAAACCATAGCCTTGACTAGACGGACCTTAGTCGGCAAAGTAATGTCTCTGCTTTTGAATATGCTATCTAGGTTGGTCATAACTTTTCTTCCAAGGAGTAAGCATCTTTTAATTTCATGGCTGCAGTCACCATCTGCAGTGATTTTGGAGCCGCCAAAAATAAAGTCTGACACTGTTTCCACTGTTTCCCATCTATTTCCCATGAAGTGATGGGACCGGATGCCATGATCTACGATTTCTGAATGTTGAGCTTGAAGCAAACTTTTTCACTCTCCTCTTTCACTTTCATCAAGAGGTTTTTTAGCTCCTCTTCACTTTCTGCCATAAGGGTGGTGTCATCTGCATATCTGAGGTTATTGATATTTCTCCCAGCAATCTTGAGTCCAGCTTGTGTTTCTTCCAGCCCAGTGTTTCTCATGATGTACTCTGCATATAAGTTAAATAAGTAGGGTGACAATATACAGCCTTGACGTACTCCTTTTCCTATTTGGAACCAGTCTGTTGTTCATGTCCAGTTCTAACTGTTGCTTCCTGACCCGCATACAGATTTCTCAAGAGGCAGTTTAGGTGGTCTGGTATTCCCATCTCTCAAAATTTTCCACAGTTTATTTTGATCCACACAGTCAAAGGCTTTGGCATAGTCAATAAAGCAGAAATAGATGTTTTTCTGGAACTCTCTTGCTTTTTCCATGATCCAGCAGATGTTGGCAATTTGATCTCTGGTTCCTCTGCCTTTTCTAAAACCAGCTTGAACATCAGGGAGTTCACGGTTCATGTATTGCTGAAGGCTGGCTTGGAGAATTTTGAGCATTACTTTACTAGCATGTGAGATGAGTGCAATTGTGCGGTAGTTTGAGCATTCTTTGGCATTGCTTTTCTTTGGAATCGGAATGGAAACAGACCTTTTCCAGTCCTGTGGCCACTGCTGAATTTTCCAAATGTGCTGGCATATTGAGTGCAGCACTTTCACAGCATCATCTTTCAGGATTTGAAACAGCTCAACTGGAATTCCATCACCTCCACTAGCTTTGTTTGTAGTGATGCTTTCTAAGGCCCACTTGACTTCACATTCCAAGATGTCTGGCTCTAGATTAGTGATCACATCATCATGATTATCTGGGTCGTGAAGATCTTTTTTGTACAGTTCTTCCATGTATTCTTGCCACCTCTTTTTAATATCTTCTGCTTCTGTTAGGTCCCTACCATTTCTGTCCTTTATCGAGCCCATCTTTGCATGAAATGTTCCCTTGGTATCTCTAACTTTCTTGAAGAGATCCCTAGTCTTTCCCATTCTGTTGTTTTCCTCTATTTCTTTGCATTGATCACTGAAGAAGGCTTTCTTATCTCTTCTTGCTATTCTTTGGAACTCTGCATTCAGATGCTTATATCTTTCCTTTTCTCCTTTGTTTTTCGCCTCTCTTCTTTTCACAGCTATTTGTAAGGCCTCCCCAGACAGCCATTTTGCTTTTTCACATTTCTTTGTCTTGGGGATGGTCTTGATCCCTGTCTCCTGTACAATGTCACGAACCTCATTCCATAGTTCATCAGGCACTGTATCTATCAGATCTAGGCCCTTAAATCTACTTCTCACTTCCACTGTATAAGGGATTTGACTTAGGTCATACCTGAATGGTCTAGCGGTTTTCCCTACTTTCTTCAATTTGAGTCTGAATTTGGTAATAAGGAGTTCATGATCTGAGCCACAGTCAGCTCCTGGTCTTGTTTTTGTTGACTGTATACAGCTTCTCCATCTTTGGCTGGAAGGAATATAATAAATCTGATTTCAGTGTTGACCATCTGGTGATGTCCATGTGTAGAGTCTTCTCTTGTGTTGTTGGAAGAGGGTGTTTGCTATGACCAGTGCATTTTCTTGGCAAAACTCTATTAGTCTTTGCCCTGCTTTATTCCGCATTCCAAGGCCAAATTTGCCTGTTACTCCAGGTGTTTCCTGACTTCCTACTTTTGCATTCCAGTAGTAAAGACTATTGAGTGGGGCACTCTCCTCCCCACTTCTGATGTCTATGTCAGAACCTTTCTCTGCCCCTTTTCACTGTAATAAAACTTCTGCCACACAAGAGCCCTGAGTGGGCAAGCCTGGTCTCTGGTTCCAAAGCTAAATATTCAGAGATCACGAATCCAGCATTGTTCACTGTAAGCGCTTGTATCCTATCAAATTCCTAGAAAATATTACTTACTTTCACAGAATTTTAAAAGAAAGATACAATATCATAGCTGTGATATGGAGAAATACAAGGAAAGATATAAGAAAATTAAATGTGCCATATTTCAATATATAATTGCTTGGCTACAACTTCACTGGAAGACATATGGAATAGTCAGACATTTGTTCCCAGTGGCTCAGATGATTAAAAAAATCCACGTGCAATGCAGGAGACCTGGGTTCAATCCCTAGGTTGGGAAGATCCCCTGGAGAAGGAAATAGTAACCCACTCCTATATTCTTGCCTAGAGAATCCCAAGAACAGAGGAGCTGGGCGGGCTACAGTCCACGGGGTCACAAAGAATCGGACACAACTAAGTGACTAACATTTTTACTTCTTCATTTTCATAATGAATGTTTAGATATAAGAAAAGTAAAATTATGTACAATCAGTTATATTCTTTGTATTTGACATTTTGAAATAAGAGCAAAATGAATGGATTTGTATATACATGTAGAATCCCCATGCACAGAAAAACTACAAATGTAGACTAACACGGGTATATTATATTGGAGCTCAGGTACAATTTATAATATTATTTTCCATTATATAATTTTCTAAAATGCTGACCAACTCTTGGCAAAGTTCCAAATGAAGCAAAAGACAATTCTCAAATTTTGATAGTAGTTACATTCTTGGAAAATTCAACAGCGAAAAATATACTGTGTGTTTATATGTAAAATAGAATAGATTTCACATTCAAAATTATTCTAAGCAATTTTTTTAGTCTACTTGAATGTCTGGCAGGAGGAGTAAAGTCTTTACTGTGTAGGAATTGCACTCACTCCTCGGGTTTTCTTATTTAAACCAATGACTTCATTGACTCTCAATCATATTTCCATCCCAAATCTGCCGCCTGAGTTCTACATACTATTTGAAAAGATCCGCAAGATGAGTGGTGAAGCAAAAAAAAAAAAAAAAAAAAAAACAACTTGCAAGTTGCAGATCAATATGATAATATTTATGCATAGAGAATCAAAAGATATGTGTGTATATATACATTTTGTTGCTGCTGCTGTTTAGTCGCTAAGTCCTGTCTGACTTTTTGCAACCCCATGGACTGTAGCCTACTGGGCTCCTCTGTTCATGGGATTCTCCAGGCAAGAATACTGGAGTGGGTAGCCATTCCCTTCTCCAGGGGATCTTCCCGACCCAGGGATTGAACCAAAGCAGATTCTTTACTGTCTGAGCCATCAGGGAAACCCCATGTATTTTCATATGTGTGTGTGTGTGTGTATATATATAATATATATGTTTACTGACCAAGTTCTGTACAAAGCTATGGTTTTTCCAGTAGTCATGTATGGATGGGAGAAGGAGATGGCACCCCACTCCAGTGCTCTTGCCTGAAAAATCCCATGGATGGAGGAGCCTGGTAGGCTGCAGTCCATGGGGTTGCTAAGAGTCAGACAGGACTGAGCGACTTCACTTTAACTTTTCACTTTCATGCACTGGAGAAGGAAATGGCAACGCACTCCAGTGTTCTTGCCTGGAGGATCCCTGGTGGGCTGCCGTCTATGGGGTTGCACAGAGTCAGACACAACTGAAGCGACTTAGCAGCAGCAGCGGCAGCATGTATGGATGTGAGAGCTGGACCGTAAAAAAGGCTGAATACTGAATAATTGATGCTTTTAAATTGTGGTGTTAGAGAAGACTCTTGAGAGTCCCTTGGACAGCAAGGAGATCAAACCAGTCAATCCTAAGGGAAATCAGTCCTGAATTAAAAGGACTGATGCTGAAGCTGAAGTTCCAATACTGTGGCCACCTGATGCTAAGAGCTGACTAGTTAGAAAAGACCCTGATGCTGGGATAGATTGAAGGCAGGAGAAGAAGGGGTTGATAGAGGATGAGATGGTTGGATGGCATCACCGACTCAATGGACATGAATTTGAGCAGGCTCCAGGAGATGATGAAGGACAGGGAACCCTGGCGTACTGCAGTCCTTAGGGTCGCAGAGTCAGACACAACTGAGCGACCAAGTACACACACACATATATGAAAATACATAGAAAAGTTGCTGAAAGGGTGACAACAAACCAATGACAGTGGTTTCTAGTAGAGCAGAGGGGAGGGAGAGTGCTGGGGTCGGGGGGGGAGGGAAAATGGCCCATTTTCAGGTTTTCCTGCTTATATTTCCTACTTGTATTATTTGAACCTCTTACCAAAAGAACATATTCATATATTATTTATTTAATTAAAAAAACATTAAATACAAAATAAAGTCTTTAAAAAGTATTTACGTTTTAGGACCTTCTAGCATAAACCAACACAGATATTTTTGTAGTCTTTCATACTGTTGATATGCCTGTTTATTTCTGCTTTATCTTGACACGATCATTAAAAATGTAGGCATGCTCTTAAATGTTTGAGTTCCTTGGCTAAATAGAAGCCAGGAAAAATTATAATCTTGTAGTAATTAGAATGTCACCCAACTATATATCATTCAATTATAAATGTTGATTGGCATCAATAATTTTATGTTCTTTTGGAGTACTATAATATGAATATAAAATGTGAATGTGTTACAACCAAACTAACTATCAAATAACTTCTGTTCAATAATTAGAAACATGCTGTCTACCAGCAGATATTGCTGACTCAATGAAACCAAGATTGAACAAAACAGAATTTATACAAGTAAGCAGTTACATTATTCATTATTTGAATCAAATTATTTTGCAGGTCTCAATCATCTTTTGGTGGATGTCATACATACAATAACTTCCGAGGTGGTACTAGTGGTAAAGAACCACCTGCCAATGCAGGAGATGTAGGAGATGCAGGTTCGATCCCTGGGTCAGGAAGGTCCCCTGGAGGAGAGCATGGCAATCCACTCCAGTATTCTTGTCTGGAGAGTCCCATGGAGAGAGGAGCCCGGCAGGCTGCAGTCCATAGGGTTGCACAGAGTCACACACAACTGAAGCAACTTCACGGGCAGGCAAGCCATAGCTTATTTTATCAATTCTCAGATGTATACTTTAAAATATTTCACTTCAGTTCAGTTGCTCAGTCACGTCCAACTCTTTGTGACCCCATGGACTGCAGCCCACCAGGCTGCTCTGTCTATCACCAACGCCCAGAGCTTGCTTAAACTCATGTTCATTGAGCCGGTGATGCCATCCAACCACCTCATCCTCTGTTGTCCCCTTCCCCTCCTGCCCTCAATCTTTCCCAGCATCAGTGTCTTTTCCAATGAGTCAATTCTTTGCATCATGTGGCCAAAATATAGGAGTTTCAGCTTCAGCATCAGTCCTTCCAATGAATATTGAGGACTGATTTCCTTTTGGATTCAATGGTTTGATCTCCCTGCATTCCAGAGGACTCTCATGAGTCTTCTCCAACACCACAGTTCAAAAGCATCAATTCTTTGGCCCTCAGCTTTCTTTATGGTCCAACTCTCACATCCATACATGACTACTGGAAAAACCATAGCTTTGACTAGACAGACCTTTGTTGGCAAAGTAATGTCTCTGCTTTTTAGGTTGCTGTCTAGGTTTATCATAGCTTTCCCTCCAAGGAGCAAGTGTCTTTTAATTTCATGGCTGCAGTCACCATCTGCAGAGATTTTGGAGCCCAAGAGAATAAAGTCTGTCACTGTTTCCATTGTTTCCCCATCTATTTGCCATTAAGTGATTGCTGGGGCTCCTGCTAAGTTGCTTCAGTCGTGTCCGACTCTGTGCGACCCCATAAACGGCAGCCCACCAGGCTCCCCCATCTCTGGGATTCTCCAGGCAAGAACACTGGAGTGGGTTGCCATCTAATAAGTGATTAAATTAAATTAAATCAGCAACTCCTGGAAACTTCAGCAATTCTTATTCCTAATTTTATAGATGAAGATACTGAGGTTCAGAAAGGTTAAGTAACTTGTACAGGGTCTCACAGTGAGTGGAGCTGGAGAAATTAGTATTCAGGCTGTTTGCTTCAAAGTCAACACAAAATTACACTTGATAAATTATGATTTTATTGTAGTGGAGTAAGCAAAAGAAGCGGTTTAATGGTACCAGGGTCCTATTTCTTCAGCCTGCTTTTATATTTTTTCATGACTTCCCTCTAATTCCCCTTGTTTTTCTGAGTACCAGAGTCAAAGTAACTTTCTCCTCCACTCCTTCACCCTTGCTTCATGGACAGTGATGACTGTGCACTAAATACAATTTCAAGATTCTGTATGAAGGATTTCTGGAACCCTTGAAATGATTATCATGTAGACAAGAACTTGGCCATCCTGTCTCTATTATGTTCTGATTTCTTAGATTCTGTATTTGAGTATTTGGTGTCCATTAGTCACAGGCCAAACTAGTGGCCAAAATTGTTTATATATTCTCTGTGATCCAAAGCACATACTCTGAACCACCTACTGGTTTAAACCTCACTCACCAAACCAATATTTCCCCTGCCTCAAATCAACCCAGGACCAGATGCCAGATAACTGGGGACAGCTCCTGTGCCCCAAAGTCTACTGGGATTATTCAACTTGCCAGTCCTAAACTGTTTACACTGCCCTGCCTTATCTTTCCTGAGCAAACTCCAATAAAGACTCTGTTCTGGACCAAGGGGGGATGGTGGAATTAATAGAGAGGTTGGGATTGGCATATATACACTATTGATATTATGTATAAATAGATAACTAATGAGAATCTATGGACTTCTCTGGTGGCTCAGGGGTAAAAAAATCTGCCTGCCTATGCAGGAGACGTGGGTTTGATTCCTCGGTTGGGAAAATCCCCTGGAGAGGGAAATGGCAAACCAATGCAGTCTTCTTGCCTGGGAAATTCCACAGACAGAGGAGCCTGGTGGACTACAATCCATAGAGTTGCAAAAGAGTTAGACATGACTTAGCAACTAAAAACAAAACAAAATATTCCTTCGTATGGACAGAGCGCACTTTATCCATTCATCAGTTGGGCTGTTTTCACTTTTTTTATTATTGTAAATAATGCTGCTATAAACATTTGTGAATATATTTTCCTGTGAGCGTATGTCTCAGTTCCCTTAGGTATATACCTAGGAGCGGAATTGCTGGTTCATATACCAACTCTATGTTTAACCTTTTAAGGAACTGCCAGACTGCTTTCCACAGTGGCTGCCTGCCCTGTTTTACATTCCCATAGTGAACTCCACATCCTTGGCAACACCTGTTATTCTCTGTTTTGTTTTTTTTGTTTGCTTTGTTTCATCGTTTTGTTTTTTAACTATAGCCACCCTGTGGGGGTAAAGTGGTAGCTCACAGTGCTTTTGAAATACTAAATGGCTCTGATGACTAAAATGACACCGAGCATCTTTTCAGGTATTGGAGACTTGCATATCTTCTTTGGAGAAATGTCTACTTGTATCCTTTGACCATTTTTAAATTGGGTTATTTGTCTTTATTATCGGGCTATTACGGAGAAGGCAATGGCACCCCACTCCAGTACTCTTGCCTGGAAAATCCCATGGACAGAGGAGCCTGGTAGGCTGCAGTCCATGGGGTCGTTACTAGTCGGACACGACTGAGCGACTTCACTTTCACTTTTCACTTTCATACATTGGAGAAGGAAATGGCAACCCACTCCAGTGTTCTTGCCTGGAGAATTCCAGGGACGGGGGAGCCTGGTGGGCCGCCATCTATGGGGTCGCACAGAGTTGGGCACAACTGAAGCGACTTAGCAGCAGCAGCAGCAGCAGCAGCATCGGGTTATTAAAGCTTTAATATTGTCTATATATTTTATATAATCCAGATATATTTGACAATCCCTTGTCAAGTATATTTTAGAAATATTTTCTTCTATTGTGCTGGTTATCTTTTCATTTTCTCTTCTTTTTTAAAAAGTTAGTCTCCTGTCCTCACTGTTGCATGTAGGAATTTAGTTCCCAGACCAGGGATCAAACCCACGCCCCCTGCAGTAGAAGCACAGAAAGTTCTAACCTCTGGCTTTGCCAGGGATGTCCCTCCTTTCATTTTCTTGATGATGTCCTTCAAAGCACAAAATTTTTAGTTTTGATGAAGTCCAGTTTGTCCATTTTTTTCTTTTGTTGCTTTTGCTTTTGATGTTATATCCAAGAAACTATTGCCTAATTAAAGATCATAAAGATAGGCTCATATATTTTCGAGTTTTAACTAATATATACGTCTATTTAAATGTCTGATTCTTTGAGTTCATTTTTGTGTATGGTGTGAAGTAACAAAACTTTTTAAGTATTTGATAACTTAAAAAGGCAAAAAATAAATAAAGGTATGAAGAAGCTGTTATACTGTTCTATATATAATATTATTTAATATAATGTCTGTTATGTAATAAGACATTTTACAAGCATATATAGAACTTCAGTCCCTACAGTTACCCTGATTTAGTTTTCAAAGAATATTGATCAGACTTTATCATAAATAGGCCACCAAGAAAACTTTGTAAGTTTCAAAAACTAGAAATCTGATGTTATATTTTCTTGAAAGTGAAAGTCTTTCAGTCATGTTCGATTCTTTGGGACCCCATGGACTATACAGTCTATGGAATTCTCCAGCCAGAACGCTGGAGTGGGTAGCCATTCCCTTCTCCAGGGGATCTTCCCAACTCAGGGATCTAACCCAGGTCTCCCACATTGCGAGCAATTCTTTATCAGCTGAGCCACCAGGGAAGACCAAGAATACTGGAATGGGTAGCCTATCCCTTCTCCAGCAGATCTTCCTGACCCAGGAATCAACCCAGGGTCTCTTGCATTGCAGGCAGATTCTTTACCAGCTGAGCTACCAGGGAAGCCCATTTGTTATGTAATAAAACTGGAAAATAAACAGTTTTAAAATTATGTAAGCCCAACCATTTTGAAATTTAAAAATACTTTATTTAGTAATTATTGGGTCAAGATCTTACATCTAATTGTATGGAATGCTACTAAATATTTACTCAGTTGAGAAATTACAGTCTTAAAACTTTTAAAAAATATAGTAGGGTAAAGAATTTTAAAAGCACAGATAAATATAAAAATAGAATAACAATGTATATATTCCCATAACCTATTAATAGGATTAATTCTTAATAACACCATGGAATACTTTTTTAAGGAAAAATTACTTGATTTTGTAAAAAGTATCATGACTAAACAAAAAGTATTAAAACAACTTGTAAAACTGCAAAGATGAGGATTTAAAATTTTTCATAAATTTCTTTTAAAAAATATTTATTTATTTATTTGGATGCACTGGGTCTTGATTGCAGCATGTGAACTCTTAGTTGTAGCATGTAGGATCTAGTTCCTCAACCAGGGATCAAACCTGGGCTCCCTGCATTGGGAACACAGAGTCTTAGCCACTGGACCACCAGGGAAGTCCCTATAATTAATTTCTTACCCAGAAATAACCATTGTTAGTCTTAGATGAACATCATTTAAAACAGCTTTATATTTTTTGTCTCAGTAAATAGAAGGACATATAATGTGGATGTCATAAATTTTGTTATAAAATTTTAATTACTTTAAATAAAAAGTATTTAATTATACTTGATTCCAACAGAGGAAAGAGAAACTAAAGTATAAATAAGAGAATTATTGAAATTGGACATATCATCAGAAAAATTATTCTAAAATCACTCTAAGAAAAGGCAATATGATGAAGATCAGGAAAGGTTACAGTCACTTTTTAAATCACATGTTTCAATTACATAAAATAACAGTTGACGCACTACTATAAAAGGTGAAGGGTTTAATATTTCCTCATGTCTTCCTATCTTTTTTTCTTTTTATGTTCCCCAAGTTTAGTTTAGTTTTTTCTCTTGGCTGTGCCCCTCAGCTTGTAGGATCTTTAGTTCCCTGATCTGATGTTGAACCCAGGCCCCAGCAGTGAAAGCACCAAGTCCTAACTGCTGGACTCTCGGGGAATTCCCCCAAGTTATTTTATCCAGATTTACATCATTTACTTTTTTTTCCTGTAATTATAGTTCCGATAGTTGATTAATCTTAGTCTAATATCTAAATGGATTTAAGGTTCACCTCCTGTCTTTTTACAATGGTTTTTCTATTCCTGAGTTATTTATTTTTATTTATCTCTTAATTGGCTAAATTTCTTGTAAAGTTGTTTTCAGGAAGGTCACAAGGGCGCTCTATTTTCTGACTTCTTTTATGTTGAAAATGCCTGCATATTGCCTCTGAAACTGTATTTTGGATGAGTATACTGTATTTGGATCACCTTTTCTTTCCACCTCAAAACAATATAGACATTGCTTAATTATTTTCTGGTATTGGATGTTGTGAAGTCTGATATCAGTTTTATTTCCTCCCTTCATTCATTTAAATTAATTCAACAATATGTACATATACACATACATACATATTATACATGAATACATATATGTATATAACCATATATGATATTTGTCTGTTTGTGTGTATATGTATATATGTATGTAAGTCCACACAATTAAAGGAGAAAATGGGTAAGGGTGGAATATATATATATATGTGCTGTGCTTAGTCGCTCAGTCATGCCCGACTCTGCAGTCCCATGGATTGTGGCCCACCAGGCTCCTCTGTCCATAGGGATTCTCCAGTCAAGAGTACTGGAGTGGGTTGCTATGCCGTTTTCCAGGGGATCTTCCCAACCAGGGATTGAACCCAGGTCTCCTGCATTGCAGGAGGATTCCTTACCCTCTGAGCCACCAGGGAAGTCATTATATATATGTATGTATATACACACACACTTAATAGTAACTTTCAGCATTCTATGTAATACCTTTGTAGATGTATATATCTATATATATGTGTGTGCATATGTATATGTGTGTTTATATAAATAAAATATTTTTTAATGAGTGGTTTGAGCTAATAATAACAGTTTTTCTGACATTTCCCACCTTCTCCTAAAATGCAAGTAGCACATCTTAAGGTGCTTTATTTAGAGTGAAGAGCTATTACATCAACAGAAACCAAGGAAGTGTTTCTTATATAAAATATTATTGGATATATTTAATTATATGATCAATAAATCACTAAGACATGACATCAGACAAAGAAGTAGTGTTTAGAACACCTAAATTTTAAAAAATTTATCTAAATTTTTTAAAATTTATTTTTTATTGAGGTAACTTTAGTTTATAAGGTTCATGCATAACATGGATGGAATATATGCTTTTAAAGAGGTGTGTTTTAAAGTTATTCTTTAAAAAAAAAAGTTATTCTTCCAGCATTCAATGAAACCGAAACAAAATGAAATTATACATGTCGGCTGTTACACACAGGCGCCACCCAGTGGCGATACTATGCCACGCAATTGCCCCTCTAATTGTTTTAATGAGCAGTGTAATTTGCCTTCAGGTTGCAGCATGTTTGGAAAAAATAAGGAGTCACTGAGTAATAATTACTGATAATATAGAGAAGAAGACAGATGGAGAGAATGAATGGCCACATATACTTCCATATTCATATTTTTCTAGCATTTCTGTTTTCTGGTGGGTAAATGAACAGATGATAATCTTTTTGTTGACCATAACCTCTCTTTTCATCTATTTCATTTTATTCATCATTTCATCATTTTCATTTTATTCCAGTAAGTGAAGACCAAAAATAGCTATTTTAGAATATTTTACTTCTAGTTTCTTACTTCTTAAGTATATACTATTTACTCTCTGTGCTAGAACAGAGCTCAAATTTCGAGTTGTATTTCTTACACTTAAGGATCAAATAATGCATTGTTGTATGGGAGTGTGCCTGTGGGTATAGGCAGGCATTTATGTCCATGTGTGTATGTGTGTGCGCATGTGCATACATACACTGGATGAAGCCAGAGGAGGGTACAGGGAATGAAAGGATCAAGATAGAAGCAAGTTAAGGACGTGCATGCGTGCTCAGTTGTATCTGACTCTGCGGCCCATGGACTGTAGCCTGCCAGGCTCCTCTGCCCATGGCATTTCCCAGACAGGAATGGGTTGCCATTTCCTCCTCCAGGGGATCTTTCTGACCCAGGGATCGAACCCGAGTCTCCTGCATGGCAGGTGGATTCTTTACCTGCTGAGCCCTTGGGGAAATCCCCAAGTTAAGAACACATGCCACAAAAAGACAATTACAAAGCAATGAACAGGTGCGAAACATTGTGAGTTATACTATTATGTTTTTATTATGGTGCTGAGGGATGCACAGTAGAATAAAAATGAGACTTCAGTGGACCAGGATTCGTGTAGGAAAGTTTTCTAGTGTTCATGAGTTTTAAATTTCTTCTACTTAAGTATCTCTGCCTTGTAGCTCCTTACTTTAGAAAGAACGCTGAGAACAATGCTTTAAATGTTTATTTATTGACAAGAACAATTTCTTTTGAATTTTTATTTTCTATTGGAGTATAGTTGATTAACAATGCTGTGTTAATTTCAGGTGTGCAGCAAAGTGATTGGGTTTTACATACACGTGTGTCTAATCTTTTTCAAGTTCTTTTCCCATTTACATTGCTACATATACATAATATTGAACAGAGTTCCCTGTGGCATACAGTAGGTCCTTGTTGGGTTACCCGTTTTAAATATAGCAGTGTGTACATTGACAGGAACAATTTTAAATGTAAAATGTGCTAGTTTATTTGAGATTGTTTTGATTATAAATAGAATATTTAGACTCATAAGAAATATATTTTGGGAGAGTGTCAAGTTCATTTTAAATTCTCAGAGCACTCTGGCTCCCATGAGACAACTCTTCCTAGGAGGCAAAAGTTAACATTTGCATCATTTTTATGGTGAGTTGTTCAAGTAGGTATTGTGCTCCCTATACAAATTTTAAAAGGAACAGTTTTTTAAATTTATTTATTGGAGTATAAAGTTATTTCACAGCACTGTGCTAGTTTCTGCCATACAGCAAAGTGAATCAGCCATATATATACACATGTCCCCTCCCTTCTGGATGTCCCTCTCATCTAGGTCACCAGAGAGCATCAAATAGAGCTGCCCATGCTATACAGCAGGCTCTCACTAGTGATTTATTGCATTCATAGCAGTGTACACATGTCAATCCCAGTCTCCCCGTTCATTCCACCCTCCTCCCCCGCTGGGTATCCCTACACTTGTTCTCTGTGTCTGAGTCTCTGTTTCTGCTATGCAAATAGGTTCATCAGTACCATTTTTCTAGATTCCACATGCTGTATGAACCCACCACTTCTTCAATGATAGACAGCATATATACTGTGTATTTCAATGTTCTCTGGTTCTTGTTTGCAGACGTTTCTGAAGTGTTATTTACTACCAAAGCTTACAAATACAGTTTGGAAGTTAATACCTAACATAGTTTCCAAACAGTTTCTTACTGTTGCTCTCAGGTCACCCACTTCATGAACTCCCCTGTATGTCTATAATTAAATGTGTGAATCCCAAGGCTGTAGAATGTAACAATAACTGCTGCTGCTGCTGCTAAGTTGCTTCAGTTGTGTCCGACTCTGTGCGACCCCAGAGACGGCAGCCCACCAGGCTCCGCCGTCCCTGGGATTCTCCAGGCAAGAACACTGGAGTGGGTTGCCATTTCCTTCTCCAAGGCATGAAAGTGAAAAGTGAAAGTGAAGTCACTCAATCGTGTCCGACTTTTGGTGACTCCATGGACCACAGCCTACCAGACTCCTCCCAAACGTGACATTTACCTCATCCTCAACGTTGTGATTTTCCTGTCAGAAATGAAAAGCCTAGAATTCATTATGTTGGGATCCAGTACATACAGATAACGTGACTGAGCACAGGTCAAATGGTTGACAGCCCACAAAGTGATTAAACAGAAGGGTATTAGTAATCATATTCTTAAATTCATCTAAGCAGTTATGTCAGGATTTATGGATATTAATTGGTTCGTTCCTTGGGAGGATGTAAAAACACAGAGGCTACGATATGTTTTCACTTTTTTGTTTTACAAGAGACCCTGGCAGAATGCTGTAATTGTTCTATTTGGAATTTGGTATGTAGTTCAGTTGGCCTCTGGTAGTCTTTCATGTCATATAGCCCAGGCTTACAGAACATGCTCATTCAGAAAATCCATAGGCTATAAATCTAGAATGCTCAAATGTGTCTTGGAGGAACAGTTAAACTAATTCTTGACTTGATAGCATTCCCACAGCCAGAAAATGCATATGGCTTTGAGGTCAGCTCCCAAAAGTTTAATCCAAAACAAGATGAATCTTTTTTTTTTTTTCCTCTCTCTCTATTTTTGGCCATGCATAGCATGATGGATGGAGAAGGCAATGGCACCCCACTCCAGTACTTTTGCCTGGAAAATCCCATGGACGGAGGAGCCTGGTGGGCTGCAGTCCATGGGGTCACTAGAGTCGGACACGACTGAGCGACTTTACTTTCACTTTTCACTTTCATGCATTGGAGAAGGAAATGGCAACCCACTCCAGTGTTCTTGCCTGGAGAATCCCAGGGACGGGCAAGCCTAGTGGGCTGCCGTCTATGGGGTCATACAGTGTCGGACACGACTGAAGTGACTCAGCAGCAGCAGCAGCATGATGGATCTTAGTCCCTGACCAGGGATCAAACCTGTATCCCCCCATGGACCACCAGCAAAGTCCCAACAAGAGGAATCTTTTCATGAATCAGTAATTTTTATTTCAGCTTTAGAAGACAGAGCTACAATATTGCCAGAAAATATCAATTATTCAGTAATTCTACCTTACCAGTAATTTATTTTTTTATTTTTTTAATTTTTATTTTTACTTTATTTTACTTTACAATACTGTATTGGTTTTGCCATACATTGACATGAATCCACCACAGGTGTACATGCATTCCCAGACATGAACCCCCTCCCACCTCCCTCCTGACCTTACCAGTAATTTAGAAAAGTATCTACTATTCAAGAAAAATTGACTGAGGACTGAACAATAGGATCTTAGAATACTGGTATAATTAGGACCAGTTTCCCCAGACCATCTAGTTCAAACTTCAGCAAGTTTGAGCAAAAGAATCACTCAGAAAACTTCTAAAAACATAGATTTTAGGTCTCACCCCAGAGTTTCTGATTCAGTAGGTTTGGAGTAGGGCCCCCAAATTTTCAATTCTAATAAGTTCTCAAGGGACCACACTTTGAGAACCACTGATCTCGTTGGATTTTTCTTTTTAAAATGTGAATGTCAGCTGAGAGGACTTTTATTTTATAAAGAAAACCTTCTCCATCAATTTCTTTACCTAGTTCAAAAGGAAACTAGGGACTAGAGACTTCAGGGAACTTAATGCATGAAATACCTATGCTTTGTTTATAAAAAGGAGCCTCTCCATGACCCAGTGAAACAGCTACTATGGTAGCTATTAAGGAACAAATTAGGGAACTGTAAAGTCCAGTGACTCATTCAAGGTGATGGTTGTTGTTTAGTCACTAAGTCGTGTCAGACTCTTGCGACCCCATGGACTGTAGCCTGCTAGTCTCCTCTGTCCATGGGATTTTCCAGGCAAGAATACTAGAATGGGTTGCAAGTTCCTTCTCCGGGGTATCTTCCCTCATCCTAGGTTACTCAGCCAGTAAATATAGGAACTGAGCTTTGAACCCAGACAAAATGTGAAGTCTTAACCTGTACACTACTCTGCTTCCCAAGGCAACAAATGAGAACTTAATTGTGCTCATTAACCCATCAAGAAGCTGTTAAGGAAATGAAATATTTAGAAAAGCTCCTTTGCTCTGCTTTAAGTTTTCCTCTTTTGATCTCTAAACCAGTTGAAGGATGGTTTATGGTTCACTAATATGGATTCAAGTCATATTTCTTACATAATCCATCCTAAATTTGCCTAGATGATATTAAAGAGGAAATGAAATATGGAAATCTAGCTATGGAAGCTGGGTAATTCTGTACAAATTTGGCTACCTCTTTGCTTGGGGCAGAGAAAGAAGTGGGTTAACACTTAAAGAGGATCCCATTGAGAAACTCACTGAGATACTTATAGTCACGGATAGAACAAGATTGTAATGTTCCTGATCTATCAAATTATCAGAAATCTGTAAAGTAATACACATTGATGTTGAGGCTGAGGAGAAACGACCACTCATAAACTAGTTGTGGGAGTGCAAAAGGTGAGAGTGAAAAAGGATATATAAGCCTGATGTCAAAACCCACCAAAAAATGCAGAAGCTTTTACCTTCTTTTTATTAATAGTTATTTGTTTAGCTGCGCTGGATCTTGGTTGTAGCACACAGGATCTTTAGCTGCAGCATGTGAGCTCTTATTTGCTGCCTGTGGGATCTGTTTCCTTGATCACGGACTGAACCCAGGCTCCCTGCATTGGGAACTTGGAGTCTTAGCCACTGGACCACCAGGGAAGACCCCAGATGCATTTACCTTCTAAGCGAACAATCTCTCGTCTGGGATTCTATTCACCAGGCCTCAAGAGGTATAACCTAAGAGCATAGATATTCTCAGATTCTACACTTTCAAAGGAAAAAACAAATCATAGACAAAGGATTTGTTGTCATCATTTAGTCTCTAGGTTGTGCTTGATTCTTTGCGACCCCATGGACTGTACCCCACCAGTCCTATGTCCATGAGATTTTCCAGGCAAGAATGCCAGAGTGGGTTGCCATGCCCTCCTCTGGGGGATCTTCCCAGCCCAGGGATTGAACCCATGTCTCCTTCATCTTCTGCATTGACAGGTGGATTCTTTACCTCTGAGCCACCTGGGAAGCCGTCCCCGTCCCTTGCACGCCAGTAATTAAATGTAGCTAGCGTTAGAAAACGAAAACACATGCTCTTATATCCCCCACATCAAAAGAAAAACTGCATTCCATTTGAAGAACTATTCATTTACTGGCCACATTTTATGACTGCTGCTGTTTCATACCATGAGGTTAACAACGCTCCCATATAAGACTGATGTGACCTAGGGGGAAATTGTTCCAACTGTGTGTACCGGTCTATGGTGTATATAACTGCTCTATGGTGTTGGGGACTGTATTGATCCCCTCTCTCTGCAGCACAGCCAAAGAACAGCATTAAGTTGAAAATGCTTTATCTAAGTGACAGCAGATGATATGGAAAAAATTGCAGCCAATAATTGCATGCACATCAATGGAATCCTTGGGGGAAAAAAATCCAAGTGAAGAACACGATTTTTAATCAATCACTTATCCTCTTTTTCTCCACAGCTCATCTCTTTCCACATTGCAGGCTTTAAAAGTGAAACATTTGAGAAGCTCCTTAAGCACCTTTGCCATTGTGCGGACGAATTCAGGGAGGTCATAAAAACTGACATGCGGAGACAGATGTTTGCTGAGCTCTTCCTGCATTGTGACCGTGGGAAGGTAGGAGACGCCTCTTAAAGTAGTGCTTCTCACACTATCTGTTGTGAAGGACCAGTCTTTAGGTTGTTGATGGTGATATTTTTAATATGCAGACTGATAATGAAAATGGATTACTAAGAGGGAAAAAGGAAATAAAAATACAGTCCAAACATATTCTAATCTAAGAGCTATTAACAAACACAGGGAAGTAAATTACTGATTTATGTTTAATTTTTTTTGTTTTACCAGTTCCTACAATTTCTCTTGGTTTTCCCTTTGACTTTTTTTAAAAAGATTTTTTTGATGTGAACCATTTTTTTTTAAGTCTTTATTGAATTTATTGCAACATTGCTTCTGTTTTATGTTTTGCTTTTTGGCTGCAAGACATGTGAGATCTTAGTTCCCCAACCAGGGATCAAACCTGCACCCCCTGCATGGGAAGGCAAAGTCCTAACCACTGGGCAATCAGGAAAGTCCCTTCTTTTCAACTTTAATAAATAGCTACTGATTAAAAAAAAAAATACAGTCCACATTGTGTTACTACCAGATTCAAATCTGATTTATTATCAGTTACTTTCTCAAGTTGCTATAGCATTTTCTAGATGCTATTCTAAATTCCTACCTTTCTTATCACACACAGACTGGTACCAGCTTGCAGACTACATCTTGAGTGGCACTGCATATGATTTATAACTTGTCTCTAAGTTTCTTTCCCATTTTTAAGAGTGGGTTGCTTAGGATTTTTTTTTTTTTTTTTTTTTGCTTAGGATTGTCTATGCTGGTGTCTTCCTAGAGAAAAGAGCTGCTTTTCTCTTTGGGGAATAGAAAGCCTACCACATTTTATTCTGCTTCTTAAAAACAAGAAAGGTTTATATCAAAAAGTATTTCTAGGAATAAGATTTGAAAGTGAAAGTCACTCAGTCATGTCTGACTCTTTGCGACCCCATGGACTGTAGTCCATGGAATTCTCCAGGCCAGAATACTGGGGTGAGTAGCCTTTCCCTTCTCCAGGGGATCTTCCCAACCCAGGGGTTGAATCCAGGTCTCCTACATTGCAGGTGCATTCTTTACCAACTGAGCCACAAGGGAAGCCCAAGAGTATTGGTGTGGGTAGCCTATCCCTTCTCCAGGGGATTTTCCTGACTTAGGAATTGAACTGGGGTCTCCTGCATTGCAGGCGGATTCTTTACCAACTGAGCCATCAGGGAATTTAGGAATGCACTATTGCGCCAGGACACCAAATGAATTTCCAAAAATAGATTCCAACTTTACTGAAATATATTTGTTGATGAACGTTATGCTTATTTGTTTGTATCCCCATATTCCTGAAAAGATTTAAGGAAGCTTATGTTATTCAGTCGCTTAGTCATGTCTGACTCTTTGTGATCCCATGGACTGCAGCCCGCAAGGCTTCCCTGTCCTTCACCATCTCCTGGAGCTTGCTTAAACTCATGTCCATTGAGTCAGTGATGCCATCCAACCATCTCGTCCTCTGTCATCCACTATTCCTCCTGCCTTCCATCTTTCCCAGCATCAGGGTCTTTTCTAATGAGTCAGCTCTTCGCATCAGGTGGTCAGAGTACTGGAGCTTCAGCTTCAGCATCAGTCCTTATAAGGAAGCTTATAAGAATAGATAAAAAGCAACAAAAGAACATAGATTTTAAAAAGTAGGATGAAAGAAGAAAAAGAGGATACTATATGAAGTTGGGAACAAAGCTGTAAATGCATACCATAATGACCTAAATATTTGTTCTGGATTGTCTGAAGATCTGAATGTAACCTCCTAGTAGTGAAAGTGAAATATGACATATTATTGATTATATGACACAATAGTGTGTGAAACACACTATTGACAGTGTTTAAAGATAAGTATGAACTGGAGCTAAGAAAGTGCAGAAATTTGGGTATAAAAAGTATAGTTAGGAGTTTCAATATTCCATCTACATAAAAGTTTCAAATCTCATGTAACAACTGATTGCCAACTTTCTGCTTAGGTAGGGTTTTTGGATCGTCAGAGGACATTGGCCTTGCTGGAAACATTCTATGACCGAAGTTCAAAAGTGCTCAAAGGTATACTCCGAAACCCAAGACAATGTAAGTGCCACCCAGAGGGAGTATGCTCAAGCTGGAGTGAAGCAGTACACGGATGTGATAAAACAACATCATTCTATTACCATGGAATCCTTCCATATAACACCTCCCTTAGATCATGGTGGCTATATCTAGTTGTTCATGCCATACAATGGTAATTACCATTAGCACCTAGTTGAACTAGATGTGTTTTTCACTACAGTGCAATACTAAAAGTTGTTGAGTCAGAATTGAGCTAGAATTCCAGTGAAGGAATGCTTTAGTGACAACCTGAATGTTTTGGAAATTAAGTTGGTAATGGTAATTCCAGTTTTAATGTCCAACTTAGAATTCTAAGATTTCTAAGAAAATTGTTTTTTTCTACCAAGCATTTTTTGATTGAAATAAAATTGATGTACAATATTATGTTAGTTTCAAATGTACACAATGATTTGACATTTTTATATGATAGGAAATAATCACCATGATGAATCTGGTAGCATTCTGTCCCCCTACAAAGTTATTATGATTGACCATATTCCTTATGCTGTATATTATTTATTATTTAGTAATATGACTTATTTATTATATAACTAGAGGTTTCCATGTCTTAATTCCCTTCAACTGTTTCACACATACCTCAAACCCCCTCCCTTCTGGCAACTACCCATTTGTTCTCTGTATCTATGAGTCAATTTTTGTTTTGTTTTATTTGTTTGTTTTAAAGATGTAAGTTAGATCATGTGGTATTTGTCTTTCTCTGTCCACCTTATTTGACTTAGCATAATACCCTCCTGTGTTGTCAAAAGTGGCAGGGTTTGAGGTGGAAGACATTTGCTCTTTCCTCAGCCCTATGCTATGCTTATTGTGGAGGACTAAGAGGAGAGGATAAATTCTATTTGCCTTGAAAGTCTAAGCTACTCTTCAAGCGTCAAAAGAAGAAATCATGTTCATTTCCATACATTTTAGGAAGGGATTATTTCTAATTTCCAGTAGTGAGCATCTTTTATGTTCCCTTAGATACCTTTTTGTTTTTTATTGGGTTGCTGGGAAATGTAATTGATATTCATTTAAAGCAGTAGTTCTGTGGGCACCATTACTGTGCCTACTGCTTTTTTGCATTAATTTACTAGCTCTGATTCTACATTATAAGATCAATTGTTTAGGTAAATGTTTTGTTTTCTGTGTTAGGGCCATTTGTTGAATTTGGAGAGATAGACTTACCTGAGTTCTGGGGAGACATGGATAATCAGAAACACATTTATGAAGACTTTGACAATGTTCTCTTAGAGATGAATACATTACCTTCTGAAAAACATTTTAGCAAAACCCAAAGTAAATTATTAGCAAGCCCAGAAGATCAACATGAACACTATAGAGAATCAACACTACCACAAAGCCCACCAGAACAGCAGAGAGGGGCAACTGTGGAACAAGGACCAAATGGAATTTCAACCAGAGAACAAGAACAACCTGAAGAGTCAACTGGAGAACAAGAACTGAACGAAGAATCAGTATCAAAAGAAGGAACCTACACAGGGTCAACTCGAGAACAAAGATCAAGTAGAGAGTTAATAACAGAACAAAGGCCACATCATGAGCCAATAACAGAACAAGGAGTACCACAGGGAACCCACATCGAATCAACAGCAAAACAAGGACTCTCTGAAGAATCAGTTACAACAGAAGGACAACATGAACGGTCAACAACAGGACAAGGATCACATGGAAAGTCAACTGAGGAACAGGGATCACGCAGAGAGTCACAATCAGATCTTGAACAACCCAGAGAATCAACTGCAGAACAGGAAGCAGGGAGAGCATCACAATCAGATCAAGGACAACCCAGAGAGACAATGGCAGGACAGGAAGAACACAGAGAATCACAGTCAGATCAAGGACCACGCAGAGGGTCAACTGCAGAGCCACAGTCACCCAGAGAAGCAATTCGGGAAGAACAACAGGACACAGACTTACCTTCACGGTCGAGAAAAGGTAGTATCATAGGAGAAAGTAAAACATCTAGGGAATCTATTTCCTTTGAGCACACTGAAATCCCTCCACAGGAAGAAAGGACTCAAGTACAACCGTATGAACAACTACTCTTCATAAGTCCTGAACTGCAAGAGAAAATTGGAGTATCAAGCCCAAAAGATCATCTTTCAGGTAGTAATGTCACTTTCCTACATCAGCTCCTTTTTCCCTAGAGCGGTTTTTAAAATCTGCAGAAAAATCTTCATTTCGGTTAGGACCTTTTTGTGACATATACGGTCATGCAAACTTCAGACATATTTTGCTATTCAACATGAGTCTATACTTTGAGCAATCAATTACATGCAAACTAGAAAGTCTCTACTGTCGACTTACCTAGAAATCCCTCTACACTAGAAGCCCATTTGTAAGGAAGAAATCTGGTAGTATTACTTGTAGAAATTTTCACTGGACTTCTGAAAAGGCACAGAAGCTGTTTTATTTTAAATGGAGTATCTGATATTAGAAATCACTTTTTTCTTTTATTTCAAATTTTTAAAGTATCTCACTTTTTTAAGTTGCATATAAGATGTCCTAGAAGAGTTTCTGAAGGTCATATTTAATCCAGAAAGACCTGGATTTCAAATATCTATTCTGCAGAAGACTTTTGTTGGGAATTGCCTATGCAAATTTATGCCCTTTTAGTTGAAGAATTATAATCTTTTCGAGAGCCAATCTCCATGTCACTTAAGGCCTCAGTTGTTGTTGCTGCTCAGTCGCTCAGTTGTGTCTGACTCTTTAAGACCCTATGGACTGCAGCACGCCAGGCTTCCCTGTCCTTCACCATCTCCCAGAGCTTGCTCAAACTCATGTGCATTGAATTGGTGATGTCATCCAACCATCTCATCCTCTGTCGTCCCCTTCTCCTCTTGCCTTCAATCTTTCTTAGCATCAGGGTCTTTTCTAATGAGTCAGCTCCTCGCATCAGAGGAGGTGGCCAGAGTATTGGAGCTTCAGCATCCTTGCTTCCAATGAATATTCAGGGTTGATTTTGTTTAGGATTGACTAGTTTGATCTCCTTGCAGTCCAAGGGACTCTCAAGAGTCTTTTTTAACAAGACAGTTCAAAAACATTAATTCTTCAATGCTTAGCCTTCTTTATGGTCCAACTCTTCTCATAACCATGCATGACTACTGGAAAAATCATAGCTTTAACTTTACGGACCTTTGTTGGCAAAATAATACTCTCTTCTTTTTAATATGCTATCTAAGCATTAAAAAAAAAATTCTAAAGTTCTACAGTCCCAAAGAAAGTTCTTAGTTAAAACCCATAAGAGATAGGTAACCTGTGTTAAGGATTTTACACTATCATTAACTAATTTGAAATCTTTCATTTTTTCAGTATTATATTTATTTCTTTCCAGAACAGGGCTACTAATTTTCTGGTTCTCCTTACATAGTGGGAACACAGCCTAAAAAATTAGTGAAGTTACTATTAATTTTGACTCTCTGTAACAGTGATCCAAAATAACAGTGTCTAAAAAAACAAACAAAACCAAAACAAAATAACAATGTCTAAACAAGGCAGGAGTTTCTTTGTTTCTCATATAAAAGTCAAAACTTATTTGATGGATGAGCCCCAAGAAATCAACAGTGGCTCAAGCTCTTTCTGCCTTGTGTCTCCTCCAGCCACACACTCCAAGATAGCTAACCACCATGTCTGCATCCTGACCAGTAGGCGAGGAGAAAGGAAAAAGGATAGACATTACATCCTTTCCTTTCCTTTCTATCTTGTTCATTCATCAGAATTCAGGCACATAGTGACACCTGCTGTCTGGGAGGCTGGGAAATATAGCCCTCATTTTGCGTGGCCAAATTTGGGTACAATACATAGCCTTTGTCACAGAGTTGCTCTCAAAAACTAAAGCTATTAAGTGATATCTTTGCGATTAAGTTATTAAATGATACCATTATGATATAACATATACAAGGACCCAAAAGAAAGTTTTTGTGTTCTGTATGCAAGATATGTCTTTCATTTATTAACTTTAGAATATATAATCTCCAACTCATAGGCATTTTCTTTTATACCTTTTAGAACCTGCTAAAAAGGAAGTTCAGAAAGACAAATCCTGCGAACCCAAGTCCCAAAAAATAGAAGGAAAATCATGGACAGGTGACTCCTCCTTTAATTCTCCTTTCATGCATACTCCAGAGCAAACGCATTGTGAAAGTGAAGTTGACTATATTATGGCGTATGTATCTTATAGGTGAACTTCTGACTTGTAACTGGAACATGAAGTATGCCAAACATGAAGACGAGGAACAGGCAAATTTAATCTATGATAACCCGAGGTTCGCAGGTACGTGTTAACAAAGCCAGGAAGAACAGATGGTGCTCTAATTTGATAACCTTTAATTTGCTGTGGTTCCCAATGGCAAGGACTGGACTTAGCCAAGGCACAATGGCCGGGTGACACTTGCACCGTTTCGTCCTTGAGCCAATGGACCGAAACATATTCAAGATGACTGTTCCAAGTGGTAGTGTACATGTAGTGCTACTGTAATGCTCTTTAGAGCATACGTGTTAGTACAGGTGTCCATTAGTGTCTGCAGGGGATTGTTCCATGACTATTACCCACCCAAAATTTCCCCCCACCACGAGTACCAACATTCAAAATGCTCAAACCCCTTATATAAAATGGACGAGTATTTGCATATAACTCCCATATACTTTAAATCTAGATCACTTATAGTACCTAGTACAATGTAAATGCTTTGTAAATAGTTGAAAATGCAACGTGAATGCTATGTAAATAGTTGCCCATGAAAACAAACAAACAAACAAACAAAAAAATAGTTGCCCATGTGTGGCAAATTCAAGTTTTGCTTTCGGGAACTTTCTGGATTTATTTTTTCCTGAATATTTTTGATCCACAGTTGAACCCACAGATGCAGAACCTGCAGCTACAAAGGGCCAACTGTATACAACTTTTTTTTTTATGGTTATGTGGCCCTGAAACCACTCTAAAGCTATGATCCAGGTATACAAAGGGAATTAGATATTAGAACAATAGAAATCATTCCAGCAATTCCTCTCCCTTGTAGTTCTACATCTAACTATGTGAGGCAGGTGAGGCTCTGTCTTGTTTTTGAAGACTTACAAAGAAAGATCTACTCAACAGAGAGAGCAAAGAATAGCTTTTAGCTCTCAGTAAACCATGTATTTAACAATTATCCCAACAAGTATTTGTATTTTACTTCAATGCTATTTTATCATTTTACCTTTCACCAACAAGTAGTAGAACTTATAAGATCAAAAAATTTTCCTCCTGTCTGCAGTTTCTTTTCTCATTTAAGAATGGATCAAATAGCAAACTTTATATCCTCCAAATATTTGGTGAAATTGTATAGCATTGATTAAGCTCTTTTTGCCTGCTACTTCATGTTCCTCTTCTCCTGATCTTACTTATTTATTTCAGTTTTGCTCTACCATTTTGACAACTGCATGGCTGATTCTTTTTAAGTTACATCAGATCTCATATGGAAGGCATCAGCGCATGAATGATTGAATTAGTTAGTAAATCAATCGTAAATCACCAGGCTCTTCTATGAAATATACTTCATGTTATAACATCAAGCTTCAAAATAAATATATGAGTCAAGCCTCCTGAGGGAGAGGTTATAGTGGTGGTATTTACAGACTTATTTAACTAGTGAGTCCAGACTGCAGCTGGCTTCAGGCACAAATGAATCCAAGGGCTCAATAATAGCAGCAGGACACTATCTCTTTGCCTCTCAGCCCTGTTCTTCTCTGTGTAACTTTCAGTTTTAGGTGATTTTCTTTGTATTGTGGCAAAGATTTCCATGAGAGCATCTCTAAGCCTACATCCTACTAGTTCAGGAGTCAGAGTATAAGACCAGTGATTCTGCCCCAGTAGTTGCCCCAAAAGTCCTGGGGCTAATTCTCATTGGCCTATAGTGGGTCCCATTGCTGTCATATGTGAATCACTAGCCGGACCTATATCACATGGCCATCCTGAAGCAAGGGTGGGCGAGGCTCAGTGCTACCTGATACATCAAAACTGACAATCAGGGAGAGATGTTTTCTCAAATAAAAAAAAAAAAGGAGGGGGACTTCCCTGGCAGCCAAGTGGTTAAGACTCCACACTGCCAATGCAAGGGGCATGGGTTCGATCCCTCTTCGGAGAACTAAGATCCCACATGCCACCAGGCGTGGAAAAAAGGATGAAGACCAATAAATAAATAAAAGATATGTTTAGGGACTTCCCTGGTGGTCCAGTGGTTAAGACTCTGTGCTGCCAATATAGGGGGCATGGGTTCAATCTATTTGATCCATTCTTAAATGAGAAAAGAAACTGCAGACAGGAGGAAAATTTTTTGATCTTATAAGTTCTACTACTTGTTGGTGAAAGGTAAAATGATAAGATCCCACATGCAAAAAAAAAAAAGAGAGAGAGAGAGAGAAAATGAGAACAACAACTAAAACCCAAACTTTATAAAGGATATTTTGAAAATAAAAAGGGGGTGCTGTCCTCATGAAGGCAGCATAGACTCCTGGTAGGAAAAAAGGTAGTAGATGTTCATTACAATATGTACTCATATATTTTCCCTGAACTTTGATAAAATTGTTCATGTCACTGTTTGATGTATGTTTCTTGCTTGATAGACCTCCACTCAATTATCAGAAACATTCAGTCTTACAAGGAAATAAAGGGTAGGAGTGCCTTCAACGGAGTTTCCTTCAATCTACTCCAGTTTGTGCAGCTCCTGGAGACATTTGTTGGTGAAGATTCCCCCTTGAGTGTCAGTGAAGCCCTCATCTCCTTTTTTAAGAAGGGCTTTGTTGAAACAAAAGAAGAGAAAATGAGTGGCTTAGAAAAGGTGAGTAATATTATTTACCAATAAAACAAGTGAAGTCACTATTATGTATACCCATGACTGATTCATGTTGATGTATGTATACTTATGACTGATTCATGTTGATGTATGGGCTTCCCTGGTGGCTCAGACAGTAAAATATCTGCTTGCAATGTGGGAGACCTGGGTTTGCTCCCTGGGTTGGGAAGATCCCCTGGAGGTGGGCATGGGAACCCACTCCAGTATTCTTGTCTGGAGAATCCTCATGGACAGAGGAGTCTGGTGTGCTACCATGAGGTCACAGAGTCGGACAAGACTGACCGACTAAGCACCTGCATCTGGATGGCAGAAACCATCGCAGTATTGTAAATTAATTATCTTGTAATTAAAAATTAAAATTTAAAAAATCTATCAACCTCAGTTCCTCCTAGACTAGCTCTTCTTAAGTACTAATTTTGGTTGTGAATGCTTATGCTAATTAGGCACTTAATTAGCATGGCAATTAAATACTTCATTTTATTGTCAAATGTTCTAAGATCACACTCCAGAGAATTCATTCCTCTAATAAGAACATGATTGCTGATGGCAGGAGATGGTTTCCTATATAGCTGTGTTTTTGCTTCTCCAAATCTTGAAGAGCAGAGTCCAAGGAGCAGATATTTGCATGTGCAAAGATGTGTGTGTATGTGTCCACCGTCTGATGTGTGAGTACATTTACAAAGGCACATACATAATGGTATGATTGTGGCTTGAATACATATTTTGGGGTACACCAAGGTAGTGGGCTTCATTTTTCTTAAGAAATTACTACTTACTTGGATGAAATATGCACACACATTTGCTGATAGGAACAATTTATGTACTCTTATATGAAATATATAAATTAGGTTCATCAAGCATATTCAGTAACTTTATCAGTCTTATGAGTCTTCTCGATCTAATTTAGAGTTGATATTCCTTTTTCCTCCTCAATTGAAGTTCCTATCATTTAACCAAATGGTATGTGTTCACTTTCTTTTATCAATAAAATCTACCTTGATTAGATAAGTTACTATCTAGTTAACGTAATCTAGTAAAAAATCTAAATGGTAAGTAAAATTAATGTCAGGCCAATGTTAAATATAAGAAAGAATTTTTGAACACAGTCATTTTTTGTTGTTTGAACACTATCATCCATCGCCCTTCATTACAGAACATATTTCATCAAGAAGCCAGGCAGGGACTTCCCTGGTGCTTCAGTGGCTAAGACTCTGATCTCCCAATACAGGGAGTCCAAGTCCACTCCCTGGTCAGGAAAGCTAGATCCCGCATGCTGCAGCTAAGACCCAGCACAGCCATAGATAAACAGATAAATAAAATAAATTAAAAAAAAAAAAAAAGCCAGGCAGGGACTTCCCTGGCAGTTCAGTGGTTAAGACTCCATGTTCCCAATGCAGGAGGCATGGGTTTGATCCCTGGTTGGGGAGTCGGGTAACTTAGATCCCGCATGGTAGAGAAAAAAGGAAGCCAGGAAGATCACCCAATGTGTTTATCACATTGCTGAACAACTAGTAAGGGAATGGAGAGGAATGATTCTCGAGGAGTGAGTCCCCTTCCTAAATGAATGTGTTTTAGTTCAATGCAGAAAATGCCTGCTTTCTAGCTTAGAGCTGAAACATAGAAAATGTTTATTGAGACATAAAAACTGATATTAAGAGAATTAAAATTAAATGTTTCATTTTACTATTCATATCCTGCTTAGTCCCAAAGTAAAGCTGTTTCTATAAAAAGTGCTGCTCTTTGTGGGGAATAAGCATAAGATGCCAGCTAGCATATGTGTCTGTGCGTGTGTGTACGTGTGTGTGTCTGTTAGTTGCTCAGTCATCTCCGACTCTTTGTGGTCCACCAGGCTTCTCTGTCCATGGACTTCTCCCGGCAAGAATACTGGAGTGGGTGGCCATTCCTTTCTCCAGGGGAGCTTCCTGCATTGCAGGCAGATTCTTTACCATCTGAGCCACCAGGGAAGCTCGCCAGCTAGCATAATAAACAGATATATCTTCTGTGCTTTGTTATCCTGTGTGTGCCCTAGGCTAGACAAAATGCTTCCCAAATCCGACGGGAACTTCTCCTAAAAGCCCTCTTTCAGAAGTGGGACAGTGATGGCTCAGGGTTTCTGGATCTGAAGGAAGTTGATGAACTCTTGTATACATACAAGGAAGGAATGGAAAAAGAATCAATGAAGAAAGGTAAAAATGAAGAATTTTCTTAAGTTGTGGTAACAACTTGGCTTCAAGTTTCCCAGTATTATGATATGCATGTGTGCTCAGGCATGTCCAACTTTTTGTGACCCCGTGGACTTCAGCCCACCGGTCTTCTCTGTCCACGGAATTTTCCAGGCAAGAATACTGAAGTGGGTTGCCATTTCCTCATTATTATGATATATATACAGTTAAAATATTGGTTGTTCTAAAGCCATGAGATAGTATTTCACACTTCACATGTACTAGTGTGGCTATCATTTTTTTTTCAGTTTTATTGAGATACCATTGACATGTAACATTGTGTAAATTTAAGCTGTACGATGTGTTGATTTGATATGCTTATATTGTGAAATGATTACCACAGCTTAGTTAATACCTCCATCATCTCACATAATTACCATTTCTTTTTTGTGGTAAGAACCTTTAAGATCTACTCTCTTAGAAACTTTCAAATATATAATGTGGTATTGTTAACTATAATCATCACCCTGTATATTAGAATCCTAGAACTTCTCTTGTAATGAAAGTTGGTACACTCATTAATAATGTTTGAGCATCTTGTCATGTGCCTCTGGTCATTTGCATGTCTTCTTTGGAAAAGTGCCTATTCAGTTCCTCTGCCCATTTTCCAGTCCGATTTTTTTTCTTGCTATTGAGTTCTATGAGTTTGCTGTATATTTTGGATATTAACTCCTTATCAGATATATGATTTGCAAATATTTTCTCCCATACTGTAGGTGGCCTTTTCATTTTGTTGTTACTTTTGCAGTGCAGAAGGTTTTTAGTTTGATATACCCCCATTAATTTATTTTTGCTTTTTTTGCTTATATAGTTTGACTGTAATTTTTTAAATGGAAAATAACAGTGTTGGTAAGGATATGAAGAAATTTGAACCCTTGTGCATTGCTGATGGGAATGTAGAAAATGTCAGAGCAATCAAGAGTTAAACTGTTGTAGAGGGCTTTGTCCAATATCTTAACTCTACATAGTTAGATTCCTTCTGTATACCTAGCTACACATCCCCATAAAACAATCCAAACCCACTTCACAGTCCTGCCTACTTTCCCTTCTCATTTTATCTTTCTGCCTCTGCAAGGTCTGATTCACCTCTCAAGTCTGAATGACTTGTAAGTTTCCCCTAAATTTACTTAACTTTGTATTCTCCTTAATGACTTTCTCTTCTTCTATATTTTTCCTCTTCTGATCAATTCTTCTCAATCAAAAGCTACTAAAATTCTCATATAATAAGTTCTCTCCTTCATCTGCTTAGATCCCAGGATAAATGATTTTGCTTTTCACTGGATTTAAGGATTTATCTGATGACTTTGGCATAACAGATTTCAAATTCTTAAAGTATATGGTGCGTGAGAGAAAAAATGATAAGGGTTAGTAAAGTTCTTCAGCCCTTTCAAAAGTCATTGTATTGGTTGATCTTTAAAGTTGCCTAAGTTGATCAACTGTCAGGTGTTCTTCATTAATTGGGTCTAATGAGGTGGTTTCCACTTACAAGATGGGAAATCCTCATAACACAGAACCATGGTCCATGAAAGAAAAAATTAATTACACGATGGCCAGGAGAGCTGCGTTCTTATATTTTATATTTTACTAAGTAAGATTGCCAGGAGAAATATCAATAACCTCAGATGACACCACCCTCATGGCAGAAAGTGAAGAAGAACTAAAGAGCATCTTGATGAAAGTGAAAGAGGAGAATGAAAATGTTGGTAAATCTCAACATTCAGAAACTAAGATCAGGGCATCCGGTCCCATCACTTCATGGCAGATAGGTGGGGAAACAGTGTAAACAGTGGCTGACTTTATTTTTCTGGGCTCCAAAATCACTGCAGAGGGTAACTGCAGCAATGAAATTAAAAGACACGTACTCCTTGGAAGGAAAGTTATGACCAACCCAGATGGCATATTAAAAAGCAGAGACATTACTTTACCAACAAAGGTCCGTCTAGTCAAGGCTATGGTTTTTCCAGTGGTCATGTATGGATATGAGAATTGGACTATAAAGAAAGCTGCTGCTGCTGCTGCTAAGTCGCGTCAGTCGTGTCCGACTCTGTGCAACCCCATAGACGGCAGCCCACCAGGCTCCTCCGTCCCTCGAATTCTCTAGGCAAGAACACTGGAGTGGGTTGCCATTTCCTTCTCCAATGCATGAAAGTGAAAAGTGAATGTGAAGCTGCTCAGTCATGTCCAACTCTTCGCGACCCCATGGACTGTAGCCTACCAGACTCCTCCATCCATGGGATTTTCCAGGCAAGACTACTGGAGTAGGGTGCCATTGCTTTCTCTGAAAGAAAGCTGAGCACCGAAGAATTGATGCTTTTGAACGGTGGTGTTGGAGAAGACTCTTGAGAGTCCCTTGGACTGCAAGGAGATCCAACCAGTCCACTCTAAAGGAGATCAGTCCTGGGTGTTCATTGGAAGGACTGATGTTGAAGCTGAAACATCAGTCAAAGCTCCAATGCTTTGGCCACCTGATGCGAAGAACTGACTCATGTGAAAAGACCCTGATGCTGGGAAAGATTGAGGGCAGGAGGAGAAGGGGACAACAGAGGATGAGATGGTTGGATGGCATCACCAAAGCAATGGACATGGGTTTGGATAAACTCCGGGAGTTGGTGATGGACAGGGAGGCCTGGTGTGCTGTGGTTCATGGGGTCGCAAAGAGTCGGACACGACTGAGCGACTGAACTAAACTGAACTGAAGTGATCACATGACCGTGAGCAAGTTACTGAACTTCTATAGAGCCAGATGTCCTCATGGGTAAAACAAAGGAGTTGGACACAATGAATTCTAGAATTTAAGGGACCTGAGGATGATGTTATAAGGTTTCACCTGCTGAGAGGTAGAATTAAAATGAAACAATATTACCATATGTAAAATAGATAGCCAGTGGGAATTTGCTATATGACTCAGGGAGCTCAGATCCACTGCTCTGTGACAACCCAGAGGGATGTGATGGGGTGGGAGGTGGGAGAGAGGTTCAAAGGGGAGGGGACATGTGTATACCTGTGGCTAATTCATCTTGCTGTATGGCAAAAACCGACACAGTACTGTAAAGCAACTATCCTCCAATTAAAAATAAATAAATAGACTTAAAAAAATAGATGATATAGGAATCATCTTGAGTTCAGCATAGGCAGTCACTATAAGATGTTCCATTGGACATCCATTGGAGATGCCTTTGATATACCTGGTTTTCCATGAGAAGCAGTTGTTAGAGGCTTCGATTTGCTGTAAACATGCAAATTTCCCCCACAGGTGAATGAACTTTTGATTAGTTTTTGGTCTTATGTTTCTGTCTTTTAGCTAAACTACATGTCCAATTTCCAAAGCTACACCCTGGGCACGAAGTGAGATTGTCTTCCAAACAGTTTCAGAAATACATAGAATTGGTTGTCTCTGAACTCAGGGGCAATGAAGAAGAAGTTCTGGAGAGCGTTGTGGAGTTTCTGATGAACTCTTTAGAAAGGAGCCATGTTGAGAGTCTGAGGAATTGTGCCAGACAAAAGTGGCTGCACCAAATCCAGCGTGCTGCAGAGACAAGTGGCGTGTCCTTGGAGCCAGTGTACACGGAGACCTTTAAGGCCCTCACCCAGGTGTGCTTTCTAAAGTGACATATAAGAGAAAAACATTTCCTCCCAAGTGATGATGTTCAATGGTTGCAAAGGAGGAACACACAAAATTCTCTTGAGAAATCTCTACTATAGATATTTTTACTCATTCCAATGTTTTACAATGACCCCAAACCTAGTAAAGATACAACTGGAATGACTGCAGATTGGCAAGGTAGAAGCAGAGAGGAAAGGGATAAGAAACAGAATTATGTCTTGGAACTCCTAATTTCATTTGTGCCAAGAGTCAAAGAAACCTATAACAGACAATAAACTGACATTTTAAAAAAAAGCAGTAAGGAGATGTTCAAGCAGTTTAAGCTATATTTCCCTTGCATGCTATTTTGGGAGTCAGTTTTAGAAGGAACTATTTGGGGGGTGGTGGGAGGGAGGCTTCAGACAGAGGGGATATATGTGTATACTTATGGCTGATTTACATTGTTGTACAGCAGAAACCAATGCAACATTGTAAAGCAATTACCCTCCAATTAAAAATAAAAACAAAAGGAACTATTTAAATTATAAAGTCATTATAAAGTAGAATCCAACTTGACACAATAGTTCATAGCACTGCCTAGAAATAAGCTGAGACTATTGCAGAATCCTGTCCCTTAAAAGACATGACCTGGATGAACCACCATCCACAGTTCTGCTGCCTTCCTCGGACACTTCCAGCTTACTGCTTTTCCCAGGCAGGAACAGCATGGCTGTCTTCTACAAGTATCACAGCTTCCATTGATCCAGGGAAACTATGTCATTCATCTCAGCTAAATAGCAACACATGATTATGGGAATCATCTCCTGAATGGCTTAATTTTCCACTATATCAATAATTGGAAATGATGGGACCAGGAACAGTAGACCAATCAGAAAAAGAGATATTGGAATGTCCCTGGCAGTGCAGTGATTAAGACACTGCATTTCCACTGCAGGGGACTCAGCCAAAAAGCAAAAGAGTTATTGTTCCAACTTGCTTCAGAAATCTGCCATGCCCTTAGAGACATCTTACTACTACATTTTTGTTAGTCTATTGATTTTCTATGTAGAAAAGGAGGAATCAAGAAGGGAAAAGAAAAGGACAAAGAACAAACTCAAGTTTATAGGAAGAGGAGACAAATATCAGAGAAAGTGTCTCTCATATTTCCAATTTATACCCATACTTGGCATATGTGTTAACACAGAATATTGTTATAATATTTTAGGTACATAGAATTTTCAGTTATTTTAATTAGGCATAGTAGTTGTGGGACTTCCCTGGAGGTCGATTTGTTAGTACTCTGTGCTTCTACTCCAAGGGGCATGGGTTTAATCCCTGATCAGGGAACTAGGATCCCACATGCTGTGCACTACAGCCGAAAAGAAAAAGAAATACTAGTTGCATATAGTCTGCAATCTGGAGCCCCAAGTAATCCTTTCCTGAAATGATGTAAGTCAAATGTCACAGCCAAACTATGTTAAGAATTTCTTGAGAGCATTTTCCCATATTCACATCATAGTAGATGGTCAAGAAATATGAATCATCTTTCTTGCCTGAGCTCTCTAAAATAAGCACTTTCAACTGAAGCCCATACAACATGAGTATGGTTCAAAGGGATCCAAGTTTTAAACCTCTAAATATAACTAGACTTGACAGATTTTTTTTTTTTTTTAGTAGAACTGGTCTGGTTGGCATAAAGTAAATCTGTTCTACTCACTGAAACTCAGGTTTCAGGAACAGCTGTGGTGTCAGCCTTTCCCCCACTGTCTATTTATGGTAATATCTACATCATTTACTCAGGAAAATGAAATTATTGGGGTCAGATGCACAGATTGGCTAATGAAGGGAGACATAATTAAGAGAATAGCTCTTTGGCAATTGGCAAATAAATGGTCAGAAACATTTTGTCACAGGATGCTGAAGCCCATGGAAATAAGAAGATCAGTGCTCACATTTCCCTCTTAGAAGAAAACATACTTCTGCCTGATAGAGGGAACGTTCTATTGAGGAATGTAGCTTGTACTTTAGACGATGCTCCGTTTGTTCTGAAAAGAGTGCTCTACAGGGACATGAAGGGGATCAGGTAAGAATTTCTAAAGACGGTTTCACCTTTCTTTTGAAAAAAATTCCTTTTGTGAAGTAAAGTAGCACTGAAATCCTTCCAAGTTAGCTATCCAAGAGAGAAATGCCTCAGATCACCAAAGTTATTCAAGCAGGAGGTGATAGGTTTCCAGTCTTGGGTGATTTCACCTAATTTTTTCTAGAGCTTGCTCTTGGGCATTGGTTTTCATATAGGGACTTTGCTTCACAGTATCAGTTCAATTGTTTGTACCTGCGCTGTAAATTATGTCTCCAGTTCAGTTCCGTTCAGTTGCTCAGTCATGTCCAACTCTTTGGGACCCCATGGACTGCAGTACACCAGGCCTCTCTGTCCATCACCACCTCCCAGAGTTGACTCAAACTCATGTCCGTTGGGTTGGTGTTGCCATCCAACCATCTCATCCTCTGTTGTCCCCTTCTCCTCCCACCTTCAATCTTTCCCAGCATCAGGGTCTTTTCAAATGAGTCAGTTCTTCGCATCAGGTGGCCAAAGTATTGGAGTTTCAGCCTCAACATCAGTCCTTCCAATGAACATTCAGGACTGATTTCCTTTAGTATAGACTGGTTGGAGCTCCTTGCAGTCCAAGGGACTCTCAAGAGTCTTCTCCAACACCACAGTTCAAAAGCATCAATTCTTCAGCACTCATCTTTCTTTATAGTGCAACTTTCACATCCATACATGACTACTGGAAAACCATAGCCTTGACTAGACGGACCTTTGTTGGCAAAGTAATGTCTCTGCTTTTTAATATGCTGTCTAGGTTGGTCATAACTTTTCTTCCAAGGGAAATAGATGGGGAAACAGTGGAAACAGTGTCAGACTTTATTTTTGGGGGCTCCAAAATCACTGCAGATGGTGATTGCAGCCATGAAATTAAAAGACGCTTACTCCTTGGAAGAAAAGTTATGACCAACCTAGATAGTGTATTCAAAAGCAGAGATATTACTTTGCCGACTAAGGTCGTCTAGTCAAGGCTATGGTTTTTCCTGTGGTCATGTATGGATGTGAGAGTTGGACTGTGAAGAAGGCTGAGCGCCAAATAATTGATGCTTTTGAACTGTGGTGTTTTAGAAGACTCTTGAGAGTCCCTTGGACTGCAAGGAGATCCAACCAGTCCATTCTGAAGGAGATCAACCCTGGGATTTCTTTGGAAGGACTGATGCTAAAGCTGAAACTCCAGTACTTTGGCCACCTCATGCAAAGAGTTGACTCATTGGAAAAGACTCTGATGCTGGGAGGAATTGGGGGCAGGAAGAGAAGGGGATGATAGAGGATGAGATGGCTGGATGGCATCACTGACTCGATGGACGTGAGTCTGAGTGAATTCCGGGAGTTGGTGATGGACAGGGAGGCCTGGTGTACTGCGACTCATGGGGTCACAAAGCGTCGGACACAACTGAGCGACTGAACTGAACTGAAGTGAAGCATCTTTTTATTTCATGGCTGCAGTCACCATCTGAAGTGATTTTGGAGCCCCCCAAAATAAAGTCAAATTATGTCTCCACATCCTGTTTAAATGGGCTTCCCTGGTAGCCCAGTGGTAAAGAATCTGCCTGCCAATGCAGGAGACTCGGGTTCCATTCTTGGGTCAGGAGGATCCCCTGGAGAAGGAAATGGCAACCCACTCCAGCATTCTTGCCTGGGAAATCCCATGGACGGAGGAGCCTAGTAGGCTACCCGCCATGGGTAGTAAAAGAGTAGGATATGACTTAGCGACTAAACAACAACATCTTGTTTATGTATGTTTTCTGTTATGATCTAAGCTGTTTTTTTTTTTTTTTTGCCTGTCATAGTGTAAGAACTCTATGTCAACTTTTATTGACATTATATCTGTTTGTAGCAATCTTTTGCCAATAACACTCATAGCCCCCAATCAAAAGCAGCTGGATTCGTATTACAGCCATTATAACAACATAATCACTCTTAATTTCTAGCCCTTTCCATTGTGTCCCCCTAATCTGACTGTATCTGGCTCGTCTATCCTCATTTTTTTTCTGTACAGTCTTTCTTTTTGTTCAATATACACACTATTAAGCTTATTTTAAAAAATCTTTCTCTCAAGTCAGACTCTCCAAACTGGTAATTTTATCTGAGTCCACTTCTCTGACATATAACACTAATGATTATGGATGGACTGATCTAGTGTCCTGCATGGCTTAGTCTAAAGCCCTCTTCTGTGCCTTTCTCCTTTTCTCATATTCCTGTTCCTCAGCTTTACAGTAGTGGATGAAGGGAAGCCAATACACGTCCCCCAAGTTCAGCACCATGGGAACATCTACTTCTGGAACCATTCCCGCAAGAAGAGCGATCACAATGGTTCATTACTGGCTCTGCCCCTTCAGGACGCATATATGAGGATATTTGGGGTCTTGGCTGTTGACACTCTAAGAGATCCCCAGAAAATTAACATCTTCCTACCCCACGAGATCAGATTCTATCAGGTATGACATAGAAAAGTTCTTCAAGATCAATGGTAGGATAGCCTCTCCTAAACTTTTTGAAAAAGTAAAACCTGAAACCAGAGGAGAGTAAAGCTATGTATATAAACGGTGTCATCATACATACAGTAAAGCTATGTATATAAATGTCATCATACATGTGTCAGTCTTTGGAGAGGTTCCCTATTACACACGGAGGGACTCAGACTCAGTTGCATATCTATGCCTCAGATTGTCTGGGAAGCTTGTGAATGTGTCCCATGGTATTCATTGTAGGAACAGCATTTTCTGCTATAGAACTGAAATCCAACTATTAGACTACTAACTAAAACCCAAAAAGTAGGAATGAACTTATAGAAGAGACATATTTATGTTTTATTTATAGTGGTACCTAGAAATCCTTTGCTTTTTACACGAACGGTGCTAAGTATGATATGCCTTACCATAGTTCTTGATTTTAGTGCTATAATTTTTGAGGATGAAGAATGAAGGAAAAGCCTAAATGTTTCTCAAATATTCATGTTTTCAAATTAGATCTCAAAAAGGGAGTGGCACTTTTTCATGACCTGTAATGCTATGGCTTCTTTGGTAAAATTGTTGATTATCCAGTATTTCTTCTTTAAAATATTATAATAGCTTAAACTTAATAGAAAATAAAGTCCATGATGCTTACTGTTGAACAACAGCAAAAATAAATAAAAATAAAAATCTTTATATCAAGGTTGATATGTGGGTTTTATTCTGGGTTATCAGTGGAGTTTTATTTAAAGACTGTGCCCAGTCTCTCAGTCATGTTCGACTCTTTGCAACCCCATGGAATGTAGCCCACCAGGCTCCTCTGTCCATGGGATTTCCAGGCAAGAATAATACCAGAGTGGGTTGCCATTTCTTCCTCCAGAGGATCTTCCTGACCCAGGGATTGAACCTGTGTCTCCTGCTTTGGCAGGAGGATTTTTTTTTACCACTGAGCCACCCAGGAATCCCCAAATATTAAAATAGGTTTGAGGGGACTTCCCTGGCAGTCCAGTGGTTAAGAATCTGCTTGCCAATGCAGGAGTCATGGGTTTGCTATCCGGTTGGGGAACTAAGATCCCACTTGCTGAGGAACAACTAAGCCTGGGAGCCACAGGCCACACCCAGAGATCCGGCATGACATCAATGAAGATCCGACGAGCAGCAACCAAGACCCGAGGCAGTCAAATAAATGCATAAGTATTAAGATAACTAACTAAATAAGTAAAATAGGTTTTTGAAATTAGGTCACTTGTTTGAAAATGGTGTTTAAGTATCTTATACTATCTGCTAAATGAAAATAAATTAAACAAAAGAAACTAAAAAAAGGAAAGGCACTGTTTAAAAAATATGTATTTATTTATTTTATTATTTATTTGGCTGTGCCAGGTCTTAGTTGCAGCATATAGGATCTTTAGCTGTGGCACCTGGAGAATCCCATGGATGGAGGAGCCTGGTGGGCTACAGTCCATGGGATCGCTAAGAGTCGGACACGACTGAGCAACTTCATCTTCACTTTTCACTTTCCTGCATTGGAGAAGGAAATGGCAACCCACTCCAGTGTTCTTGCCTGGAGGATCCCAGGGACGGGGGAGCCTGGTGGGCTGCCGTCTATGGGGTCACACAGAGTCAGACACGACTGAAGCGACTTAGCAGCAGCAGCAGCAGCAGCAGCAGCAGCAGCAGCAGCAGCAGCATGGGATCTAGTTCCCTGACCAAAGATCAAACCCAGGCCCCATGCATGGGGAATGCAGAGTCTTAGCCCCTGGACCATTAGGGAAGCCCCTGGAAAGCACTTTTAAGATTATAAAATAACTAGACCATTTCTACAAGCATTTAAATTTAATTTTAGGACTTTCCTGGTGGTCCAGTGGTTAAGACTCCACACTTCCATAGCAGGGAGCATGGGTTTAATCCCTGGTTGGGGAACTAAAATCCCACATGCTGCACAGTGCAGCCAAAAAGAAAAAAAAATTTTTTATTTAATTTTATGAACAAAAATTTCAGTGAAGGAAGATTGAAAATCCTGTGGAGGCGTTGGACTGGGATGTAGCAGCAATCAGGAAGTTGCTATCATCTGTTCCCTTGGATGCTCTTGATGTTTATTTACCATTATTTAAATTTTTTCCGTCTCATTTACTGGATGTACAATTGAGGAAGTGGTAGAATCTTTTCCCTTGGACATCTTTTTAATAATAAATTTCATTCTCTTCTGACATAAGAATGATGTGAAGATATTAAGATGCAAAGTGGAAGACTATGGTGAACTATACTCCAAATTATCATTCAGTTCAGTTCAGTTCAGTCACTCATTCGTGTCCAACTCTTTGTGAACCCATGAATCACAGCACGCCAGGCCTCCTTGTCCATCACCAACTCCCAGAGTTTACCCAAACTCATGTCCATCGAGTCAGTGATGCCATCCAGCATCTCATCCTCTGTCGTCCCCTTCTTCTCCTGCCCCTAATCCTTCCCAGCATCAGGGTCTTTTCCAATGAGTCAACTCTTCACATGAGGTGACCAAAGTATTGGAGTTTCAGCTTCAACATCAGTCCTTCCAATGAACACCCAGGACTGATCTCTTTTAGGATGAACTGGTTGGATCTCCTTGCAGTCCAAGGCACTCTCAAGAGTCTTCTCCAACACCACAGTTCAAAAGCATCAATTCTTCGGCACTCAGCTTTCTTCACAGTCCAACTCTCACATCCATACATGACTACTGGAAAAAACAGCCTTGACTGTTGCTAAGTCACTTCAGTCGTGTCCGACTCTGTATGAGCCCATAGACAGCAGCCCACGAGGCTCCCCCGTCCCTGGGATTCTCCAGACAAGAACACTGGAGTAGGTTGCCATTTCCTTCTCCAATGCATGAAAGTGAAAAGTGAAAGCGAAGTAGCTCAGTTGTGTCCGACTCTTCGTGACCCCAAGGACTGTAGCCCACCAGGCTCCTCCGTCCATGGGATTTTCCAGGCAAGAGTACTGGAGTGGGGTGCCATTGCCTTCTCCGACTAGACAGACCTTTGTTGGCAAACAAATGTCTTTGCTTTTTAATATGTTATCTACGTTGGTCATAACTTTCCTTCCAAGGAGTGCATGTCTTTTAATTTCATGGCTGCAATCACCATGGTCTTATTAGAGAACATGTCAAAGTGAATTCTAAATTGACCTCCTAGTCCTTGGAGGTAAAGGCTCTTGAGTTACCCTTTAGATGCCTTGGGTCATAATATAAAATACAGATATTTTTGAAGAATAAACTTCTCCTAGAGTTTTCTTTGATGTGACCATTTTTCAAAGTCTTTATTGAATGTGCTATAACATTGCTTCTATGCTTTGGTTCCTTGGCCAAGAGGCATGTGAAATCTTTGCTTCTTAACCAGGATTGAACCCATACCCTCTGCGTTGGAAGGTGAAGTCTCAACCACTGGACCACCAGGGAAGTCCCATCCTAGGGTTTCTTGACAGCGAGACCACAGATCGGTTCTAAGGGTTTCTGATCCTTTCTCTGTGGAACAGGCTCTCTTTATGTGTCGGAGAAAACTGTGTAATCTAGGATACTGCAGGCCTGGGAACCCAGCATACCTGCACAGCTGATCTGATGACAGCATGTAAAAACATAGACATTAATCTTGCATCAGATTGGGGCAGCTTTTACCCATCTGTCCAAGGCTGGCATTAGTTGTTGGCTTTTAAACATTTTTTTTTTCTTTCTTATGACACTGCTTTCTGATAGTATATACCACTGATTTCACTGGATGATTATCAGGAAACATAATAAGTTAGATGGATTTTCCGGTAGATCTCTGTTTACTCTTTTGGTTTCATTTTTTCATAGTGGAACCTGAAACACTTTTTAGAACACTTTTGAAATGCCTTTTGAGAACCAATGAATAATTTTTAGGAAGTAGATGATTATCAGGCTTCTCTGGTGGCTCAGTGATAAAGAATCTGCCTACCAATACAGGAGTTGTAGGTTTGATCAATGGGTCTGGAAGAGCTCCTGGAGGAGGAAATGGCATCCCACTCCAGTATTCTTGCCTGGAAAATCCCAGGGACAGAGGAGTCTGGTGGGCTACAGCCCATGGGGTTACAGAGTCTAACACAACTGAGTGGCTAAACAACAAGAACAACAGTAACAACAGATGATCATTAATTAACAAGATAATTCAGGGGACTCTCCCGGATGGTCCAGTGGCTAAGAATCTGCCTTCCAAGGCAGGGGATGCAGGTTTGATCCCTGGTCAGGGAATTAAGATCCCACATGCCAGAGGGCAAATAAGCCCACACACCACAATGAAGAGCCCACGTGTGCAACTATTAAGATCCGATGCCACCAAATAAGCAAAGATAAAATTTAAAAAAAGATAATCCAATTGATGCATTACTAATTATTTCACTAGTTTTAAAAGAGAAGGCAATTTAAATTTCTGTCTCTACAGGGTGTTGCCAACGCCTTTAGTGCTGCCTATCACTACGTCCACAGCCGGGAGCACATCCTCCATATTGTGATCACTGGCATCGGCTGGCTCTACAGCATCACACCCAGCATCACTGCCATCTCTACATACTTCGTTGAGCCCAACTCAGAGAAGGTAGCTCCTGCTTCGGTTTGTCCAATGAAAGGCACCAGTAGGAGACTGGCAGGCAGAAGGAGAGTGAGGTTGGGGTATTCATGCTTTTGGCTCTCCCTCTCTAGGTTGCTTTGGGTTAGCTGTGTTCTTCAACAAAAGGCCACTATACCCGAATACAATGAAGGGCCATCCCGGGGGCTCGGTGTGGCAAGAAGAGTTCCCGGCCCCAGGTCTTCGTTCAAGAGACAAGAAGTCAAGTGATCTCTGTGGGTTATGAAAACTGCTAATACATTCTCTTTTTCAACATTTTTGAGCAATAGTCCTGCTCAGAATGTCTGCTTGAAGAGGGCTCCATGCCCTCAATGTATGAAATCTTATGTTAATCTTATGTTAATGGGAAATAAGCGATCATAATCTGTTCTTTTTCTTTATCCTTCCTTGGATCACACACATTTCAAATTTACTGTTAAAAATATTTCCCTGTTAGAGAAAGACAGCACTCAGCTGTCTTTTAAACGTATTCAGTATACAATCTTTGATTCAAGAAGAAAGTGATTTGATACTTAGAGAGTGGGGAGGCCAAAAATAAAAGTTGGAAATTAAAAAAAAAAGACCACTGTACCTTTAGTCACACGGTCCTCTCTGCTTGGCTGTCTTCTCCAGGTTCTGGTAATTGCTTCCTCTCCTTACCTCTTTGGGCTTCCCAGGTGGCTCAGTGGTAAAGAATCTGCCTATCAAGCAGGAGAAGCTGGTTTGATCCCTGGGTCAGGAAGATTCTCTGGAGAAGGAAATAGCAACCCACTCTAGTATTCTTGCCTGGATAATCCCATGGACAGAGGAGCCTGGTGGGCTATAGTCCATGGGGTCGCAGAGTCGGACATGACTGAGCGACTGACTACCATCACCGCCTTCAGGCTAAGAGTGATAGCAGCTCCCCATAAATATAACTTTTTAAAAAATCTAATATTTTACCAAAGTTATTTTTTAAATTTAACAAAATTGCAAGAAAAATTCTAGCATAATTTTTTTAATTGGCTAAATAATTTAATCTTCATATGGAGGAAGAATAAATGCATGAGAATAGCTAAGAAGATGAAGAATGGGGGGAATTTACCACCGTAGTCTGGGGAAGGATGGCTGAGTCTCAAAGGTTGAAGTGATTAAAGTGAGGTTGATACATTGATGACATAAAAATGTAAAACTTTCTTGCACCAAAGTTATAAACACAATTAATTGCCATATATCTGGCAGAGAATAAGTGTTATATAAAAATCAGTGGGATTTTGAAAATCCAAAAGAAAAATAAGCAAAAGACAATTTTATTTTTTAAAAAACCTCGTGCAAATGGTCAACAAACATAGGAAAAATGTTCATTTGTTCTCATAATGAAATACAAATTTAAGTAAAAGATAATTTCTCACCTACTGAATTGAAAAACATTTTTTATTAAACTGTAATTTGAAATGTCTGTTAGATATCTAAGTGGAGATATTGAACAGGCAGTTGGATATATGAACTTAGCATTTGGGGGAAATCCAGGCTGGTAAGTAAATTATATTTAAAACCGTTCGACTGGTTACGCAACGCTGTGAATGTCTCTAATCCCACTGAATAGCACATTTATGAATGGCAAAAATAGTAATATTATGCTGCATATATTTTACCAAAACAACCCAAAACAAAACATAAACCATGAGACTGGTTGGGATGACCAATAGAATGAATCAGTCTAGGGAAAAAAAGTTCTGAGGCCCAAACCTAGAAGCCTGCCAAGTGTTTGGCATCACTGTGGCTCAAAATTATATTGACCTTGACCTATAACTTGAAAAACATTTTATATTGCCTAAGTTTTTTAAATTTTTTTCTATTTATTTGTCCCCAAAGTCTCAATGAGAGCATGAAGTTTAAGCACTCCTCTCTGTAATGAAATTTCTACCTCTTTTCAAGGATTCAGACTATGTTTTACGAAATATGATGGTCACAGGGCAGCAGGGTCTAACAGAAATCCACAAGAATCCCTCTGTCGTCTTTAGGAAGACATGCATCTTCAGGTATGGGACATACCTTACCACCTGTTTTGTTTGACTGCCAGCTTCTGCTTCTTATGAATATAATGGCTCTCATTCTGATTGGACTTTAAAGGAAAATTACTGTAGACCTTTGTCTGCCTGGATCCTTTCCCCCTTAAGTTCTTTTTAAAACAGATTTCAATTTAGTGTTTTATTTTTTATAATTTTCTTATTAACACAGAATTAACAAAAACCCACCATGGTTATGAAAAATACACCCACATCACTAATCAGAGCTCATCCTCTTAATGTTAGCTAGCCTGCGGACATTTGCTTTTCTTTTTTTTTTTTAACTTAAAGAAGACAGGCTGGTGCAAAAATGGGGAGGAGACAGAGAATGTTGCCTTTAATAAGTACCCAGTTCTAGATTACCTTGAATGACTCTCATGTGTGAAATGCAAAGAATGTTATTAAACTACTGCAAAAACAGATCTTAACTAGAATACACCTGCTTAACTAGAATACACTGCTTCTTAGAGGATCAGAATAGTTGAATAGGCAGTAACCTATCTCAGGCTAGTAGGCAATTTGACATTTAAGTACCTATGTTAATTCAATTTCAGTTTGGCCTCATACCAGAATGTTCATTCAGTTTTAAGCTCCTTTCCATATAGTTATTCCTTGTCCTGGTTAAGAGTTTTACAAGAGTCCTTCTAACATCCAGATTTACAACCCTGGATTCCTGTGTATAACTTAGAGCAGGTGCCTTTTGAGGAACTCTGTTGACCAAGGAAGCTTAGCATGATGCCTCACTACTATGGCTATCATGAAGGCATGTCCCAGCTGCAGCAAGGGGTAGGTACAGCCAAACAAGGGCATAACCTTTCTATCATGACAGGATTGGTGTTATGAACTATAAACGTGCTTTTTTGGCCATACCCACAGCATGAAGGATCTTAGTTTCCCAACCAGAGATTGAACCCATGCCCCCATGCCCCTTGCAGTGGAAGCACAGAGTCCTAGCCACTGGACCACTAGGGAATTCCCTGTATGTTTTTTCTGAGGCTGTGCTAAGCACCAGTGTTTTTACAGATGCATAAAAGGAATGACATCTCAATATCATGTAGATGGGGAAAGGGGGAAAGAGATAAAAGGAGGTGTTTATACTTCCCGAGGGAAAGAAGGAGCCGCTACATTTCTGTGAAAACCTCAGGTCCCTCACTGACACAGGTGCTGTCAGTGCCCTACCCAAGTATCTTCTGCCAGGGGCTGCAGGTCCTGTTGCTAATAACTCACCCTGTAATTGTCCCTGGAGGAGCAAGGGGAGCCCCTCTCCAGGAGGGGCCTATGAGCTCTGTAAACGCCTCCCCAACACACACCCAGAGCAGCTTAGAGCTTTGTTGTTAATTGCTAAGTCGTGTCTGACTCTTTGCAACGCTATGGACTCCAGCCTACCCGGCTACTCTGTCCATGGGATTCTGCAGGCAAGAGTATTGGAGTGGGTCGCCATTCCCTTCTCCAGGGGATCTTTCCAATCCAGGGTTGGAAAACTTGTCTGCGTCTCCTGTATTGGCAGTCAGATTCTTTACCATTGAGCCTCCTGGGCAGCCTCTTAATGAGTAATATTTATAGAAGACATGAACTATGTTATGGTCCATGGGGAACTCTGCTTGACTTGTTTCTACATCCATGAGTCTGTATTTTTAGCTACTAATGGTGGGAGACAGCTGGCTATTCTTAGCATTCTGTAGTGACTCACAGATAGTGGAAACTCAACTGTTGAGTCAAGATGTATCTGTTTCTGCTTAGAGCTCTAATGAATGACAAAAGACCTCTCCCCTGCTTCAAGGTGGGGCAGAGTGTGGGTGCAGTTTGCCTTCCAAAGCTCCTTTTAGGATCAGGCTGAGGATAAACTTCACCTGAAATCACAGTTTTAAAAATATTTATTTATTTGGCTGCACCTGGTCTTAGTTGCAGCATGCAAACTCTTAGTCACTGTCATGCAGGATCTAGTTCTGTGACCGGGGATTGAACCAGGCCCCCTGCATTGGGAGTGCAGTCTTAGCCACTGGACCACCAAGGAAGTCCCTTAGCATCTTCTGATTCCCCATCCTGTTTGCCTCAGACCTTCAGAGGTTTCTCCCAAAAGCACTCCCTCCGTGAATAACTCACACAGAGCATCCCTTTCTCAGGCTCCACTTCTAGAAAACCTGACTTAACACATTAATCCTTCTTTGAGCATTCAACCAAGACTTGTTGGACACTACATAAACAAAAAGTGAATACCCTCAGTTAAGGACAAGTCTACAGAAAAGACAGTAAGGCAGAACTGGACTTCCCTGGAGGTCCAGTGGCTAAGACTCAGCACTCTCAATGCAGGGGGCCTAGGTTCTTTCCCTAGTTAGGGAACTAGATCCTGCATGCTGCAACTAAAACCTGGCACAGCCAAATAAATACAATTTTAAAAATAAGGCAAAGTGGATGGACATGGAACAACAGACTTGTTCCAAATAGGAAAAGGGGTATGTCAAGGCCGTATATTGTCACCCTGCTTATTTGACTTATATGCAGAGTACATCATGAGAAACGCTGGGCTGGATGAAGCAGAAGCTGGAATCAAGATTGCCAGGAGAAATATAAATAACCTCAGATGTGCAGATGATACCACCCTTATGGCAGAAAGTGAAAAGAACTAAAGAACCTCTTGATGAAAGTGAAAGAGGAAAGTGAAAAAGTTGGCTTAAAGCTCAACATTCAGAAAACGAAGATCATGGCATCTGGTCCCATCACTTCATGGCAAATAGATGGGGAAACAATGGAAACAGTGGCAGACTATTTTGGGGGGCTCCAAAATCACTGCAGATGGTGACTGCAGCCATGAAATTAAAAGATGCTTCCTCCTTGGAAGAAAAGCTATGACCAACCTAGACAGTATATTAAAAAGCAGAGACATTACTTTGCCAACAAAGTTCTGTCTAGTCAAGGCTATGGTTTTCCAGTAGTCATGTATGGATGTGAGAGTTGGACTATAAAGAAAGCTGAACACTGAAGAATTGATGCTTTTGAATGGTGGTCTTGGAGAAGACTCTTGAGAGTCCCTTGGACTGCAAGGAGATCCCATCAGTCCATCCTAAATGAAATCAGTCCTTAGTGTTCACTGGAAAGTCTGATGTTGAAACTGAAACTCCAATACTTTGGCCACTTGCTGTGAAGAGCTGACTCATTTGAAAAGACCCTGATGCTGGGAAAGATTGAAGTCAGGAAGAGAAGGGGATGACAGAGGATAAGATGGTTGGATGGCATCACCAATTCAATGGACATGAGTTTGAGTCAACTCTGGGAATTGGTGATGGACAGGGAAGCCTTTGGGTCCATGGTGTCGCAAAGAGTCGGACACGACTGAGCAACTGAACTGAACTGAGCTGGATGGAGTCTGACTCTGGTGCAGCTACTTTAGATCACAGGGGTCAGGGAGGGTTTCTCTGTGGGGAGCTGAGGGAGCTGAGTCCTGAGAATTTAAGGGGTGAAATGTGTCAGGCAGATGAAATAGCAACAAGGGCTGTTGTGGCTTGAGTATAGTAGACACAAGAGGTGTTCTAGTGTGTTTGGGTGGAATGTTGTGAACAGGCTTTTATTTTATACCCTCCTTATGTTTATTTGGTTTTGGTTTCAGAGATTTCCTCTTTAAGTGCACAGACAGTTCAGAAGTTGTTTTGGCCTCTATCTGTGGAGAAAACCACATCGTAGTTCCACTTCGTGAGAGAACAGGAGAAGCTTTGGGAGTTCTCGATGTTAACATTGGCAAGAGTAAGATGTTGTTGTATCGAGAGTTTAAAGATCTACAGAAAATGCTGAAGGTGATCCAGCTTGCCTGCAGTGAAATACTGGGTGAATTATCTGGAGAAATAAAGAAAAACTGTATCCTAGGTATTGTGAATGCGGCACCTGTCTGAATTCATAGATTTAATAAGTTTAGGGGAAATCAGATGATACAATGAAGGATGCATTTTCTAAAATGAATTGTTGCAAAATACAGATCTTTCCACATGGAAGGATTTCCTTGATGCAGTTTTGGACTGATTAGTCTGGCCTATACGTTAGAGCAAAGGGTAAGGAATCACATTTTCTTGCCTAGCGTCATGGTTTTTGAGCTGAAGGACTCATAATGGCAATATAGAAATAGCATTTACTAAATGCCACATCATGCGTCAAGCACTTTAAATATGGTATTTCCATTAGTCCTTACCATGGCTCTAGGAGGTGGATGGTGATTATTTCATTTTACAGACAAGGGAAATAGAGTTCAGAGAAACACACCCACTTGTACCAAATCACACAGTTAACAAGTGGTAAAGGCTGGATTTGCACCCCAGCTTGGGTGCTCTTTCCACCACAATGTGCTTGCGTGCTCAGTTGTGTCCGACTCTTTTGTGATCCCAACCTGCTCTGTCCATGGGATTATGCTGGCAAGAATGCTGAAGTGGGTTGGCATTTCCTCCTCCAGGAGATCTTCCTGACCCAGGGATCAAACCTGTGGCTCTTGAAGGGCAAGTAGATTCTTTAGCACTGGGCCACTTGGGAAGCCCTCACAGCATTAACTCACAGGAACATCTCATTTTACAGAGAGAGGAGCTAAGGCCTGTCAAAGTAAAGGTCCAAGAGCAAGCTATTGCAGAGCCAAGAACAGACCCCAGTCCTTGCAATTCCACCTCCACCAGGCTACTCTTACCACAAAATCAGTGTAGGCAGAAGGGAGGGAAGAGGAAAGCATGGAAACCTTTCACTACCAAGATTGGAATAAATAGGATTAGTAGAGTAACACTGTTGGATAAAGCTGAAACACTTCTAGCCATTACAGTGTGGGATAAAAGGGAAAAATAAAGGAAAATTCATATCTTTTGAGCATCCACTATGTGTAAGACCTGGGACTAAGCACTTTTCCATATACCATCTCCTGTTAATTTCCACAGCTCAACAGGAAATTAGGGATCAACTCTTCTCATAGAAAATGAAAAGAGGGCTCAGAGAGACAACTGAACTAATAAGGGTGAAAGTGGGTTTCAAACCAAGGTCCAGCTCCAAATAAAGGTTTCACCTTTTCTCAAAGCCTCTGCCTGTGAACCCCACGGGCGTGATTCCATTTTTGCCTTTTGATTTCTTGACTAGAGAAACTAAGATAGTTTAACGCTGTAGGATATAGTCTTTTTTCCCTAAAAAGAAAACAAAGGTTTGCTATATTATGTTCAGAATCCCGTGAAAAAGTAATACATGTTCTGAGCAGCCGTGTGGGATGTCTTTCTGTTATTCTAGAGATTGAAAGTGTGGGAGAAGTCCAACGGGCCGGCGTTCTCTTCTTCAGAGTCATGCTACAGGAGCTACAGGAGTGCCTCGGGCTACTTACATCCTCGGACTTTGTGTCACTGTTGCTGTATGATTATGACTCCCTGGCAGTGGGCAAAGCAGACAGCCAGTCCCCGGATGTGAAAGCCAACATAAAATTAGTACAAGACATCCTGAAAGGGATTATCGTGTTCTTTCATCCAGAGTTGAAATCAAGTGACTTAGAAAGTTGGGATCACTGTAAACTGGTAAGTTTCATTAAAAAAAAAAAAAACTCTTTATTGAAGAATAACCTACACGAGTTTAGATATACAAATCTTAATTGCACAATTCCTTGATACACAAAGGCAAGAATTTTTACACAATGAGGCACCTAGAACAAGAAACAGAACATGCGTGGCATCCCCAAAGCCTTCCTTTTTACCCTCCCCCATCACCAGCCTCATACACATACACATACACACTCTCTCACACCCCGAGGGTAACCAGAATCCTGATGTCTAACACCATAGGTTGATTTTGCCTGTTTCAAAATGTGCATAAACGGAATTGTGTAAACTTAGGAATCAGGCACTCTCCTTCCACTTGATGATTCCATGATTTTTGTTCTTTGTTTACAGTACGTAAACCAACAGTTAGTCGAAAATATTTGTGACTTTGATCCAACTGCTATGGAACTGAAAGTTAATTTAAAGCTCATTGTTGAATACTTTGAAGGTAAATTTCCACTTAATTATAGTCTAAATCTATACCAACAGCAACAAAATACAGTTGCAATCCAGAGATGTTTATTAGAATAGAACAGAATAGAATTTTAATAGAATAAAGTGGCTCAGGGTGCAGTGCATGTGGGCTCAGTCATGTCAGGTTATTTGGAGCCCCATGGCCTGTAGCCCACCAGGTTCCTCTGTCCATGGAATTTTCCAGGCAAGAATACTGGAGTGGATTGCCATTTCCTACTCCAGGGGATCTTTCCAACTCAGGGCTCGAACCCACATCTCCTGCATTGGCATGCAGATTCTTTACCACTGAGCCACCTGGAAGCCCCAAAGCCCCCAAAATTCAATTTTTAGAGGAAAATAGTTCTGATTATAGTCTTCTAAAAGGAAGGGCATTGTCTATAATCGATGGCAATCCCCATAGTGACTGTCTGTGCCACGCACATGAGAATTCAGAAGCACTCTATCTCCCACTTACTGACTCCATATTCAAAATTCTTTTAAAAACGAAAACAAAAGCAAATGGGGGCTGCAGTAAGGCTAGAAGCTGAGTTTGTTAAGCGAAAAGGCAACTATGATCTTTAGTTTCCATGAAGAACCAAATAAAACAATAGAGCATGAGTCTTTACAGACTAGTAATGTAGACTTTTTGGAAGGAGGAGCATCAGCAGGTGGTTAAGACTCTGCTCTCCCAATGCAGGGGGCATGGGTTCCATCACTGGTCAGGGAACGAAGATCTCACATGCTGTAAATATACATGCACAAGCACACATTCCTCCGTGTGGGTGTGTTATCCCACCAGAGACCTGAGGCTGTTTACGTGAATGGAACAGTAAACGATGAACTTATTCTTTCTTAAAAAAAAAAAAAAAAAAGATTTAAAACTGATCATTGATTGGGGAAATGGCTCTGTAAAAATCCCTCACTAAGCCTTGTCTCCCTCTCCCCCATTCTCTTTGGACCCTCCAGACAAAGGGTTTCTGGACTTCTGGAACACATATAGTAGACAGAGAGGCTCGGAACCAGATTCCTAGGACAAGAGATAGGAAAAGGCCACCCAGAGGAAGACAGCCCACACTCCTCAGGTGGTCTGTGGCAGCGGCAGCATGTAGCACAGTGGAAGCAGGAAGCAGTGGGTGGATGAGAGAGAGAGATGTTCCGGCTTAGGAAGGAGAGGTACTCCCAGAAGTTTGGGAATGCTACACACGGGGTTCACATATGGACCAAGAGTGGTGAGTGAAGACTAGAATTCCTATCTGGAATGGCTTCTATGTAGCCTCATGGCTGGTGGCTGATTCACAGGCACCTCTGCATTCCCAGGTGTTACAGTTCTCGCTGCTTTTAAGGGGTCGTTTAAGGAAAACAGGGGGCTTCCTTGATGGCTCAGACGGTAAAGAATCTGCCTGCAATTCAGGGCACCTGGGTTCGATCCCTGGATCAGGATGTTCCCCAGGAGAAGGGAGTGGCAGCCCACTCCAGTATTCTTGCCTTAAGAATTCCATGGACAGAGGAGCCGTGTGTAGTCCCTGGGGTTGCAAAGAGCTGGGCATGACTGAGCAGCTAACACTTTCACAGATGGGAACTCTGGCTAACTTCTTGAGGAAATGGCCCCATTGTCAGTAGAAATTTGGAAATTTCCAGGCTTGCTGTTGAAGTCTGAAGCCTTTTTGATTCTGCGCATGTGACTTGTTTTGTTTCTCTCCAGAAGCTACAGAATCACTGCTTTATCCCCACGACTGTGAAACTTCAAAATGATATATCTTTTTTAAATTATTATATTTATTTTAATTGGAGGATAATTTCTTTACAGTATTGTGGTGGCTTTTGCCGTGCACCGACATGAATCAGCCATGGGTGCGCGTGTGTCTCCCCATCCTGAACCCTCCTCCCACCTTCCTCTCCATCCCATCCCTCTGGGTTGTTCCAGAGCACTGGCTTTGAATGCCCTGCTTCATGCATCGAGCTTGCACTGGTCATCTACTTTACATATGGTAATACACACGTTTCAGTGCTCCTCTCAAGTCATCCCACCCTCACTTTCTCCTACATAGTCCAAAAGCCTGTTCTTTACATCTGTGTTTCTTTTACTGCCTGGCATACAGGATCGTCGTTACTGTCTTTCCAAATTCCATATATATACGTTAATACACTGTATTGGTGTTTCTCTTTCTGACTTATTCACTCTGTGTAATAGGCTCCAGTTTCATCCACCTCATTAGGACTGACTCAAATGAGTTATTATAGCTCAGTAATATTCCATTGTGTATACATACCGCACTTTCTTATCCATGCAGGTCTATTTTCGTCCATTGATCTGAACACTCTCTGGGCCTTTTCAATTGTGAAACGCAGGTCCTTACATCCTAATGATTTCCTCCCTGACATTAAGGTTGCTGCACATGGCTGTGCAGTTTGTGTATGCACAAATGTACCCTGCTGAGGGGGTGGGGAGCTGAGATCTAACTAGGGTTCCGTTCATGAAACTGTGTGCTTCAGCTTACAGTTATGTCTGCTTGGAAGAGGGGCATCTCCTTCTTCACGCACTTTTTTCTGTTCACCAAGCTGTGTGCATTCATCCATTCACACAAAAATGACCTAGGGGTTAGAGGAGGCCCTACCCTCCCATTTCTGTGTTCCTTCTTTGGAACTCCTATTATTCAGACACGGGAAATCCTAGATGCAGCCTCCAAAATCCCTATAGTCTCTCTCCTATTTTCCATCTTCTTTGTTTCACTTTCTAGAGGTACATAGTCAAAGAGTTTGGAAGCCACTGCACAGAAGTATGAATTTTTGTAAAGATAAATTGCATTTAATTCAGTTCATCCATAATTTGATTTATAACTACATCATGAAAAAAAAGTCAGTACAATGTGATACTGTATAGAAATTATGCTTCAACTGGAACAAGACTAATATGTTTGCAAGAACTCAGTTTGCCCTGGAACAAACTTCCATCCAAGGTTTGATCACTCAGGAAAAATTTTGGTTTTACCTCCTCATTTAACACGAACTCTTGCCCAACAAACTGGAAGCAGCACTCTGCAGTACCTTCAGGACCACAGTAAATTACTGACATATTAAGTCCCTGACTGTCATGGAAAATAAGAATTCTCCTACCTACACAAAAACTGATTGAAACTGCTACACATATACCCTTTTAAGTACGATGTTGCATGGACCTTCAGCTCATCGTATGTGGCAGTAATGTTAAGAGGTGGTAGAGGTATGTGAAACAGTAGAAATAAAAGAACCAAAATTAAGAGAACTAATGATGAAGAGAAGAGCATTCAATAAATACTGCTTAGAGCTTCCCTGGTGGCTCAGTGGTATAGAGTCCGCCTGCCAGTGTAGAAGACATGGGTTCAATCCCTGATCTGGGAAAATTACACATGCCAGGGAGTAGCTAAGCCCATGCACCACAGCTATTGAGACTGTGCTCTGCAACAAGAGAAGCCACTGCAATGAGAAGCCTGGGTGCCCAACTAGAGAGCAGCCTCAGCTCCCTGCAACTAGAGAAAGACCAAGCAGCAGCAAAGACCCAGCACTGCCAAAAAGCAAGAAAATAAATGAAAAATTAAAAAAAAAGAAATACTGCTCACTGATATTGGGTTAGTTGTTCGGTGAAAGGAGCAGCTACACATTAACTTTGAACTTGAGAACTTCATTCTTTTTTGCTTCGCACATCTTTCTAATTGTCTATCATTCCCAAAGCTTTTAACTTAATCTAATGTTAAAGCAGAGATTCATAAAATGGAATTTTAATTAGAAATATCTTAAAATGACCCAATGTTTTCAGCAGAATGATTTCCTATATAATTAAAAGTTTGATTAAGCTAGAATCTACAAAAAAATCATAAAATGTTTTTGAATTAATCGGTTCATAAACAGATTCAAAGGTTGAGCCAGCAATTTTTTTTTAAACTCAGATATATTCAAATAATTTACTATAACCTTTACCAAGGAAGAATTACTCTATCTGTGCACCCCGGCTCTCTGCCGAAATGCAGAGCTGGCATTTATCCACCACAAGAGGGCAGTAACACTCAACCGTTGTTAATGGGAAACCCGCGGACCGATGGAGGCTCCCTTCAATAGAGGAATCATTAGACCCAGTTGTTAAGCCATAAATCTCTCAGTGGAACAGGGGAGGGAAACAGGAACCTTCGCCCAGACAGGTTCGGAGCTTCTGTCCCTGGTAACAATAATACAGGAATTAAGCAACAGGGGCTTGTGAAATGGAGCGACTTCGCCCCCCATCCTCACGTCCTTAAATCACCATGGAGATGGCCTACTAGTTTAATAATGGCTGCAGATAGAGGTCTGTTCATTTGGATGTCAGATAAGAACACTAGCAGGCGTCAGTGCAACAGAGCTCTTAATGGGGATTTGGAAAAGGCAGAATAAAGGCTGTGAGGAGCAGCAGAGCTGTTATATCTCAGAAAATTAGTCAGGACTGGTTTTAGAAGTGTTCTAGGATGTACTTAATTCGGATTTGTAACACTGGAACATAATGATAAAGTAATTTTTTTCAGCCTATAGCATTAACTTTTAAAGCTTCCAGGAAGTTAATTAATACAAAAAGGGATCAAGTATGACCAATGCATCTCAATATTTTATGTATGTGTGTTAATTGGTCTAGTGTTACTCATATGATATGAATCAGGTATTTTTTAGGTGCTCTCCTGTCTGACATCTGCTTTCATTTTTATTCATAATTGTCACTGTTACTGAGCTATAATCTGAAAAGACTTCAATATTTGAAAAGCCTAACTTAATTATTCCACAATTTAATGTTGTTTCAATCAACATTTATTAAACACTTACAACTGAGAAAAAAGACAGTGCTTCGGTGTGTGTGTGTTAAAAGGGGAAACTTTAGAAAATTGTACTCACATGTTTTACACAGTGAGCGTGAAATAAAAATTGAGATTTGAGTATGTTTTCCGTATTTTATGTGCCTTTCCTGTTCCACATTGTACCGTTTGTGGTAGTGATACCTTGAGAACCATAGAAAATCTTAACCTAATTCAGGGAAACTTGTCCCTTCACATTGATAGAAGACAAGGAGATATATTGTTTTGTCATCCTAATGGACAACCACGAGTGACATAATTGTCATTGTTATTAATGAGCTATTGGATAGACAATATTTAAAATCTCTTAATCAATTTTGTGTATACATGTGCGCTCAGTCGTGTCTGACCCTTTGCGACCCCACGGACTATAGCACACCAGGCTCCTCTGTCCATGGAATTTTCCACACAAGAATACTGGAGGGGTTACCATTTCCTACTCCAGAGGATATTCCCTACCCAGGGATCGAACCCATGTCTCTTGCATCTCCGAAATTGGCAGGTGGATTCTTTACCAGTACATCACCTGGGAAGCCTTCTTATTTGACTATAAATATCATGTAATGGTTTGATTCAAGTCAAATCAATAAACATTTATTGGGTTAGGAACTGTATTAGCCACTAGAAGTAACAAAAAAGTTAAACATAGTCCTGAGGGTAGAAGGGACCTGAAAGAATGAAGATATTTTTTTGAGCAACTACTCTTTGACAGGTTTTTGCATGTCTTTCCTCTTTAATCCCCATAACAATTCTGAGGTATCTGTTTTGTGGAAGAAGAAACAGGCTAGAGGCAATTAAGTGACTTTTCCAGATCACAGAACTAGTTGGAGTAGAGCCAAGATTAGAACCCAGATCTGTTTCACTTTAAGTATGTTTTCTTTCCATTGGACCTTTCTATTTGAATAGTCATTGACTGACTGACTCCTGAGAAAAAGTAATTTAAAAAAATTTTTATTTATCCTTTGTTGTCCTGGTCTTCCTTGCTGTGCGTGGGCATTCTCTACTTGTGGTGAGTGGGGAATACTCTTTGTTGAGGTGCGCAGACCTCTCACTGCAGTGATTTCTTTTGTTGCGGAGCACATGGGCTGCAGTAGTTGTAGCTCCTGGACTTTAGTTGCTCCATGGCACGTGGAATCTCCCTGGACCAGGGATGGAAGCCATGTCCCCTGCATGGTAGGTGGACTTTTCCACTGTACCACTAGGGACGTTCCAAAAGTAATTTTTAAAAAATAGTTTGCAGTTTAACAAATGAAATATTTTGGTGTGCAGTGATTATCGCTTTAAAAATAATTTTTAATTAGGAAATATTTCAAACATAGAGGTTAGAGACATACCTGTGTAGTCATTACAGAGCCATAGTCTTAATATGTTTTTGAGCCAGACTTCTTTTAAAGAAAGAAAACATTACAGGAACAGTTGAGAATTTCTATGTTCCTCCCATATCTCATTCTCTTCTTCTCCTCCCTAGAGCTAATACTATTATGAATTTGGTAGTTTCATGCATGATTTCTACTTTTACAACATGCCCATGAATCCATAAACAATATATTATTATTTTGCAGGTTTTAAAATTGTTTTTAACTGTATCCAAAAGAACATATTATTATACAGCTTACTTTTTGTTCTCAACAGTATGTTTTGCTCAGAGTTACTGCTGAGTCTTAGTTGTGGCATGTGGGATCTAGTTCCTTGACCAGGGATGGAATTCAAGCCCCTGGCATTGGGAGCTAGGAGTCTTAGCCACTGGACCACCAGGGAAGTTCCCTCAACAATGTGTTTTTGAAATATCCACAATGACATATGTAGCTCAGCTTTAGTTCTTTGTTAAATGCTGCATGCTGCTGCTGCTGCTGCTAAGTTGCTTCAGTCGTGTCTGACTCTGTGCGACTCCATAGAGGGCAGCCCACCAGGCTCCCCCTGCCCCTGGGATTCTCCAGGCAAGAACACTGGAGTGGGTTGCCATTTCCTTCTCCAAGGCATGAAAGTGAAAAGTGAAAGTGAAGTCACTCAGTCATGTCCGACTCTTAGCGACCCCATGGACCCATTTAGGAGCATCTAAATACATAAAGCAAATATTAACAGACCTAAAAAATATATAGCAGCATAATAATAGTAGAAAAATTTAATACCCTATTTTCATCAATGGATTGATCATCCAGATAATCAATAGGGAAACATCAGCCTTAAATAAAACATTAGACTAAATTTACTTAGCAGACATATACTAAATATTCTAACCAAATGCAGCAGAATTCACATTCTACTAAAGAGCACATAAAACATTCTCCAAGATAAGTCATTAAACAGGTCTTAAATTTGGTCATATTGAATATGTTAAATGCTGCATAGGGTTCCAGTATAGGGCTTTCCTGGTGGCTCAGATGGTAAAGAACTCACTTGGAATGCGGGAGACCCAGGTTTGAGCCCTGGGTTGAGATCCATTATAATGAATATACCAAAATTAATTTATCCATTTTCCTATAATTACATAAATAAGACTCTGCTATGGTTTTGACTCAAAATATATCTAATGAACTTTTGTCATAATTTTTCTTATATCTTAGTATTAAAATACATTTTAGTAGTAAAAGTACAAAACTAACACTTTTTTTTTTTTTGGTACAGATCATTCTCGAATTGAAGTATGGAAACTTGGTAATTCTGCCATCGAATACTTATACCACTGGGCACACATCTGTTTAGCTCTCATAAAGCTAAACAAAAAAATAAGTAGTGCTATTTCACCCCCATTGCCATCCAAGACTGACTCCTATGTGTATGCAAAAATGCCAGGGGGAAGCTTGCCAGGGAAATGATAATGGAATTGCTACTGTATTTAGGGTATTTTTGTCATGTTCAGTTTTGCTTGTTAACTATAAAAATATTTTCAATTGGAAAGGAGTGCCACGTAGACATATTTTTCTCCTAGACCTTTACCTCAGCACTTTCTAAAACCAAAAGTGCCTCCGAGGGAGAAATTTGATCTAAGAAAATTTCCAGTTAAGGTAGCCATAACCAAATGTATGTTATAGAATATATTTTAAAGTTTCTTTTTAGTTTTAGCATTTTATCTGCTGTGGGCCTATTGTGGTTGGTTGAGTGAGTTACTGTAATTATTTTCAGGCACAAAGTAAAGAACAGACAAGTATTTAGGGGGGGAATGGCAGTTTTTACATCAAAAGAGCACAGTTTTTACATCAAAAAAATATAATAAAGATTTTAAGAAATGGACTGGGAATTGTTTTTGTAATTTTTCAAAGGCTTTTATGAGCACCGCATCCTCTCTGCTCCCATCTCCACTCCCTCACCCCCACTTACCCTAACAACTTTAAAAGTTATTTCAATAAATAGAAATTATGGGGAAATGTTTGCCCATGACTCATGGGAAAAAAAAATTTTTTTTTTCATAACAAAATCTTCATGAGTTCAAGAACTGCAGAATTTATATTTATTTAAATCTGTTATTACAGCAAACTTTACTGCCGTGTTGTGAGATTTCATCTTTGCAGTAAGATATCTGATGACAGAGTCCATTTTTAATAAAATTTTGGGAAATTAAACTTCATTTTCTTTATTTGGTTGACAAAATGTAATGCGTTCCAAACATCTTATAATTTGAGACTGGAGGTCCCTTTTTAACCTTCGGTGATAAGATGGCAGTGTTATTTACCAGCCCTCATCTCTTGGCAGGTCCCATGCCCAGTTTTAACCTGTAAGCCTGTTTCATATTTGGAAGTGAGCTTTTCAGGGCATTTGCTGCAACATTTCTAGGAACAGTGTTCTTGAAGATATTAAACTGATAGCCACACACTCTGATGGCTTCAGAACAAGCTTTTAAGGGGTCCACTGTGAATACAAATAGCATTTAGGCAGCAAGGAGGGAAAATTTTTGCAGACTGTGACCTGTTGATCCATAGTGATGGGTATTAGGTTATTAATAACGAAATGGCATGCAGCTTAATGATAACAAATATCACACATCTGCATGACATTTTAACTTGAAGTATTTTCACATCCTAGCTCATCTGATCCTCCCCAACCTGCAGGGTTGGCAGACTCAATATGATTATCCCCATTTCATAAAGGAGGAAATAAGCTCAAAGAGTGAGTCAGCTAGGTTACAATGAGTAAGGGGCACCCACGTGTCCTGTTGGGCTTCCCTGGTGGCTCAGAGGGTGAAGCATTTGCCCTCAATGCAGGAGAGCTGGGTTCGATCCGTGGGTCGGGAAGATTCCCCTGGAGAAGGAAATGGCAACCCACTCCAGTACTCTTGCCTGGAAAATGCCATGGACAGAGGAGTCTGGTAGGCTACAGCCCATGGAATCGAAAAGAGTCGCATATGACTGAGCAACTTCACGTGTCGATTTCTGTTTTATTGCTCTTGGCAGTACACTGGATATTTCATCAACACTTTCCAAACTTCACTAGGCTAACAATTGTGCTATCATTCTTTTGGGAATGACTTTATTTATTTTTAATCTGTTTATTTGTTTGCTTGCCCCAGGCATTAGTTTTGGCATGTGGGATCTTGAGTTGCGACATGTGAACTTTTACTTGTAGCACATGAGATCTAGTTCCCTGACCAAGGATTGAACCTGGGCCCCCTGTACTGGGAGTGTGGAGTCTTAGTCACTGGACCACCAGGCAAGTTCCTGGAAACTACTTTAACATTAAGCAACCAACAAGGCGGATTGCTTAAATTTATTTAACTATCATTCAAGTAAAATCCTATCCCTTGACACCAGATACTTATTTTTTTAGTGAAGAAGATGTTATTTGTACTTGACTAAAATTTAGATATTGATTTATGGTTAAATCTATTTATTTGACTCAATAGATTTATTAATTTACTTGTATTTACATATACTTCAGAAGCTCAGACTTGATTAACTGGTTATTTTTTTAGATTTCTCTACAGCTTATAGGTAACAATGACACTGCATACTGAAGACCTTCCATATCACTTTTCTTTTATATTAATAATTACAGCTTTTCATGGTCCAGGAACAAAATAAATGTTTCAAGACAATGATATTGGAATTCAACTGGAAACTCCTATTGGCCCTTTTAACAGCTGTATTGAAATACAACACATATACTATACAATTCACATACTTAAAGTGTATAACTAAATGGTTTTCAGTATATTCACATAATTGTGGAACTATTCACAACAATTTCAGATTTTCATCACCCCCATAAAAAACTCCATACCTTTAGCAATACTCCCCATTTTTCTCACTCCAGTCTTAGGAAACTACAAATCTTGTTTTTCCTATGGGTTTGTCTATTCTGGATATTTTATATAAAAAGAATTATATGTGGTCTCTTGAGACTGACTTCCCATTCCTTCCTAATCTAAATGTGATCAAGCAACCAGTAGCCCTTAACTTCCACAGACATTCTCAATTACTGACTCAGAAGACCCTTTGCAGGTAATTTAGGGACTTTTCATTCCTCTTCTGTAAGGTTTTTATGCAATGCCACTCCACCTAACCCCACCCTGTGTGCATGCTAAGTCGCTTTAATTGTGTCTGACTGTGTTACCCTATGAACCACAGCCTTCCGGGCTCCTCTGTCCATGGAATTCTCCAGGCAAGAATACTGGAGTGCGTTGCCCGCCCCTAGACCTTCCTGACCCACGGATCGAACCCATGTCTGTTATGTCTCCTGCATTAGGCAAGCAGGTTCTTTACCACTAGCGGCACCTGGGAAGCCCTAACCCCACCCTACATCATCTTTAACTCTGTGTTCCTGCTCTCCCCCACATGATCTTATTATAAAGACCTCAACAGACAAGCTCAATTAATTAAATATTGCCTATTTCTCTCTCCTGTAGGTACTGTAATTCCCCTTGGTGGGTGTTCCATCTCCTAGTCATTGCCCTATTTTTCCTTTGCTCAGTCTACTGCCTGAGCTTAAACTGTCCTGCCCACAAATCATAACTGGTGAAACACTCGAGGTGGCCAAGTTTCGTTCCATATGACGCTGATTCTGTAGCCACAGCTGTTTGAATTGGGGTTGACCACTTGCCAAAGGGAGACCAATTTGTGAAATAGTCTAATATAAAAAGCACCCAAACCACTGACAAACCAAACTGGGAAATAGCAATAGGGTAGCGTCTAGAAGGGTATTTTTTAGAGAAGTCAAAAATGTCACGATAGGCCTTAAACAAATTGAAGCATGCTGCCATCCAGACACCACAAGTTAGCCGAACATGTAGGTTGACTCTTGAGCAACACAGGAGTTAGGGGTGAACCACCCAATGTACAGTCAAAAATGCACGTACAACTTTGGTCAGCCTTCTGCCTCTGGGGATTCAACTAACCATGGATCTGTAGTTATCTAGCAAGTATTTATTGAAAAAATAAAATCCATATGTGAGTAGAGCCAAGAAGTTCAAACCTGTTGTTCTAGAGTCAACTGTAGTCAGTTAGGGAAGAGTGGGCACAAAAGGAAGCAGAGAATGAGAGTAGGGATAAGTAATACTAGTGTCAATGGCACCCCACTCCAGTACTCTTGGAGTGGGAAAATCCCATGGACGGAGGAGCCTGGTAGGCTGCAGTCCATGGGGTCGCTAAGAGTAGGACACGACTGAGCGACTTTACTTTCACTTTTCACTTTCATGCATTGGAGAAGGAAATGGCAACCCACTCCAGTGTTCTTGCCTGGAGAATCCCAGGGGCAGGGGGAGCCGTCTATGGGGTCGCACAGAGTTGGACATGACTGAAGTAACTTAGCAGTTACTGGGGCTTCAGCAATTGCAGTGTGTATGCTCAGTGGTTGTGGCGTTTGCTTAGCTGCCCCGTGGCATGTGGGATCTTCCCAGACCAGGGGTTGACCCTGTGTACCCTACACTGACAGGTGAATTCTCAACCACTGGACCACCAGAGAAGTCCATATATGTGTGTGTATATATATATCCTTTTATTACACTGTGCCCCAAGATTTCATATCTGGCTTCTGTCTGGCCTTACCCTAATCACTTTGAGGGGGGAAAAAAGACATTCAGCACATTCCTATATGCAAAGTTATATAATTCCTATAATAGTACGTTTCAGCATTAATTCATTTAAAAGAGTGGATCTTAAAGTGTGGTTTGTGGACTCCTGCAGGTCCCTAAAACACTTTTGGGATTTTCCAAGTCAAAACTATATTTCTAACAATGCTAGGAAATTATTTGCCTTTTTTCACTCTCATCCTCAGAACAGTGTGCAAGAGAACTTTTCAGAGGCTTCTTGATATGTGATGATGTCATTGTTCTGACAGTTAATAGAACATGTGTGGATTCTTTTAACTTTTTTCTTCCATTTTTATTGATACAATTAATATACAGCACTGTGTCAGTTTAGTGTTTAGCATATTGACATATACATTACGAAAAGATTACAGTAAATTTAGTGAACATCCATCATCTCATAAATACAAAATAAAAACTATTTTTCCTTATGATGAGAACTCTTAGGATTTACTCTGTTAACAACTTTTATATACAGCAAGTCAATTATATTAATCACATTATACATTACATCCAAATACTTATTATCTGGAACTCTGTACCCTTTGACCATCTTCTAAAAAAAATAATGATACTACACAAAGATACAAAGATTTACACAAAGATACAAAGACACAAGAAATGGTACGCGTGTGTAATAATATATTCTTCTTATTTAAAAAATATTTTTAAAGGGTAATTGTTTAAAGAAAAATAATTTATTGTGCATTTACAACATTGTTCGAAGTAAAACTTGTGACAAAATACAGCACAAAGTTTCAGAGAGGGAAATTGGAAGTATACTTTTTTAAAAAGTTTTTGAGTGGTACATTGTTACTTGAAGATAGATTGTGATAAAGATGTATACTAGAAACCTTAAAGCAAAACCTTGCCCAAAAAAAAAAAAAAATCTTAAGCTAAGTCGTAAAAATTTATTGATTAATCCAAAGTCAAGGGGAAGGTGGCAGAGGAGGGTACAAAGAACAGACAGGAAAAAGAAAAAACAAACTGCAACTACACTAATACTCACGTTAATGAAAACGTTCTAAATACCAACTTAAAAGGAAGAAAGTGCCATACTAGATAAAAAGCAACACCCAACAATATGCTAGCAACAAGAAATCCACTTTATATTAAAAGTTAGGCATTATATAAAAAGACAAATCGATTAAAATAGGTTAAAAGGATGGGAAAACATATACTATGCTAAAAACCAATGCTGGTTATAAATACTAATATTAGATTAAGTAGATAAAAAAAATAAAGAGGATCATTTCTTAATGGTATAGGGGTCAACATAAAAGGACACAACAACTCTAAATGTTTAAATATGTAGTAGGGAAAGTTAGTCGCTCAGTTACGTTCGACTCTGCTACCTCGAGGATGTAGCCCGCCAGGCTCCTCTGCCCATGGAATTCTCCAAGCAAGAATACCGGAGTGGGTAGCCATTCCCTTCTCCAAGGGATATTTCCCACCCAGAGATTGAAACTGGGTCTCCAACATTGCAGGCAGATTCTTTACCATTTGAGCCACCAGGGAAGCCCAAGTATCTAATAACAAAACTTCAAAACGCACAACTACACTTGGAAGTTTAAACGTCCTTCTGTCGGCAGTTTACAAGATCTCAACTGCTGTACAACTAGTTTGGCATGGTCCGAGAAAGAGTGGGTTCACACGTGAAATGTGACTAAAATTTTTTTAATATCATGTATGATTTTACTTTCTATACCCAGTGGCACTATAGTATTGTTATTCATCACTACTGTCCAACAGTAATATATTTAGCGTGTGGATTTTCATCTTCTGTCAAGTTACCCTAAGCCAGGAATGGGTGCGTGCTTAGTCATGTCCGACCCTTTGCGATCCCCTGGACTGTAGCCCACCAGGCTGCTCTGTCCATGGAATTTACCAGGCCAAGAATACTGGAGTGGGTTGCCATTTCCTCCTCCAGGGAATCTTTCCCACCCACGGATACTTACACTGAACACCTCAGGGGTTAAAAACAAAACAAAACAAAACACTGCCTAGGGCAGTGGTTTTCAAACTTGAGTATCAGGATTATCTGGTGGACTTGTTAAAATTCAGATTTCTGGGCCCATCCCAGCGTTTCTGATTCCGTAGGAAGGGAACAGGGGCAAAATTTTCAATTTCTAACAAATTGCCGGGGGATGACAATTCCCGGGACCACACTCTTAGCCTAAAATTTTGTTATTCCTTTCTTACCACTGATTTCGAGGCAATCCGTCGGTTTTCAAACAATTCCCAGGGCCAAGGACTCCACTCCCAGCAATGCGGGAGTAACCCAAAGTCAAACCCAGCGGCTAGGCGAGTTCTAGGCCGCCTAAAGCCCCGCGAGAATTCGCGTGATGACGCCAGCGTCTGCATCAGCGTTACGTCGGCGTCGGCCACGTTCAGCGGAGACGGGAGCAAGATGGCGATTCCGGGCAGGCAGTGAGTGATCCGGGAGTTAGGGTCAGACTGGGGAGTGAGATACCACGGCGACTGTGTCTTTGGCCGAGGAGTAGAAGTGCGCTGGAATTGAAGGGGCTGTGTCGTCAGGGATAGAGGCGGGGAAAGCGAGAAATCCCGAGGAACATATATTCCCATCCCCCCACACATTTTGCAGGATGGAAGCCCGAAGTTTGAGGGAGAAACTTGTGAGGAAATAAAGGAAGTTAGGCTGAGGGGCAGAGAGCGAGACTTTTCTATTTTCCAAAAGCTCGGTCTGAGGCCCCTCAGTCTTGCTTCCTACCCCGCGCTTGAGTTTCTCCCCGGTTGGATGCTTTCAGGGGAAATGAGAAGAGAGACATTTCCTGGCTTTCTTAGAGGGCCTTGTTCTCCTTGGCAGCTCAAGTTCTGATTCCCGCCCTCCCTTCTCGGTTTAGGAATGTTGTGCTGAGAAGCCACAAAAAAGGGTAGGCACATAGGGAATTGGGGTATACCTTGCCGTGAAAGGAAATGTTACATGTTTTTGGAAGCTTTACCTTAGATGTATAATCCTCAATTGTGATGCGGCTTCCCGTTATATCTGCATCTTAAAGGCCCAAACGTGAGAAGAAACCAGTTGAGTTGGGTCTGATGGGATGGTTCTTTCAGGTGCTCCAAGACAAAGCACGTGAGCTTTATAAAGTGTAATGGTAATTTGCCCCATAGCTACTTGGGTTTCTCAGTTAATGTAATCTTTAAGAAATTTTAATGGATGACATTAATCTTTATTTTATTTAATAACTTATTTAAAATGATATATACCCAGTAAGGGGAGGGGGGATGTTTTCTTGACTCTTGTTAGGCCACAAGAATAATTTAGAGTCTTTTTCTTTTTAGTGGACCTCAACTGAGCTTTCCACTAACATTTTTTTTTTAAACTTTCCTATCGTTTCACTATCTAAAACTTCCGAGCTCTTCATTCACTTCTCTTCTTTAACCTAGAATAATAGTTTAAAAATCTTAAGTGCATTTTGAAGCTTTTAGATCGTTGAAAATCAGAACCAGGGTTGTGTGAAGATCATAAGCTCTGTGACATGTTTTGACTTGGTAGCTTCATCCGGAAGAGGTAGTGGATGTATTACTGTTTTAACATTTAGGTATAATGGTGTAATTTCTATTTCAAAACAAAAAATATGCAGGTATGGGCTTATTTTGCCAAAGAAGGCACAGCAGTTGCACCCTGTTTTGCAAAAACCTTCAGTGTTTGGGAATGATTCTGATGATGATGATGATGAGGTAAGGGAAACTTTTTCTACTGCATTGTTGGAATTGTTTTTGTTTTTAAATTGAACTTGTGAATTTGATATCTTTGCTTGCTTCAAATGTTTTGTTAGTACAGTGTAACTGTAGCATAATTTACAGAAATAGCAAAGGAATACTTAAAACTCCATTGGTGGTTTTTTTTTTTTGCTAAGTGATACATGGATAATCCAAGAGATTTTCTTTCAACAGTTATGAACTTCAGCTATTTTTAAGCAGTTAGACAAAAGTAATTTCATACAACTAATACTGATACAACAAAATTGTTAGTGTAAAGATCCTAGGAAATAAGCTATTGAGATGTCACCAATTTCCTAGAAATTTTTATCAGCAAAATAGTTTCTTGTGAGATGACTTTTGTAGTTATTCAGTATCTGCTAAATGTAATTACACAGTGTAGTTATGGTAATGTATAAAGTTAGCATTAATAATACTACAATAATGATATCTAATATGAAAATTCTATGTTTTAGCAGCCAAAACAGTGTTTTTCTATGAAGCCCACAGTTCTTAACAAGCATATCAAAATAAGTGCACCCTTCCAAATGTCAAATTTGAAATTAATAGATTTTAAGTGTGTAAAATATGAAATTCATGGATTTTAAGTGTATAGGTTGATGACTTTTGACAAATACATATGCCTCAAAGTGAAAGTGTTAGTTGCTCAGTCATGTCCAACTCTTTACAACCTCATGGACTGTAGCCTACCAGCCTCCTCTGTCCATGGAATTCTCCAGACAAGATTACTGGAGTGAGTTGCCATTCCTTTCTCCAGGGAATCTTCCTGCCTCAGGGGATGAACCCAGATTTCCTTCATTGCAGGCGGATTCTTTACCATCTGAGCCACCAGTCAAGACGTAAAACATTTCACTCTTCCCTGAAAGTTCTTTCATACCTCTTTGCAGTTAATTTACTTTCCCATATTCTGCCCCAGACAACTATTTCATTGTGGGTTTGATTTGCATTTTGATGATGACCTATGATTTTGGCCATTTATGTATCATCTTTAGAAAAAGGTCTGTTGGCATAATTTGCCTAGTTTTTTTTTTTTTTGCCTAGTTTTTAATTGGGTTATTTGTCATTTTGCTATGAGTTGTAAGATTCCTTTGTATGTTCTAGGTACAGATCACTTGGTGGTGATGGTGGTTTAGTTGCTAAGTCATGTCTGACTCTTGTGACCCCATGGACTGTAGCCTGCCAGGCCCCTCTGTCCATAGGATTCTCCAGGCAAGAATAAGTTATTAGATGTACTTTGTAAATATTTTCTCCCATTCTGTGGATTGTCCTTTTACTTTCTTGACAATGTCCTTTGAAGTACAAAAGTTCAATTTTAAGGGAGTCCGGTATATTTTTTTCCTTCAGTTGTTACTGCTTTGGTGTCATCACCTAAGAAACCATTGCTTAATCCAAGGTCAAGGTTTATGCTGTGGTTCATTTTGAGTTAAATTTTGTATTTGATATGAGATAGGGGGTTTCGTTTCATTCTTTGCATGTGGAAGGATATCCAGTTTTCTCAACACCATTTGTTGAAGGCTCTTCCCCATTGAATTGACAGTCCCTTGTGGTTTGTTTTAATGTACGTTCAGTCAGTTCATTAGCTCAGTGGTATCTGACTCTTTGTGACCCCATGGACTGCAGCATGCCATGCTTCCCTGTCCGTCACCAACTCCCAGAGCTCGCTCAAACTCATGTCCACCGAGTCGGTGATGCCATCCAACCATCTCACCCTCTGTCGTCCACTTTTCCTCCTGCTTCCAATCTTTCCCAGCATCAGGGTCTTTTCCAGTGAGTCAGTTCTTAACATCAGGTGGCCACAGTACTGGAGCTTCAGCATTATTGCTTCCAGTGAATATTCAGGACTGATTTCCTTTAGCACTGGCTAGTTTCATCTCCTTGCAGTCCAAGGTACTCTAAAGAGTCTTTTCCAACACCACATTTCAAAAGCATCAGTTCTTTGGTGCTCAGCTTTCTTTATGGTCCAACTCTCACATCCCTACGTGACTACTGGAAAAACCATAGCTTTGACTAGAGGGACCTTTGTCAGTAAAGTAATGTCTCTCCTTTTTAGTATGTTGTCTAGGCATTAAAAAAAAAATATTTTAAAGTTCTCCTCTTTCACTTTCAAGAGGCTCTTCAGTTCTTCACTTTCTGCCATAAGGGTGGTGTCATCTGCATATCTGAGGTTATTGATATTTCTCCTGGCAATCTTGATTCCAGCTTGTGCTTCATCCAGCCCAGCATTTCTCATGATGTACTCTGCATATAAGTTAAATAAGCAGTGTGACAATATACAGCCTTGACGTACTCCTTTCCCAATTTGGAAGCAGTCCATTGTTCCATGTCTGGTTCTAACTGTTGCTTCTTGACCTGCATACAGATTTCTCAGGAGGCAGGTAAGGTGGTCTGATATTCACATCTCTAAGAATTTCCCTCAGTTTGTTGTGATCCACACAGTCAAAGGCTTTGGCGTAGTCAATAATGTCAAAAAAAATTTAATGTACAAGTAATTTTTAAAATCACTATATGACACGTTTATCTTGAGGTTTCACCTAAATTATCCTGGCATACCCATGTAATACAAAGCAGCATTGCTCCAATTTCAGAAGGATGGGTTTGTACAAGTGATCTAGAAAGTTTACTCGTATGATTACTGTTTCTTTTCCATTATGAGATGAGCCTAGTGGTGGTAGCTGGACAGTGGGTACTGTTTAGTCAACAGAAAGGCCTAGAGCCATTTTTCTCTTCCTTTTTGTCCCCCTTCCTTTTACATAGAGGGACTTTATGCAGAGAATTGGTTACATGGCTAATTGAAGACTTAAGAAGCTATAAAAGATGGTGAAGCAACGCAGAGTTTGTTGTTGTTTAGTCGCTAAGCTGTCGCTGACTCTTTTGCACCTGCCTGGACTGTAGCCCGCCAGGCTCCTCTGGCCATGAGATTTCCCAGGCAAGATCTTGGAGTGAGTTGCCATTTCCTTCTACAAGGGATCTTTCCCCACCCAGGGATTGAATCTGTGTCTCCTGCATTGGTAGGTGGATTCTTGACCACTGAGCCACCTGGGAAGCCCAACCCAAAGATTAGCAGTAGTAAAAAGCAAGAAGTGATAAATGGAGAGATTCAAGTAGGAGTTGGGTTCTGGAGGCCAGGGGCTAGGATTACTTGGTGGGAACTGAACTTTTCTAAAAGGAGTGGAAGCCGCAGGGAAGATTCAGTCTTAGAAAAGCAGGGGAAAATACTAGTCGTATCCCATTCTTCTACCCCCCAATATACTATCTTGGTATCTCTTTGATAGAGCCCAGTCAGAAGCCTCTTGATGAAGGAGCTGCAGTTTAGTTCTTAATGAGCAGAGAATATAAAATTGTTTCTTAGCATAATTTCTTTACCTATACAAAATCAGTCTAGGGGAATTCTTCAGTGGTCCACTGGTTAGGACTTTCCTGTTTCACTGCTAAGGGCCTAGGTTCAACCCCTGCTCAGGGAACTAAGATCCCACAAGCCGTGCCGTGCATCTAAAAAAATGTGATGATTCCAGTTTATCCTCACGTATTATTTGAATGTTAGTAAGCTTTGAATATAAACTCTTCTTTAAAAATTTATTTTATTGAAGTGTAGTTGATTGAGAATGTTGTATGAATTTCTGCTGTCCAGCAGACTGATTCAGTTTTACATATATATCTATATACACATGCTTTTTCATATTCCATTATGGTTTATCATAGGATATTGAATCCAGTTCTCTGTGCTGTACAGTAGGACCTTGTTTATTTATTGTCTGTATAATAGTTTGCATCTGGTAGTCCCAAACTCCCTGTCCATTTCTCCCCCACTCCCCCTCGGCAACCACAAATCTGTTCTCTATGGCCGTGAGTCTAAAACTCTCTTCTTTAAAAATTAATCCGTTTAAGCAACAATAAGGTTATTCCTATTTTGGAAAAGATAGAGAAAGATATTTTATGGTTCCCCTCCTGAAGAGGGCATTTGATATACCTGATGAGCTTCCAAAGCAAATCCAGCTATTCTTATTTTCACCAATTCCACAGAAGCAATTAAGAACCCAAATTTAAGATCAGACTTTTCTTTCAGTGGTCCAGCAGAGGGGGCCCTACCAAATGAAATCTGTGTTTTAATATGTGCTGGTATCCAGAATTAGTTTAAAAATGGGAGAGTGTAGTAGTCTAGCACTTCAAATTATTACTTAAATAGTTCCTCTTTTTTTAATTAGCAGAACTAAATAGACAGTTATTGTTTTGTTCAAATGCAGAGGAGATGAAGAGTTTTTACCCTATGTAAGTAAGGTTTATGTATGTGTGCTCAGATGCTCAGTCACATCCGACTCTTTGCAACCCCATGAACTGTAGCCCGCCAGACTCCTCTCCATGGGATTTCCCAGGCAAGAATACTGGAGTTGGTTGGCTTTTCCTTCTCCAGGGGATCTTCCCGACTCAGGGATCAAACCCAGGTCTCTTGTGTCTCTGGCATTAGCAGGCAGGTTCTTTACCACTGAGCCACCGGGGAAGCCCCTGTAAGTAAGGTTTATAGAGTATCCAAATGCTGTTATCTGGTCATAAGTATTTGAGTAGTTTTGCTATGGTGGTAATGTGTTTATTTTCTGTTTTTCCAATTCTTCTTTATTCTAGTCCCATTGCTACCACCTTTATCACTTCTGTCATGAATTATTTTAATAGCTTTATAATTAGTTTCCTTATCACCTCTCTCTCCTCAAATTCATTTCAAATACTGTTGATAGATTGATCTGCCTCAGTTCAGTTCAGTCACTCAGTCATGTCCAACTCTTTGCGACCCCATGAATTGCAGCACGCCAGGCCTTCTCCCTGTCCATCACCAACTCCCAGAGTTCACCCAAACCCACGTCCCTCGAGTCAGTGATGCCATCCACCCATCTTATCCTCTGTCGTCCCCTTCTCCTCCTGCCCCCAATCCCTCCCAGCATCAGAGTCTTTTCCAATGAGTCAGCTCTTCGCATCAGGTGGCCAAAGTACTGGAGTTTCAGCTTCAGCATCATTTCTTCCAAAGAACACCCAGGACTAATCTCCTTTAGAATGGACTGTTGGATCTCCTTGCAGTCCATGGGACTCTCAAGAGTCTTCTCCAACACCACAGTTCAAAAGCATCAATTCTTCGGAGCTCAGCTTTCTTCACAGTCCAACTCTAACATCCATACAATGACTACTGGAAAAACCATAGCCTTGACTAGACGGACCTTTGTTGGCAAAGTAATGTATGTGCTTTTGAATATGCTATCTAGGTTGGTCATAATTTTCCTTCCAAGGAGTAAGCGTCTTTTAATTTCATGGTTGCAGTCACTATCTGCAGTGATTTTGGAGCCCCCCAAAATAAAGTCTGACACTGTTTCCACTGATCTGCCTAAAACAGTTCTAATCACTGTTACTTCCTTGCTTTTGAACCTAAATGTATTTAAAATCTAAACTTCTTATCTTGACATAGCCTTCCCTGTGCTTTGGCTTCAAAATGCTCATTAGCGTTTTCTCCTATGTTTTTCCATGCAGAGTACACTGTCACGTTCGTATTTTTTTACAACTCTACTTTTCTTCACACTGGAAGTGTCTCTATCATATATGTCAGATTATAGCTGTCTTTTCAAACCCAGTGCAAAAGCTGCCTTCTTCAAGATTTTCCCCACTGAAAACACTCTTTTTTCTGACACTCTTTATCATTTTTAGAGCACTTAACTTTTTTATACCTTATATTGTAAGTTATTTGCATATAAGTTTTACACTGTGCAAGAGTATTAGCTCCAGGAGTTAAGATCTATCTGTGCTGACTTCAAAGAATGAGTAAAATTATTTACTCGGATGTTTTAGCTGTGTTGTAAAGAGCCAGATAGTAGACACTTTTAGGTTTTGCAAGCTAAGTGCTCAAATTTGCTTTCACAGTGTGAGAGTAGCCATTAGATGACATGTAAATGAATGAGCATGACTAATGTGTTCTAATAAAACTTTATTTACAAAGTGGGAAGGGTAGCTGAAATTTAGCTGTGCTTGCTGTCCACTAATGTATACAAATTATCCAAAGTACTTCTGACGACAAGTATTTCACAAGTGTTTTAAAGTGGTCAGTGACTAAAATAGATGTTGCATGACAAGTTAAAACATGAAACTTCCTTTTAGATATTTCTGTGATAAATGCTTGCTCATTTCGCAGAATATAATGAATTTTCCTTTTAGTCTTGGCAATTGAAATACTTATTTCTAGATAATGATATTCTCGTGAGATCCAGTTTTGCAATATAACTCATATGCCATGAAGAGGTATGATTCATACCACCTGAGAATTGTTACTGTTGGATAAAGATAAAAACTTCTGCATCTCTTTAAAGAAAGTATTAATTTAAAACAGATAACTAAAGTTTATTTAGTTTTTTTTTTAATATTTACCAAACATGTCAGATAAATGGTGCTTGATAATAATTGCACTTTGAATATTCAGAAGCCAGGTAGTCCTTTTATAGGTTAAGCTTTCATTTTCATAAGATATAAAGCAGTTATAAAAACTGTAAGAAAAACACCAAAACCCCCAGAGAAAACTGGAAAACATAAAGTATAGAAGAAATAGAAATATCTAATAAGCAATAAAAATACTTAATCTTACTATATCTAAGAAGGGTAAATAAGGGCAGCAGTAAGTGCCTTTTAAAGAAACTAATATAGATAATACTTCTGAAAATGATATGGCAAAGTTTTGATGAAATGGGAAATTTAAAAATTCAAAATTTTGTTGATGTAAATCAGTGCCCCTTTCAGAAAACAATTTTGCAATTTGTATCAATCCTTTAAGGGTCAGGTATGTTTAACCCACTGTATCAGTCAGAAGGTGGAAGCTGTGCCAGTATTTTCCTTTCTAAAATTCTCTCCTGAAGACATGGTCACAAATTTGTATTAAAGATTTATAGATACACAGAAGTCTTTATTTCAGAGTTGTTTATGACAGTAGAAACTTAGAACCAGTCCAGCTTTCAGCAGTGAAAGCATGGCTAAGTAAAGTGAGGTACAATGTCTGTACAAAATTATTATAAATAAAATGAAAGGAAAAAAGAGTAAATCATTTCAGAATTAATAGTAGTCTTTAGTGCATTTATGAGTGATTTATGCTTTTCTGTATTTTCCTGTTGAAAAATATTTTTTGAGAAAAATTTATGCCGGACTTTAAAAATTTTCTGTAAGATACTTAGCTTCCAAATCATATTAAAATATGAAAGGAAATAACATTTAATCTAAGAAGGCATAATAAGAGAGTACTGGAACCATTTAAAAGCATGAAATAAGTAGAATATAAAATTGAATATGTATATGTGGTTGTAGAAAACTATATGCATAGATAAGTAGAAAATAAGTGAAAATTGATCTGAGGGGATTTTTTAGTGATAGTATGAGCTTTTTTCTTTTTTCCAAGGTGTGTTCATTCCACTGTTACAATTTTTGAGAACAGAAGGAAATCAGTGCTTTAAAAAAAATGTGACTATGGTTGTATGGGCTTCCTTGGTAGCTCAGATGGTAGAGAATCTGTCTGCAATACAGGAGACCCAGGTTCAATCCCTGGCTCAGAAAGATCCCCAGAGAAGGGAATAGTAGCCTGTTCCAATATTCTTGCCTGGAGAAGACCATGGGGTTGCAAAAAGTCAGACATGACTAAATGACTAATACTTTCACTTTCATAGTTGTATAGTCCCAAAGTTAGAAAGATTTGCAATTTACTGGATTACATGACATGTTTTCATTGCTTTCACTACTTCCTTTTTTAAAAATTGCATTGAAGTATAGTTAATTTACAATGTTGTGTTCATTTCTTCTGTCCAACAAAGTGGCTCAATTATATGGCAATCCACTCTAGTATTCTTGCTGGGAGAATCCCATGGATGGAGGAGCCTGGTGGGCTACAGTCCACGGGTCGTAAAGAGTCGGACACGACTGAGCAACTTCACTTTCACTTTTCACATTCTATAGTTGATTTACATTGTTGTGTTAATTTCTTCTGTCCAACAAAGTGGCTCAATTATACACACACACACGTATATTCTTTTTCATATTCTTTTCCATTATGCTTTGTCACAGGATACTGTGCTATACATTGTTGTTTATCCATTCTGTATGTTTGTCTCTACTAATTCCAAACTCATATTATTTTCCTCCCCTCCTCCTTCCTCTAGGCAACCACTTTTTATATCTGTGAGCCCATTTTTGTCTTGTAGATACGTTGATTTGTATTGTATTTTAGATTCCCATATAAGTAATGTTACATGGTATTTGTCTTTCTGACTTTGCCTAGTATGATAAGCTCTATGTCCATTCATGTTGCTGCAAATGGCATTATTTCATTTTCTTCCATGGATGAGTACTATTCGTGTGTGTGTGTGTGTGTGTGTGTGTGTGTGTGTGTGGTGTTTGTGTGTGTATTCCACATCTTCCATGGGTGAGTAGTGTTTGAGTGTGTGTGTGTTCCATGTCTTTATCCATAAATCATTTTCTTCTGTGGGTGAGTAGTATTCCCGTGTGTGTGTGCATGTATGTGTATTCCACATCTTCTTTATCCATTCATCATTTTCTTCCATGGGTGATAGCATTCCTCTGTGTGTGTGTGTGTGGTGATCTTCCATGGGTGAGTAGTAGTCCTCTGTGTGTGTGTGTATTCCACATCTTCCATGGGTGAGTAGTGTTCCAGTGTGTGTGTGTGTGTTTCATGTCGTCTTTATCCATTCATCATTTTCTTCCATGGGTGAGTAGTATTCCTGTCTGTGTGTGTGCATGTGGGTATATTCCACATCTTCTTTATCCATTCATCTGTTGGTGAACATTGTGGTTGTTTCCATGTCTTGCCTGTTGTAAATAGTGCTGCTATGAACATACAGGTGCTTGTATCTTTTTGAATTGTTATTTTGTCTGAGTATGTGCAAAGGGATGGGATTGCTGGATCATATGGCAACTCTGCTTTTAGTTTTTTGAGGAATCTCCATACTGTTTTCCCACCAAAGGTGTGAGAAAGGTTTCCTTTTCCCTCTACAACACTTGTTACTTACAGACTTTGTCATGATGGACATTCTGATTGGTGTGAGTTGGTACCTCGTTGTAGTTCTGATTTGCATTTCTCTAATAATTAGCACCATTGAGCATCTTTCTGTGTGCCTGCCAGCCATCTGAATGTCTTCTTTGGAGAAATATCTAAATAGATGTGGAATATATATATATACATTCTGAAGTCTGGGAGTTATGCCTATTTGTCTTTCATCACTTTAATTCCAGTATTTTAAAAACACTTTCTTGAATAAGTAGTCTTCATAGGTCTGTTTTTCTTAATGAAATATGAATTTATTTTAGTTGGAAGCCTTGTTTGGCTTGCTGATGCTAAGAAAAAGTTAAAAATTTAATCTCTGAACATTATAATTGCATTTTTCACTGTTTATCAATCTTGAAATTTCCTATTTCTCTGGAGGTAGTCTAGTATAGTTCAAATAAAATGAGTTGTATAGACATGACAGCATATTATTTGTGAAAATGGCAGGAAATTGGGGTTATTTTAATGATGGCTAAGAATTTTTTTCATTTTTATCATTTGCTACTACACTGAATTCTGAGAAATTCATGATACTGAATATATTAATATATAATAACAGTATAAGCAAAGATTTTAAGTAAATGTGTAATTTTGCCAAGAATTCATTTTTTAACCTGTTATCCATGAGTGAAATAGAAACATAAGGAAATGCAAGAAGAGAGCAAAGGGCAACTTTAAATGATGTAATTTTGTTAGGAGTGGGAGCCACAGCAAGAGAACTCTGTTCTCCTTATTTTATCCTCCAGTAGGATAAGAGCGTTAACAGAAGTGGCTAAACTAATCCAGGTTAAGAAGATGAGTGAAGTAAGAATTTTTGTTCTTTTCTAGGAAAGAAATGGTAGTATTAATCATGAATCCTCTTAGATGTAGTTATTTTGTGAATCTCTGGTTAAATCTATTGAGTTTTTTGCCAAATTATGTTGACACATGGCTGAGGGTTTTTTTTTCCCTATCTTCTTTGGTCTGAAATATAATTCAGAAGCACTGTTGTATTTTTCAACTCCTGAGGTTGGTTTGGTTTGTTTCTTTGCTTTAAAGTAATTTTTTTTTAATTGGTATTCTCTATTTGGTGAGACATTCTGGCCTGGAGAATTCCATGGACTGTATAGTCCATGGGGTCGCAAAGAGTTGGACACAACTGAGCGACTTTCACTTTCACTTCTTCATACTTTAGTTCTTTAGACATAGTTTCCTTTAGTTCATTGAAGGCTTTTATTCTGTGCATGAATCGTACTCTCTTATTTATGCATATGTCTCATAATTTGGGGTTGAAAATTGAAAATTTAGAATAATAGAAAATGGCAGCTCTGCAATCAGAGCTGCCCCTGTTCCCAAGGTTTGTTGTTTGTTGATTGTTTTGCTTTTTTTGTTTAGTGATTGTCTGAACTAATTCTTTGAGTCTATGTTTGTCGTATGTGGCCACCAAAGTCTGCTTGGTTACTTTAGTGGTCAACTAATGACCTGACAGACTTCCTTAAACACCTGTAGCTAATAGGTCTCCAGTCTGCCGAGAGGCTTTGTGTACATGTTGGCATATGTCTTCAGTACATAACCAGGCATTTTACAACTTCGCCTTAGCCTTCACTTCTGCTTGTACAGAGCCTCATGTCAGTCCTCAAGATCAGTCTTGAGAGTTTAGGACCTTCTCAGGTCTTTCCTGATCTTGCACAAAGGTCTGTGTGTGCATGTGGTTTTCATGATCCCCAGAAACATTTTGGAGATTTCAAAGTCCCAGTGGACTTTCTGTTCTGCTTTAAGCTTTTTGCTTAACCATAACCTATTGTTTTCCCCAACTATTAAAACTGTTACCCACTGCCTCAGGCTACCCTGATGGTCAACAGTTGTCTTTGATTGTTTTTGACAGATACCTCCAGGGAAAAGGCTGTTTTACAACAGCAACTCTTGTCAAGTCAAATAAAAACAGCCTTCTGAGTGGCGTCTTCCAGGGACCATCAGACAGTTCCAATAATTCTCTTGGATAGGGTTTTGAAAGAACCTCATTTGCCCTCTGTAGTGGCTGCCAGACTGCTGATTTTTCTACTGTGATTGTGGTCTCTTGTTTTTAGGCCACCATGGTACTAGGGGTGGGGGTGATGGAAATAGGGTAAGTTAAAACACCATAGAGTTCTTACCAAGATTCAGCTGTTCTTGGATAGATGTTCCCTGGACTGCTGTTAAGCTGTTGGTTAATTTCCAGAGTTCTAAAAAAGCTGATTCTAACTTTTTTTGGCCAGTGTTTTTATGCTGTTTTGGAGAAGAGAATGTCAGGTCTATACTCTGCCATTTTCAGTGACATTCCAGGTTGTCTGTTAAGCCTCTCCGATGCATTTTTTGCACACTTTAAACAGTCATCTTACTTGTTTAAAAATCACTATTCATTTCCTATTGCTCTTAGAAACCAAAATGTTCATTTTTGTCCTACAAAGTCATGCATTGTCTTGCATTCTCTTTTCCTCAGTTCTTCACTCTATTGCTCTTTCCTTATTTAAAATTGCCTTCAGTCATTTAAGTGGATTTTTGTGTCACCTTCCATTTTATAGCAGGCTTCCCAGATGGCTCAGATGGTAAAGTATCTGCCTGCAATGTTGGAGACTTGGGTTCGATTCCTGGTTTGGGAAGATCCCCTGGAGAAGGGAATGGCAACTCCAGTATTCGTGTGTGGAGAATCCCATGGGCAGAGGAACCTGGTGGGCTACACAGTCCATGGGATCGCAAAGAGTCAAACGCCACTGAGCGACTAACACCACAGTTTCATAATTTAAAAAAATTATAGAGATTTTGATTGGAATTGCATTGAATATATAGTTTAGAAGAAAATTGATATTTTAGTATTTTACTCTTTTCATATATGAAAATGGCATATGTCTTTATTCAGGTGTTCTGTATATCCTTTAGTACAATTTTATCATTTTTTTCCGTAAAGGTGACATCCATCTTTTGTTAGATTTATTTGTAGGTACCTTATAGCCCGGTTATTGTATAAGGAAACTTTTTCTAATTTATTATAAAAGCTTCTGTTTTTTGTTATTGTTGATTTAATTTTAGTAAATATAGTTCTAATAGTTTGCCTGATGATTCTTTCGTATTTCCTTTGTAGACAATCATATTGTCTGTAAACAAGGATAATTTTGTCTCTTTTTAGTTCTTTTACCTCATATTTCTTGTTTTGCTATGTGATTATGAGTGTTTTATTATATTGCCTGAAAACTACAATATAGAGATAAATAGAAGCAATGATAGAAACTTTGTTACATTCCTGACTTTAATGGAAATTGCTTATGAAATTTCTCAAATGTGATTTTTGCTTTAAGTTTTGGATACTATTTTTAGTTCACTAATAATTTTTATCCAAAGAGTATTAAACTTTAATTTTTTAGCATCAATATGAATTTATATTAATGTTTTAAAGCTAAATCATTTCTTGTATTTCTGTATTTTGAAATTCCTTGGTTTTTTAATTTAATTCAGTGCACTCTAGTAGTTCTTTTACCAGTGATTTCCATTTCTGAGGTCTTTTGCATAATTTCCTTATGGAGTAGTTTTTCAACATATTCTCATGGGGCATTATTTCCTAAATTCTTAATTGTTAAGGAATGATTGATTGTCTGTTGTTTTTATCACCTAAATAACCTGAATGGTGTACTATCTCTAATAACATGTATTTCAAAGCTTTGTAGACTTTAGTCATTTTCTCTGGGACTGAATGTTTTTATTAGAAAGTACAGTAGTGTAGTTATTTTATCCCACTTCCAATGAATTACTTTCTGATTGGCTTGGACAGCTGGTGACTATTTTCTTTATATCCTTTAAGTTCTGTGTGTTTTGGTACAAATAATTTTGAATTACTTTCCCTGGAATACATTGTTACTTTTTACCTGAAATATTTAACTATTTCTTGTCATAGAATTTTATTTTCATCATGTCAATACTTTTTCTGATCCATTTGCTTTTTATCTCTTTGAAGGATTGTCTCTGTTTGCCATATCATCATGCATTCATTAGTTCATTCCAATATTTAGTGATTCCTGCTCTGTCCCAATGAAACACAGCAAAGCCACTGCCCTTTTGGAGTTTACATTCTACTGGGAAGAGAAGAGGTGATAAATGGTTAACAGATTAGTAAATTACTTGTTAGTTTAAGAAAATGAGGACCAAGAGACAGTGGAGTCGGGTAAGATGAGAGAGTTAAACAGATATTAAAGAGAGTTAAATAAGTATCAGTCTTTGTCTTTTTTTTTCATGGAGTACTTTAGTTACCTTTTTTCTGTCTTGTTTCTAATTTGTTAGTTTTAGTGGTTGTTAATGGTCTGTTTTAGTCTTCATATTTTTTCTTAGTTCATTCTTCAGTCTCCTTTTTGGTCCTTTTTTTCCTGTTATGTGATCATTAACTTTTTAAATTAATGGTCTTATTTTGAAAGAGTTTGATTGGGAAAAGCAAGAAGGAAATGGAGACGATAGAAGGGATAATGGTAGAGTTGGTGGAAATTTCCTTTTTCTTGTTGTCTTAGATGGAGATGATTTGTGCATGGTTAAAAGGAAAGAAGCTAAAGGAAAAGGGAGATTTTATGCTAAAAAATCTCAGGTGTCAAGAAGTTAAGTAAATTGACCTGTGTCACACACATAGTAGTTAGGTAATAGAGCTAGATTTTGACCCCAGAAGATCTGCCGATGTGAAATGCTGGGCTGCATGAAGCAGAGGCTGGAATCAGAATTACCAGGAGAAACATCAGTAACCTCAGATATGCAGATGACACTACCCTTATGGCAGAAAGTGAAGAACAACTGAAGAGAGCCTCTTGATGGAAGTGAAAGAGGAGAGTGAAAAAGTTGACTTAAAACTCAACATTCTTAAAACTAAGATCATGGCACCCGGTTCCAGCACTTCATGGCAAATAGATGGGGAAACAATGGAAACAGTGAGAGACTTTGTTTTTGGGGGCTTCAGAATCACTGCAGATGGTGAGTGCAGCCATGAAATTAAAAGACGCTTGCTTCTTGGAAGAAAAGCTATGACCAATCTAGACAGCATATTAAAAAGCAGAGACATTACTTGGCTGACAAAGGTCCATCTAGTCAAAGCTATGGTTTTTCTAGTAGTCATGTGTGGATGTGAGAGTTGGAACTATAAAGCTGAGCACCAAAGAATCAATGCTTTTGAACCGTGGTGTTGGAGAAGACTCTTGAGAGTCCCTTGGACAGCAAGGAGATCAAGCCAATCGATCCTGAAGAAAATCAGTCCTGAATATTCATTGGAAGGACTGATGCTGAAGCTCTAATACTTTGGCCGCCTGATGGGAAGAACTGACTGACTGGAAAAGACCCTGATGCTGGGAAAGATTGAAGGCAGGAGACAACAGAGAATGAGATGGTTGGATGGCATCACCGACATGATGGACATGAATTTGAGCAAACTCCGGGAGTTCGTGATGGACAGGGAAGCATGCTGCAGTCTCTGGGGTCACAAAGAGTCAGACACTGAGAACTGAGGTGATCTGCCTTATCCAAAATCTGTGCTTTTAAAAATGATAATTACTCCTTCTGAGAGGAAGTTTGTTTGTAATGGAATTTTAAAAGTTTGAGAGACGCAACGGAAAAGGGGTTAGTTGGAAAATTGGCAGAGCTCAGAGACTTCAAGAGTCGATTTATTTACTGGTTGGAACAGGAACACAAGTAGCTTACAGTTGAGTTGCAGTTTTTATCATGTGAAATTATACAGCTTTGCTTTCTTGTGGTTTAGGAATATATTGGGGAGATGAGTCTATTAATTTTCAACAAGATGGATGTCTGTTTGTCCAATTTTTTTGAACAGTCTTATTCCAAGGGTTTTCAACACTTCGAGAGAGGCATTAAGAAACTTATATAGTGACTTTTATAACTTTTACTTACCACAGTTATTGAGTGTATTATTGACACCAAGTTTTGATGTGGCCCAGGGATTGTAAATATTCTGTATTTTGTTACCCCCATCCATATAGATGAAATCCCTCTGAAGATGTATACAGATGAAAAACTATAATTTTGTGAGCCTTGGACTTGTTCTTTTTACACATAAACACAAAATGTGTTTTGTGCATTTTGTTTTTATTAATAAAAGTTTTTAATAGAATGAAAATTTGAGTAGTTTTTAAAAAGTATTATATGTGGCAAAATGTAGGCTAAAATTCTCCTCTTTTTTTGGTGATTTTATTTATTTATTTATTTATTTTTGGCTGTGATGGATCATCTTTGCTTTGTGTGGGATTTCTTCTAGTTGCAAGGAAGCAGGGTCTACTCTGGGAGTAGGGTCTATTCTGTGTTGCCGTGCAAGGGCTTCTCTTTGCACTGACTTGCTTCTCTTGTTGCATCGCACAGACTCTAGGCACATGGCCTTCATTAGTTGCAGCACATGGGCTCTATAGTTGCAGCTCACAGGCTCTCTAGGGTGTGGCCTCAGTAGTCTGTAGCACACGGACTTAGTTTGCCACAGCATGTGAGGTCTTCCTGGACCAGGGATCGAACCCATGTCGTCTGTATTAGTGCTGCGCCACCAGGGAAGTCCTTCCTCTGCTTTTAACTTTTGTAGAGTGAAGATTGTACCCTTGTCTGTTTAGAACTTCACCAAGAGTCTGCCATATAAGAAACTCATGTCCCCGTCCACAGTGTCACTTGTAGTATTTGAGTCACCAATTCAAGTTAGCATTTGTGTCCATAGCATTAATGGTAATTACATTGATTCCAGCTGGTAGAAGCATTTGACAAATTACTGTTTTCTAATGTGGTTACATGTTTACATATTATTATTTTATAAATTAATTTCTCTTTATTCTTTATAGTTCTGTAAGGATGTACCTGTTTGTGTATCCAAAACTGAGTTAGAAAGAAGTGTGTGTGTGTATATATAGCTTTTAAAAATTGTGTGTAGAGTTTAGATTATCCATTTTCAGAATGATTAAGGGCATTTGCTTCCCTGGTGGCTCAGACTGTAAAGAGTCCACCTGCAATTCAGGAGACATGGGTTCAATCCCTGGGTCAAGAAGCTCCCCTGGAGAAGGGCATGGCTACCCACTCCAGTATTCTTGCCTAGAGAATTCCATGGACAGAGGAGCCTGGCAGACTACAGTACATGGGATTGCAAAGAGTTGGACAGGACTGAGCGACTAAAATACAACAACGGACATTTACAAATACTTCCTATAAAAGGAGGGTATTGAGTATGATACGATGAGAACTACCATTATGTGCTATCCTCTCTAATACATAATGATTTGTTTATTATGTATTAAATTCGTATAAATTTGTGGGTCTGTATCCCTGACTATTCTGTTCCATTTTCTTTCTTTCTCTAATCCTGCTTCATTGCCTTTTTATTTCAGTTGCTCTAGCAGTATAATCTGTTTTGATTATATAAAATCAAAATATATACTGGAGTGAGTTGATATATATATATATATTTGATTAAATATAGTAGGACAAAGAATAAGAAAATTAATATTTATTGAGAGCTTGCTGTATATTAAGTAGTGCTCTGTTTTATATGAATTAGTTCATGTGATCATCACAGTAACACTAAGTATTAACCATATTTTATCAAGTGTAAGATACTTTGATGCTTTCTTGATGTTATCAGAAAGTGTCAATGAAAAAATTTCATATACTACATTATTGCTTCCTGGGAAACAGCTGTTCTTTCAAGAAGTCATCAGTTTCTGAGGTTAAACTGAAAAAATCTGTCTTTAGAATCAATGAAATAGATTTTCATTATCTTCACAGTGGAAGAAACAGGCAGTTTGTCTAAGAAGATAACATAGTTAATTGGCTTCATAGCTCATATGTTTGATTGAGATCTTCTAAATTTATTATTACATTTATTAATTTTCTAAGCATTTATTGTTGATATATAGCAATAGTTATTTTTGCTCTAGGTTCATGGTAAATACCTTTTTTTCAGGGAGTTGCCCTTTGCTGCAGATAGGTCATCCCCAAGTTACGTTTACAATTATTGGGTAGCCCTCTCTAACTGGGTCCATCTCTATAGTCCTCCCATCAGATGACTCTCCCTGCAGGAGAGTATCCTTCCTGACCCTTGGCTTATTCATGAGACTTGTTTTGACCAGTGTAGAATGTGAATGGAAGTGATAAGCTATATCTGAGCAGAAGCTTTTGAGAGTCCTCTGATTGAGTCATTCCTTTTTTTCCTGTCTGCCATCTGAGCAGCATGTTGCAGATAGGGACTGTACTTTCAGTCTCAGTCCTGGAATGAAGACAGTGTGGACCTATAGCCATTCATAGTGGACAATGTAGTATGAGCAAGAAATAAACCTTTGTGTTGTAAGCCATGAGATCTTCATGTTCTTTGTTGATGCAGAATAAATTAGTGAAAGTTGGTCAGTAACTCTCTGAACCATGAACGTCCAGATGTTCAAGCTGGTTTTAGAAAAGGCAGAGGAACCAGAGATCAAATTGCCAAAATCACTGGATCATGGAAAAAGCAAGAGAGTTCCAGAAAAACATCTATTTCTGCTTTATTGAGTATGCCAAAGCCTTTGACTCTGGATCACAATGAACTGGGGAAAGTTCTGAAAGAGATGGGAATACCAGCCTACCTGACCTTCCTCTTGAGAAACCTATATGCAGGTCAGGAAGCAACAGTTAGAACTGGACATGGAACAACAGACTGGTACCAAATAGGAAAAGGAGTACATCAAGGCTGTATATTGTCACCCTGCTTATTTAACTTCTATGCAGAGTACATCATGAGAAATGCTGGGCTGGAAGAAGCACAGGCTGGAATCAAAATTGCTGGGAGAAATATCAATAACCTCAGATATGCAGATGACACCACCCTTATGGCAGAAAGTGAAGAGGAGCTAAAAAGCTTCTTGATGAAAGTGAAAGACGAGAGTGAAAAAGTTGGCTTAAAGCTCAACATTCAGAAAACGAAGATCATGGCATCCGGTCCCATCACTTCATGGGAAATAGATGGGGAAACAATGGAAACAGTGTCAGACTTTATTTTTTTGGGCTCCAAAATCATTGCAGATGGTGATTGCAGCCATGAAATTAAAAGACACTCCTTGGAAGGAAAGGTCTGACCAACCTAGATAGCATATTAAAAAGCAGAGACATTACTTTGCCAGCAAAGGTCCGTCTAGTCAAGGCTATGGCTTTTCCAGTGGTCATGTATGGATGTGATAGTTGGACTGTGAGGAAAGCTGAGCACTGAAGAATTAATGCTTTTGAACTGTGGTGTTGGAGAAGACTCATACAGTATTTGTCTTTTTATGACCGACTTGACTTAGCATGGGCTTCCCTGATAGCTCAGTTGGTAAAGAATCTGCCTGCAATGCAGGAGACCCCAGGTCGATTCCTGGGTCAGGAAGATCCCCTGAAGAAGGGATAGGCTACCCACTCCAGTATTCTTGGGCTTCCTTTGTAGCTGAACTGGTAAAGAATCAGCTTGCAATGTGGGAGACCTGGGTCCGTTCCCTAAGTTAGGAAGATTCCCTGGAGAAGGGAATGGCTGCCCACTCCAGTATTCTGGCCTGGAGAATTCCATGGCCTGTATGACCCATGGGATCGCAAAGAGTTGGATATGACTGAGCAACTTTCACTTCACTTTTCACTTAGCATAATGTCCTCAAGTTTCACGCATGTCAGAATTTCCTTTCTTTTTAAGGCTGCATAGCATTCCGTTTTGTGTCTGTATCACATTTTGTTTATCCATTCATCTATCGTGCACACTTGGGTTTTTTCCAGCTTTTGAGTGTTGTGAGTAATGCTACTATGATGTTTGTGTCCAAGTGTCTTTTGAGTCCTGCTTTTAGTTCTTTTGTGTATATACCCAAGTGGAATTGTTGGGTCATATGGCAATTATATTTTTGAGGTACCACATTGTTTTCCACAGTGGCTGCACCATTTTACATTTCTGCCAGCAGTGAACAGTGGTTCCAGTTTCTCCACATCCTTTCCAAAACTTTCAGTAGTTACTATTGACTTTTCTTTTTTTTAATAATAGCTATTCTCAGGGATTGGGCTTCCCTGGTGGCTCATATGGTAAAGAATCTACTTGCAATGCAGGAGACCCAGGTGTGATCCCTGGGTCAGGAAGGTCCCCTGGAGAAGGGAATGGCAACCCATTCCAGTATTCTTGCCTGGAAAATTGCATAGACTGAGGAGCCTGCTGGGCTACAGTCCATGGGGTCGGAAAGAGTCAGACAGACTGAGTGACTAACACTTCATTTCACTCTCATGGTAGTGAGGTAATATCTAATTGTGCTTTTGATTTGCATTTCCCTAATAATTGTGCTTTTAGTTTGCATTTCCCTAATAATTGATGATGTGGAGCATCTTTCATGTGCTTATTGCTCATGTGTAGATCTGTTTTGGAGAAGTCTCTGTTGAGGTCCTTCTGCCCATTATTAAGTTAAGTTGTAGGAATGTATTCTGGTTATTAGCTAAATGACTTTTTCTTCTGTTCATTGGGTTACCTTCTCACTCTGTTGATTTTTGTCTGATGCACAGAATTTTGAACTTTGATGAAGCCCAGTTTATCACATTTTCTTTCATTGTGCTTTTGGTGTCACACCCAGTAAATCATTGCCAGATCCAATGTATGAAGCTTTTCCCCTGTTTTTTCCCCCAAGAGTCTTAACTCTTCGGTTTAGGTCTTTGATCAGTTTTGAGCTAATTTTTGTGTATGTTATAAGGTAAGTATTTGCTGTTAAAGTCACACTGGCTTACAGTTTTCTTATTCTGTTCTTATCTGATATTTGTGTAGCTCTCCATCTTTTTTTTTTTCTTTTCTATAACAGTGCTCTCCAGTTGTAATATGGAGACCCCTGGGTGTTCTCAGGATCCTTTCATGAGGTCTGCAAAGTCAAAACTATTTTCATAGCGATCCTAAGACATTAATTTGCCTTTTTTCACTCTCATTTTCTTTTTAATGTGCAGTGGAGTTTCCCAGATATTGCAGTACATGTGGATTGCAACAAATTGAAGACAGCAGTATGAGAAAACCCAACAGTCTTCAGTTAGACTTGCAAAGATAATAAAGCATTGCCACTCTTCTTACTAAATTCTTTTGTAAAGTAGTTATTTTTCATAAGACTGTTTTGAATATGAAATGGGTTTATTGTTATTTTTCGATGAATTAATAGATATTTAAAATTCTCTGTTTTACTTTGTAATATGGTAAATATTAATAGGTATAACTCACATAAACAGAAGTTCTTTGGGTCCTTAATAATTTTGAGTGTAAAATTGTCCTGAGACTAAAACATCGGATAGCCTTTGCTTTAGAACAGTTAACAGAAAATATGTTCCTTTAAAATATTTTAAAATACACAGTAATATTTTGCATTTGGTCCTTAACTATTTATTTCAGTTTCTTCCTTTTTTAATCTATTTCAATTTCTACATTTTCAGCCAATTTTGGTTATTTTTGTTTTCCTAAATTAATCATTCATTTTTTTAGGAATTCAAATTATATTTGTAGAAGATTTTAATAATAAAATACTTACCAAAAATCTCTTCTGAACTTGTAATTATGTCTCCCCAACCCCCCACCATGTTGTTTATTTGCTATTTTTCTCTCTTTTTCCTTGATGAGACCTGGCAAAAGTTTGCCTATTATACTACCTTTTACAAGAATTAACTTTCTGATTATTGGTCCTTCAGTTATCTTGTTCTATTTTGTTTATTTTGTTATCTGTTATTTCCATACAATCTTTGTTTTTGTCTATTCTTTCTTACATTTATTAGTGGAACATCTCTTTTGTTTCCTAAAACATTTATTAATGGCTATAAATTTTTCCATAGTCCTGCTTTGCTTGCCATAGGCTTTGTTATTTGCTGACCCTCGTTGTATACTTTTTAACAAGGAACTTATAATTTTTATTTTGATTCTCCTTTTCTAACGCAAGAATCATTTAGAATTGTAATTTCCAGGTATCTGGTTTTTTCCTTTCTGTTTGCTGTTATTGATGCTAATGCATTTTGCCTGTGAACATGGTCCATGTGAGACTTCTGCTTTTTGTAATGGCTTGACATTTTCTTCATGGCTTAATACAAGTTTTGTGACTGATCCAGGTATATTTCAAATTTTCTTTAAAGTATGGCACATACTTGTACTGTAATAAACACTTATAAACATATATATGAATATATATTCATATTCATGTGTATAGTCATACATTCAATTATTTAATAGACACAAGCAAGTTGCCATCTGTCATGACAATCTTTTTTAATTTTTTTGAAGTGTGACTACCTTTAGGTGGGGCATGTACTCTGGTTAGCTATAGTTTCTGCCAGTCCCTACTGATTACTTACTATAGGCTGCATCTCTCAGGCTCCAGAATGAGTTTCCATTCCCTATCCAAACTTAACTATATTGTTAAAGTCTGTACCCTTTCTCACTTGTTATCTATTCGATATTTTTCTGAGGATGGTATGGTAGCTTACCACGATGGTTACAGTTTGCTGGTTTCTCTTTTTAAATAAATTTTATACATTTAAAACTGTTAATTTTGTAAAGATTCATTAGTATCTTCTTGGGTTGTTCCATTTTTGCCTTGACTTAAGATTTGTTTAAATTAATATTGCTCTGTTCTTCCTTTTTTTAGCCTATTTGTGCTGTGTCTCTTATCATCTCTTTATTTTCAGCTTTTCTGAATTCATCCATTCATTTACTTGTTAACTTTTGTTTGTATCTCTTGGATATAGCGGTGTTTTGTCCTTGTCTTTTAAATAAGTGATTGTGATGTTTGGACTTATTCTTGTCATTTTGTATTTCTTGTTTACCATGCTTTCTTACTAGTCTTGCTGCTGCTAAGTCACTTCAGTCATGTCTGACTCTGTGCGACCCCATAGACGGCAGCCCACCAGGCTCCCCCGTCCCTGGGATTCTCCAGGCAAGAACACTGGAGTGGGTTGCCATTTCCTTCTCCGATGTGTGAAAGTGAAGTTGCTCAGTCATGTCCGACTTAGCGACCCCATGGACTGCAGCCTATCAGGCTCCTCCACCCATGGGATTTTCCAGGCAAGAGTACTGGAGTGGGGTGCCATTGCCTTCTCCGCTTATTAGTCTTACTTATGTCTTATTTTTCCTTCTGGTTGTTGGATTAAGGTTTTGCTGCTGTGGCGATGGTGGCTGTTCCATTTTACCTCCAAGAGTTTCACATTCTGTTGTTTTAATGTTTACCCTTAAAATTTCAGCACAGTAATTAATTAAACTTATATTACTCTAATAGTGATTAGAATATTCACATTCTCTCAATCAAAAACCTTAGCAAGTTTTTCCCTCCTATTTTCTCTTTTTCTGCTAGGTTGATTGCATCTGAGATTTTAGTAGGTTTTTTTTTTTTTTAGCCATTCATTCATTGTTGATTTCTGCATCCTACTTCTTTGTATTTCCAGTGGTATTTTCTCGAGTAATTCTTTTAGAGAGTATCTGTGGGTGATAATCTTTAAATCCTTGAAGATCTACAGATGTCTTTATCTTACCTTTACTCTTGAAAGATAGTTTGGCTACATATAGAATTTCAAGTTCAAAATTATTTTCCTTCCAAACTTTAATACTTTGTTTTCCTTTTATCTCATTATTTCCAAGTGGAGGGCCCTGGTTTCAGTCCAATTCTTTGTAAGTAATCATCATGCTCAGCTTCTTTCCCAGGTGGTGTTAGGATTTTTCTCTTTATCCTTGGTGTTGTAAACTTTGAGCAGTCATGTGTTCACTTTTCTTAATTAAAGGCAGAAATGAAATCTTTTAATATGCCTTTTCCAAAAAAGGTAGAATGTAACATGGGTCAGCTGCACTGCTGCTTCTAATTCAGAAACGCCAATTAATTCGTCTTTGTCTTGTGCTCTTTGTATCCTTTACATCAGAACATGTAGTATCCTGGGAACCATACCCATCTTTTCTGGCATTCAGCCTCTGGGCAGTTTTGGTTTCTAGTCTTCCGTCTTCCTCAAGTTTCCAGTCTGTTGACAGTATGCTTCCTTATTTTCTAGCATGATTATGGATTTCTTTACTGTCATTCCATGGGTTTGGAGAAAGAGGAGGCTGCAGCATGTATTAATCTGCCACTTTAAACCAGAAACTTTGCATTGCTTTCCTAGCTCTGAGATCTTGAGCAAATTGTTTAATCTCTTAGTTTTAGTTCCATATTAAAAAAAAAAACTCTATAATATCTAAATATTTTAAGAACCAAAAATACCTTAAGTGCCTAGTACATTGCATGCACAGAATAGAAGTATCATAAATAGTAGCTGTGAGTGCATGCTCAGTCGCTTGTTGTTATTGACTCTGCGGCACTGTGAACTGTAGCCCTCTAGGCTTCTCTGTCTGTGGCATCCTCCAGGCAAAAATATTGGAGTGGATCTGCCCGATATTCTGGGATTGAACTCATGTCTCTTGAGTCTCTTGTGTTGGCAGGCGGGTTCTTTACCATTAGCACCACCTGGGAAGCCCAAATGGTAGCTGTATTGCTACAAGAAAAATAATATCTTCTTTGTGTGCAATAGCTGTCATCATTAATCACTAGCCATCTGAAAGTTTCTTGTGCTGTCTCCATGCCACTTTGTGGTAGACTGTTGAATTTGGTAGCTTTTAAGACTTTTTAATGGAATCTTGATCTTCATTTTGGGTTGTGGCCTTTAACTCGGAATCATTATATTAGAAAAAATTTTTATAAAAAAGGCAGTAATAACCATAATTATATTTTTGCATTGTTTTATTTGATTTCTATACAATCTCATTGCACCCTTTTTAGTCATCATTTTTAACTGACAATTTCTGATTAGGAAATGGTAAAAGCTTTACTTCTACATTTGCTATTAAATAACAGAATTAGCTTTCTGTTTTTCTAAAACCATATGCATCTTTCTCATTCACGGACAAACTTTGATATTGCTTATTCTAGCTTCACCATAAAACCATTAAAAAAAAAGTTTTTTCTTTATTTTCCTGTTGTGTTTCAGTGTGTGTAGTCAGACAAAAAGCAATAATCCCCCATCTCATTCTTGGATTTATCAAAAACTGAAAATAAAATAGATCAGATCACTTTCTGAAACAAAATTACTTTATTAGTTTAGTAATAATTTGAGGCTACTTTAAAGATAAGGAGCAGCATTTGGGAGAAGATTCATTTCCTGCCTTTGGGTTTTATCTGTAAGAACTACATCTTCAATGTCAAGAGATTGTGTATGTATAACTGGAACTCTAATAAAGTCTGTACTGGGAATACTGCACACCTGACTCAGTCATTATGATTATATATTAGGTGCCAAACTGTTGCTTGTCTTTTGAAAAAAATACATTACCAAGTGTATTTCATTAAAATTTGGCCTGTGTGAGGAGGAGGATTACAAGACCTTCAACTATTGTTTATGAATGTGCTGGTTATTACCAACAGGGTTAATGATGTTCCTTTGGGAAATAAGTGGAATAGTAGTTTTCCTTTTATTGGTAAATTAAGCAATAATTGGAAGAGATGTTATTATAATAAATGTTTTTATTAGTACTAAATCTTACAAAATGTTTTTCTACAACTTTTTGACTGATGCAGCATAGGATATTGAGAATCATGTTTGAGTTTCTTTTTTCCACTTAATCCTTGCTTCTTTACACTAAAGTACTTTACATTAAAGAGCTATTCTTTTCCTTATGAGGAGTCCAAAATTACGCTTTTATTTATATTCCTTTTATGCTTCTCCCACTTTTTGCTTTTCATCACAGAGAAATTGTCATATGAAATAATATTTTTACTTCAGAACAGCATACTTTATGACATTTCTTCTCTATCTCTGTATGCTTGTGCACATGTGTGTTTGTCTTTCGGGAACTGTGACATCTCTGACAAGGAAAGAACTATTATGCATGTAGTAAGATTCATTTTTGAAACAGAATTGTTAGCCATACTTCTCATTTCAGGGCACATTCACATTATCAGCCTGCAAAGACTCTTACTTTATCAGTTTTCCTCTTCATTCCCTCTCCCATTCCTTTTTAAATATACTCTGATATTTGATATATATGCTTGAATATGTATGTATCCTTTTGTATTGTTGGGCAGGGGGGCCGGGGGGTGCTGGTCATTGCTTTGTTGCCATGCTCCGTGGCTTGTAGAATCCCAGTTTTCCTCAACCAAGGATTGAAGTGATCACGGCAACAAAAGCCCAGCATCCTAACTACTAGGTCACCAGGGAACTCCCTGGACAGAGTTTAAAGCAAGGCCAGGATCAACTATGTCAGATATTTCTAAGGTCAGATAAGATAAATGCCTGAAGTATTGTTTAGACTTAACAGCAGAGGTTTTATAGAGAACAGTTTCACTGGAGTGGTAGGGATAGAGGCCAGGTTATGCTGGGGTTGAGGAATGAATGTGGATAGAGGCAACAAGGGTAGACCGCTTTGGCTCTAAAGGGATGCCAGGATTCTTAAGGTGGCTGTTTGGGTCAGGGGGAGAGGGATCTTTGTTTTCTTACAGGAGAGAATTGAGCTTGGGTTCTGGCCCACTTAAGGTTTTTAGGTTTTGTGAGAGAGTTGTAGGAGTTCTTTTTTTGATGTTTCTCTTCAAAGATGCCAACATCATAGATATCACTCAAAAAGGGAAAAGATAAAGCCATAGAGGAAAGATGTTTGTAACCATATAAACAAAAGATTGTTGTCCAGACTATACCAAGAACTCCAGCAAATCATTAAGGAAAAACAAAAGAACCCAAACAGAAAAATGTACAAAAGACATAAATAGGTTTTTCACAGCAAAGGAAACTTTAGCTAACTAATAAATACATGAAAAGATGTTCCGCCTCATTAATAAGGTAAATGCAAAATAAAATCATTTTATATCCATAAAATTGCTTAAAGAATAAGATGTTCCATAATATAAAATGTTCCCAAGGATAGAATAGTAGGAATTTATGTACTGTAAATGGGAGTGTGAATTGTTTAGACTACTTGAGAGAATAATTTATCACTATTTATTGAAGATAATCTACAGTGTAGCAGTTCTGCTCCTGAATGGTTGCACATGTATATCAGGACACACACACAATGAGGTTCATAGCTTTTTTGTTTGCAGAAAGGGAAAACCCAGATGATCATCAGCAGAGGAGTGGATGCTAGTTCATAATCTGTAAAATAAAGCAACATCATCTAGAGATGTAAACTGTGGAGGAGGTAAACTATTCCTCTACCCTACCAGAGACTCCAGCTGGGATTGACGTAAGATAGATTAGCAGGAGGAAAGAATAGGAAATTCTTTTCCATGTATATTGGAGCCTTCACAAGAAAAAATAAAACCCAAAGAAGTGAATAGACTAAGCGCTTATATAGTTGGTTAACAAAGGGAGCAATTGTGGAGAAGTAAAATTTGGAGCAGACTAAAGAAAGAGTTAGGCAAACAAGATCTGTTTGTGTAGCTTTCTCCTGACTTTGACTCCCCCATCTCTGGTGATAAGAATGCTTCTAACTCCTAGTACAGGGAAGGCACCTTTCCCGTGTGAATTTTATTTCCTACTTTAGGGAGAAGGAAGATCAGAGTGTCCTTGCACCTGCTGTTTCTCAAGTGTCTTTAACTCAGAATATCAGAATGTCAAAGCAGCATATTTTCAGGTAGCATGTCCTGAGCACCTACCGTATATAGCAAAACTAAAGTAAGGAGACTATAAACAAAATTCAGAGTAGAAAGAGTAGGAGATGAGATCAGGGAAGAATATATAGGGATTTCTTAGGCTGGATAGTGAATTCACAGATGTTATTTTTTGTACGTAACAATTTTTCATAGTAGTTTTGAAAGGTGGCAGTAATCTGTAATGTGTGTACAGGGCCTTGACAAAAGACTAAGAGGTTTAAAAAGAGAGGAGCCTGGATATAGTTGGTAGAGAAAGAAGATAGTCTTGACTAGTGAAAAAGAAGAATTTGACTAGGTAGTATTAGGGCCCAATTACAATTAGAAAATAAGAAATTGTATTTTCCAGAAGTGCTCAGCAGGCCTAATATAGACAATACATGGTTGGATTGATTCAGGACTGGGTTTGTTAGATGAGTGCAGAAGATAGGCAGTATAGCAAAGGAGTTAAGATTATTGGCAAGAATAGTTGACGATTTATTATAAAGATTCTAATAGAAAATGAAATTATTTTATCCATAAAATCACAGAAAAGATACAGTGGAAATAAATGATCAAGAGAACTACTGTATTTCTTCAAATCTAAAACATGTATGTTGCACTGTTATTTTATTTGAAAGTGTTAGTCGCTCAGTTGTGCCCAACTCTTTACGACTCCATGGACTGTAGCCAGAGAGACTCCTCTGCCCTGGGATTTCCCAGCAAGAATACTGGAGTGGGCAGCCATTCCTTTCTCCAGGGGATCTTCCTGGCCCAGGGATCAAACCCAAGTCTCCTGCATTGCAGACAGATTGTTTACCTAAAAGAACAGTATCAAATATGAGTCTTTGTTGTCACTTAGAATTCTAATTGTGTATTTAGTACATGATACAGTATTGAGTTCTTTTAGTCTTAATTAGATACAGATTTTTAAATTTAGGTTAATCTTAAACATACATAAAAAGCAAAATATAAGTGAAGTTAGTTGGTTAAGGAATTTATAAAGCTTTTTCAAATCTAGAGTCTCTTTTGGACTCGCTTTTTCACTCAGATTATGTATTTCCACACTATATCATTCTCTGACATCAAACCTGATGGTTTTAAGGAGGGTATTTGGAGGTGGTGAAGTAATAACCCCAAGTGGCAATCAAAAGTAAATTATCTCTACAAAATTGCATAATTTTAAGAATCACAGCATGAACACTCAGTGATGCTCATTCTACAAGTTTTGACGCTGGTAACAATATTTACACACGCAGGCAGTATTATCGACTAAGGTATTAAGAATACCTTTGGTTCAACAATAATTAGATGATGCCACTGATCGTAAGCTGTATCCAACGTCAGCAGTGTTAAAATGTGAAATAATGCACATCTCATGTTCAGTGAAATTTGGTAGAAGGGTAGTGGTGGTTATCAGGTGGGTTGCCCAAGTTTATAGTTTCAGAGCTGAGTCAGTGGAAGATAATGACAAGAGTGACCATGAGAGAGGGTGGCTGAAGTAGAGAAGAAATCATCAGTAAATTGCACTCAGATATGATACAACTAAAAGGGAAACTCAAAAACCTTTTAAAACATAACTGGAGATGAGGAAAACAATGTCAGTATTTGTGGCATGGGTTATCTGGGATGATGGTGGCATGCCAGAGAGATGGCATGGTGTTCCTCAGTAGAGAGGAAGACTGAGCTCAAGTAATATAGGGTTCATAAACTGAGAGAAGAGGGGGCTAAGTATAGCACAGTCGTATATTATGAGCTTCATAGAAACGGATTTTTACCTGCAGTAGACGAAACTAGAATCAGGAGGACACACAGTTTCCTAATCTGAAGTACAGGGTGTGTGAGCCGTGAGCAGCTTCAAAAGAAAGATGTCTTTAGAGAAAAGCCAGTTTTTAGTCAAGGAAGTAAAAGAAAAATTCATCATAGAGGATGAGGATGTGGGGTTCCTAAAGGACTTAGTGGGAAGGTTTGAGTCAAGGTGAAATACACAAGAAGCAGTGTGGCCATCAGATGAGGGGAGGTGGTTATTGGGTGGCTTCTTGAACCAGTCCATTCTGAAGGAGATTAGCCCTGGGATTTCTTTGGAGGGAATGATGCTAAAGCTGAAACTCCAGTACTTTGGCCACCTCATGCGAAGAGTTGACTCATTGGAAAAGACTCTGATGCTGGGAGGGATTGGGGGCAGGAGGAGAAGGGGACAACCGAGGATGAGATGGCTGGCTGGCATCACTGACTCGATGGACGTGAGTCTGAGTGAACTCCGGGAGTTGGTGATGGACAGGGAGGCCTGGCATGCTGCGATTCATGGGGTCGCAAAGAGTCGGACACGACTGAGCGACTGAACTGAACTTGAATAGTGAACAAGGACTAACCTGGGTGTAGCCTTAAAGTTTCCCCACACCATTAAATATTGTTGAAAGCAGGTTTTTAATGGGCTAGCTAGAGAACTTTCCGTTGAGTTACTTAACCAGTATTCTTTTGTTGAAGGTGCAAAGAAGTCCATTCATTCAGTCGTTCCTTGCTGCCATCTCCCATCATCCAGTGTTGACTATAGCACCACAGCAGAGGACTCCCGCAAAAAGAGAAGAGTTCTTTCTAATCTCATGCTTTGGGGCAATGTATTTTCATTTATAGTTGCTAGTAAAATCACTTTCAGTTCTAGAATGCCCATTTCTAACTATGCCACAGCTGCCATTGCTTGTGAAGGATTCAAACGTATGCATCCTCCATTTTCCTGTGTTTTGGTGTCCTGAATATGAAACCTAAGGAATCTTAACACACAAAAGAAAATATTTGTGCCTTTTAAATATTCAACAGACTATATTTTTCTAGTTCAGTTGTTGCAAATTGAATCATACTGTACTACGACTTCATGTAAATTCCAATTTCATATTTATTAAACACACTGATAAAGTGGAACATAGTGTACATGCTTTTTTGGTGAATGCCTTGGTTTAATTGTAATACTCCAAGGGAAAAAAACCTATAGCTACTATTTTCACATAACTTAATTTTCATTTGTTTAAATATAAGCATTTCTTTTGCCTACTGTTCTTAAATATGAGCATAGTAATAATAATGGTAGTAATGATAGCTAATGTTTATTGAGCTCTTCTTTAAGCCAGATACTTGCAAAGTAGTGTTTACGTATTATCTCATTTAATCCTCAAAACCACCTTGTGAGGTGGATACCATTGTGTAGATGAGTAACATACCTGAAATAACACAGCTAGTAAGAGAGAACAGTTTGAAAGTCAGATTCCTGAGCTTACACTTGTGACCATTATTCTGCACTTCCTCCTTTAGGATCTCTTAAATTTAGAGGCTGACATGTTGGCAGTTATTATATATCTTAGTTTTATTTTATGCATAGGGCATATGTATGAAATCAGTTTCTTTTTTTGCTGAATTCAGTAAAATGAAACCTTCCCTGACTTATGCAGGGGAACCTTTTTCATTTTTATCTTCTCTTGCGTATCCTTTCTCATGGAAACCAGACTAAATTTGTCTTAACATTTGTATTAGTATTGTAATTTAAGAATATCTCTTAAAACCTAGAAAGACTTGACCTTTAAAATATAAAGTCTTACTGATCCTGCATTTAATTTTACCATCTCTAATATGAATTTGAACCAGAGTTTCTTATGTTTGTTATGTAGGAGATTTTAAAATGTTATTTAAGACATGTACTGATTTTTATATAGAATCACTATTACTGAAACAAAAGTTTTATTGCTGCTGTTTTCAGTTTTTTTTAAGTTATCTTTGTTTAAACAAGTTGTTGGCATTTTAGCCATCACCATTAATAATCATTTTAAGTTCTTTTAGCTAGAAAACAGAAATGAACTTCCAAAGAAGATAGTCTTCCCTGAGTTTTTCAGCTTAGTTTCAGTTACTTCTTTATCCACTGATGCTCTTGGAATCTGGGGTACAAGTTGGTGGATAAGATATGTAAAATCACTCTCTCCATATGTTATCACTCCTGTAAGTAATAGCAACTGATTTTTTCAAAGGTCAGATTTCATCTTTCCAAACAGCTATAAACATGAAAACAAAGTCTCTTGAGATGTCTCAAAATGTGCTTACCTTTTTAGATTGGAGAGGCCTTTCCCTTCTGCTTATTCTACATTATATAAACATCTAAAAATAGCCTTGTGGTTTTTTTTTTTTTTTTCAAGTTCAGTAGTTCGGGTTGAAGCAACCAGTTTGAAAGTAATAGCAGGTGAATGGTGACTGGAAGAGAGGTAGGAAAACATAATAAAAATAATACCAAAAGTCCAGCATCTGGGGATTTACTCTTCTAGTCAGTCCTGAGGACACTGTTGACTCAATGATTAAGAAAAATAAATTTAGTATACACTAATTAGACTGAGACATTGGTCCAATGATTAGGACTTGGCACTTTCACAGCCAGGCCTAGGCTCCGTCCCTGGTTTGGGAACAAAGGTCCTGCAAGCTGTGAAAAACAACAAACAAAATGCATTGGAAAGAATTTCATGAGATATGCTTACTAGAATATTTAATATTTTCATGTTTACAAGTTATATTCTAATGAGTGAAAAATGTGTCTTATCACATAACAGGAACTTTGATTTAAATGAGTAATACTTACAATACACAAGTAATATACTTAGCATACTAGCACCTGACTCTTACTGATGTTAGGGCTTCCCTGGTGGCTCAGATGGTGAAGAATCTGCCTGTAGTGCAGGAGACCCAGCTTCAATCCCTGGGTCGGGAAGACCCCCCACCCGGGGAAGGGAATGCCAATCCACTCTGATAATCTTGCCTGGAGAATTCCATGGACAGAGGAGCCTGGTGGGCTGCAGTCTATGGTGTTACAAAGAGTAGCTTTCACTTTCACTATAGATTTTAGTTACTATTAATGTTTTTGTTAACAATCTCTCTTCCTCTAATTGGAGTCAGTTTACTGTCACCTAAAATAAACTTGGTCTGTGCCTGTACACTTATTTTATTAGTGTTCTGTAATTACTGTCTGGCTTTTGTGTATTAGTTTTATTCATCTGCATGGTCATAGAAAACTAGAAATAAGTTCATTCATTCTGTTTGTTGCCATGGAAAACAAGCATGCATCAATTGATACTCTACAGCTGAAAACAGCAAATGTCAGTAGGCTAGAGAACTGTAGTTCTAGAGCTGAGGATTATATTTTCAGTTAAAAATAAGTTCATGAGTATTTTTTAAGATATAATTTGCACAACATAAAATGCACCCCTTTCCTGTGTTACATTTCCATGTTGGTTAGGATATTTACAAAACTTTAAACTTTAGGCGAACAGTTTTTCCCAAGTATTCTAATTATATTTCTTTTCTTAGCTGCAAGTCTTTACTTTTGCCCTGTGGTTACTACTTTCTGTACTTTTCTTGCCTTCTCTGAAATTCCTTTTGATTGAGGTCTAATGTCCTATCTCTTTTGGGAAGTCTTTCTTGATTCCTCAGACATTTAGTCTCACAGCCCCCTTTTTTAATTCCTTTATTATATTGCTTATCATATTTATAATTATCTCTTCAGTTTTCTTTCCTTTCAGACCATTTATCTCTCAAGCATAGCGACTGTTCTTGTTTTTCTGCTATCTTCAGAAATTCGAACAATGTCATGGTAGGCTTTTTGGTACATATTTATTAAATTGTTATGACGGCAAGTAGTTCTGGCAGTCCCTAATCTGTCAGCGTGTACTAGGAGTGTGATATACTATATTCGGTGTTGAATGTTAAAATAATATGCATTTTGTTTTGGGGAATTATACCATTTTAGTATTGGAAGGTACCAATCCTCCCCAACTCAGCACATACACATTAATTTATGCACACAAAGCAAATTGAAGTCCATAGAAGTTGAACAGTGTTGAAGCTGGGACTAAAAATCCATGTTACCTCATGTCCCATACTAATTTATTTTCTCTTATATCCTGATGACTTAAAAATTCATTTGTCTCCTAAGGGAGAAGACCTTGAAAATCTTGATTCATAATACTGTATTTTTAACCATAAGTGAGGAACTAGTTGCCAATCAGAATACTGGAAAAGAACTTTTAAATTGGTTTAAACTATGACATCATTTTCCTGTTTTATAGACCTCCGTGAGTGAAAGCCTTCAGAGGGAAGCTGCCAAGAAGCAAGCAATGAAACAGGTAAGGTGGAAAGGGTGAATTAAATGTATTTGGTGAAGTAATTATTTCAGCTCACATTTAAAGCATCAGTTTTGGGATCTGTGCAACTGAGACTACACAGTAGGTGTGTATTAAATAATTTTATCTTGATGCTTGTTTTCTGAAAATGGGTAAGATGTTTCTTGATTTGCATAGATTTCAGGTTTCTTGTATAAATTTTAAGGGAGAAAAAGGGAGAAGAATTAGTCCCTTACTGCTGTATTCCAGATTAAACCCATTTCTGCTTTCAGATGACTTAGTCTGACAGTGGGTTGCATGGTTTAATAATTCCTGCTAGTGTGAGCTGCCAGGATGCAGCAATTCCACTTCTGTGCATGTATCCAAAGAAAGTGAAAATACTAATTTGAAAAGATACATACACCCCTGTGTTCATTACAGTGTTATTTGTAATGGCCAGAATATGGAAATTACCTAAATGTCCATTGATGAGTGAATGGATAATGAAGATGTGAAGTGTACACACACACTCACACTCACACACGAATACTACTCAGCCATAAAAAACGAAATATTGCCATTTGCAGTAACATAGATGGACCTTGAGGCTGTCATGCTAAATGAAATAAGTCAGAGAAAGACAAATATCATATGATTTCACTTATACATGGAATTTAAAAAACAAAACATTTGAACAAAACAAAACTCATAGAGAAGAAATTGATAGTTGCTCGAGGGGAAGTGTATTGGGGAGCTTGGTGAAATGGATGAAGGGGATCAAGAGGTACAAAATTCAAGTTATTTTTTTAAAAAGTCATGGTGACGTAATATACAGCATAGTGACTGCAGTCTGTAGTGACTATAGACATTGTATGCAAATTTGGAAATTGTTAAAGTAAATCCTAAAAAGTTTTTGTCACTTGAGGAAGTATTTTTTATTTTTCTGGTAGCTTTGTATGGTGACGGATGGTAACTAGACTTACTCTGGTGATCATTTCACAAATGTCAAATCATAGTCTATGTCAGTTATACTTCAGTGAAAATAAATAAAAAGTTCCTTACAATTATTAAACTATTTTTAATGAAAAATATATCAGACAAAAAATTCTTAAAACTGCTTGTATTCCAAAGTAATTTCTTTAGTGAATATACTACTTAAATTCTAGAGGTGACATCTCTAAAAATAAAGCAATTTTCGATTATTAAAAAAAGTATTTCATGCCATTTGAAACCTGAACATTTTATTTGATAACACAACTAAAAATGATATGAAAGTTTGATATGTAGTATAATATAGGCATCTCAAAATTAAGGTTTGATGTTCCTAAGTCATACCCTAGTCCTTTTGACTTTTTGATGCGGATAACTATTTATTTGGGGGCTTCCCTGATGGCTCATCAGGTCAAGAATCCGCCTGCAATGCAGGAGGCACAGGAGACTCGGGTTCGATCCCTGGGTCAGGAAGACCGCTTAGAGGAGGAAATGGCAATCCACTCTAGTATTCTTGCTTGGAAAACCTCATGGACAGAGGAGCCTGGCTATAGTCCATGGGCTCGCGAAGAGTTGGACACAACTGAGGGACTAAACACACATTCATCTTTAAGTGAATAGATAATAATAAATAATGTTTAATATCCTGGACGAGGGCATGGCAACCCACTCTGGTATTCTTGCCTGGAGAATCCCATGGACAGAGGAGCCTGCGGGTCTGTAATCCACGGGGTCGCAGAGGGTCAGACACGACTGAGCTACTAAGCACAGCACAATGTTTAATTAACACTTACTCTGTGTAAGGCTCTATTCTAAGTGTTTTAAGTTTAAAATGTGATTGATACATTTTTATGATATATTTCTGATTTACGATCCTGTCCCCAAAAAACTACTTAAGACTTTTTCTGGTATCTATTAGTTGGCCCATATTTTTGAAATATGTTCGATTTTTTTTTTTTTTAAGACCAAACTTGAAATTCAGAAGGCTCTTGCAGAAGATTCTACTGTTTATGAATATGACAGTATTTATGATGAAATGCAGAAAAAGAAGGAAGAAAGTAACCCCAAGTTGCTTTTGGGAAAAGACCGAAAGGTTTGTAGCTGAAAATACACTTTCTTTGACTTTCACCTGCATTTTGTATCTTACTCTTATTTCACCATGAGAATGATCTGACAAAAAATTTTAGGTATATAAAATATATAAAGAGCCCCTAGTTCCAGATAGTGTAGATTTTCTAGAATCTAGGAAGCTGTATATAAAGTATCATAACCAGGAGCAAGAGAATTATCTAACAATTTTATAAATTTTGTTTTTTGTTTTAAAACTTTTTCAAATTATTTTTTGAAAGTCTTTGTATTGCTTCTCCTGTTCATGTTTCTGTTTTATAATTTTTTATTGCTTCCTAGCTGATAACTGAATCATCCATCTGTATCACGATCAGATTTTTAGTTTGATGAAAATGTAAAGGTGTGGAGATTGAATGAAATAAGTTCAAATTTTCTACCACTCTTATTCTTTCACAAAGCACAGATTGGTTTTTAAGGATCTTTACATCTTACACTATCTAAAAGTAGTGGTGTAAAATTATATTAAAGCTACTATTTTCAATAATTGTATTTCAACTAATGTGAAACACTAGTTGGAAAGCTTTCCTGTTCACATATCTGAAGAAGTAAAAAAATACCATTTTGTAAAAAGGATGAGAAAAACAATGGGAAAATTACCTATTTAGTTTGAGATTTTTTTTTAAATGGTGTTTTGAATAATTCTGTCTATACTTAAATTTCTATTGAAATGAATTTTATTTTCAATCTTGCTAGTAAATTTATATTGAATTTTGAGAAGTTGATCCTGTTAATTTGACTTTTTATCTTAATTCATGGTAACAATAGAATATTAACAGTTCATTATCTTTGACTCTCTCCTAAATAATCGTATTTTTTCCCCTAGCCCAAGTACATCCACAACTTACTGAAAGCAGTTGAAATTAGAAAAAAGGAACAAGAAAAAAGAATGGAAAAGAAAATACAGAGAGAACGAGAAATGGAAAAGGGAGAATTTGATGATAAAGAGGCATTCGTAACATCTGCTTATAAGAAAAAACTGCAAGAGAGAGCTGAAGAGGAAGAAAGGGAAAGAAGAGCCGCTGCGCTCGAAGGTGAAATGAAAGAGGGAGAAGGGTAGAAGGAGATAGAAATAAGAGAATTCTGCCCTGTGGTAGCCATTTGTTCTGTCACTGAACTTTTTTATTATAATGTTGTCATAATTTATGTATGTGAATACAGAGTACAAGGTATATGATGTTATATAGTATTATAAAATAGAAGATTTTAGGTAAAAACACAGTTGCACTATTAGTAGCTGTTATTTCTGTTCAACTTTCTAATTATATCTCATTTTGTTGCTTGAAACTGTAATCATCACAAGTCATTGCCTTAGAAAATGAATTCAAATGTAAAAACATCGATTACAAGGCATAACAGCACAGCGTTTGTCAAAGGGAATATAAACTGAGATTTAATCCTAGTTATATTTTCCTGGGATGAGAAAACTAACATCACGCAAAGAACATTAACGAGGCATTTACAAAAAGAATAACATTAATTCAAGAAAGAACAAAGATGTGCAGAGGCCAAAAAATATCTTAATGCTTTACTGCAGTACTTTCTACTCATGGTCGTTTCTTATGATCAAAGTAAAATGTAATTATAAACAGCTTATTTGTCAAGTGCTTACCAATTTTAAATGGACAGAAACCACATGTGTAAGACTTGGTCTCAGGATGTGCTATGTGTTCATCTAGAGCACCACTCAGGACGAGATAGTAAATAAACAGGGCTACATTCCAGTAGAAATCTATAGATAAAAAAGGCAACAGGCCAGATTTGGCCTGCAGACTATATAGATCTAAAGACCAGTTTATACACTATGTTATATACTCTGTGCCTGTAAAACTGAACTACATTTTGCCTTGTTGAATATAAATATTCTCACTTTTGCTTTCATTCTGTTAGCACGTTTGGATGTAACCAAGCAGAGAGATCTCAGTGGATTTTATAGGCACCTATTAAATCAAGCAGTTGGTGAAGAGGAAGTACCTACATGCAGCTTTCGTGAAGCCAGGTGAGATGTGGTATATGGACTATTTAGTATTACTCAGCCATAAAAAAGAATTCATTTGAATCAGTTCTGATGAGATGGATGAAACTGGAGCCGATTATACAGAGTGAAGTAAGCCAGAAAGAAAAACACCAATACAGTATACTAACACATATATATGGAATTTAGGAAGATGGCAATGATGACCCTGTATGCAAGACAGGAAAAAAGACAGATGTGTATAACGGACTTTTGGACTCGGAGGGAGAGGGAGAGGGTGGGATGATTTGGGAGAATGGCATTCTAACATGTATACTATCATGTAAGAATTAGATCGCCAGTCTATGTCTGATGCAGGATACAGCATGCTTGGGGCTGGTGCATGGGGATGACCCAGAGAGATGTTATGGGGAGGGGAGGTGGGAGGGGGGTTCATGTTTGGGAATGCATGTAAGAATTAAAGATTTTAAAATTTTAAAAATAAAAAACTAAAAAAAAAAACAAAAACAGAAAAAGAAAACTAAAAAAAAAAAAAAGAAGGATACTGTCCTTAAGTTCTGATATGATCCCACGATCATTTAAACTTCCTGGAAGTAGAGGACTGTAGTGTTGCATATTTTGTTGTTAGCCAAACCTGACCTAATTGAATGAATAACTAGAGATTTACAGCTTTTTAGTTCAAGATATTTTTATTATAGTAATTCTGCATGCATGTTCAGATAGTATATAAAAAGAGAAGTGTATCTTTTCATAAATAGGACCTAGCCTCTGTAAAACATAAAGATTCACATAATCAGGGGCTTAGAAATGCATTATCCAGTATGTAGCCACTAGTTTCATGTGGCTGTTTAAATTAAATCTAAAATTTTGGTTTCATCAGTCAACATTTCAAGTACTCCATTCTCACATTTGGCTAGTGGCTACAGTATTATGGACACTACCATTTCTGTAGACTCTTTTTTTTCTGGCTATGCTGTGCTGCTGGTGGAATCTTAATTCCCCACCAGGGTTGGAACCTGGGTCTCGGCAGTGAAAGCACTGAGTCATAACCACTGGACTACCAGGGAATTCCTCACTTCTTTTGGCATTTCTATTAGTACTGGTCTAGAAAGTAAGAGTTGGAAGAATTTTTAATAAAATTATAAGATATTATGCATACTAAGTTGCTTCAGTCATGTCTGACTCTTTGTGACCCTTTGGACTGTAGCCCATTAGGCTCCTCTGTCCTGGGAGCCTGGCAGTGTGATTCTGTAGGCAAGAATACTGGAATGGGTTGCCATTCCCTTCTCCAGGGGATCTTCCTGACCCAGGGATTGAACCTGCATCTCTTACATCTCCTGCATTGGCAGGTGGGTTCTTACCACTAGTGCCACCTGGGAAGCCCATAAGATACAGGAATAGTGAAATTATCATGCTATAAATATATATATACCCACTTTGAAGGTAAAGTTTGTCCTAAATTTGTATCTAAGGAAAGCAGTTCCTTGAGAACCATAGTTGTTGCTTTGTTTGTGTGATGAATAAGTGATTACTGGGAATGAATGTGTGAGTAATGTAAATAAATTAACCATGCTGATCAGCTGGGAAAATGTAGGTGGTATAAGCAGTGTTAATGTAACTGATCATAATAGCTGGATGGATTCACGTATTTCCATTTTGTTGTAATAGATGCTGAGGTGTATAGCAGGAGGCTGATGCCTTTTCAATCATGAGAAGGATTATTTAGTGATATTTAGAATTAGATTTTGTCACCATTTTGTGGTGAAAAAAATTTATCTTTTTGCAGGACTATTTTAAGTATTTTTTAGAAAGAAAGAAAAATAAAAATCCAACAAAAAGCCACAACTTGAACTTCTTGTTGAAAACTAGTACTTATTCCAGGATATGCCTTTTCCTAACAATTTGTTGTCTCCCGCTGCTGCTAAGTTGCTTCAGTCGTGTCCGACTCTGTGTGACCGCATAGATGGCAGCCCACCAGGCTCCTCCATCCATGGGATTTTCCAGGCGAGAGTATTGGAGTGGGTTGCCATTGCTTTCTCCAATTTGTTATCTATGTTTGGCAAAAAGGAAGACCTTCCACAGACCCCCATCTGAAGGTTCTAGAAAACCTTCCACAGACCCCTACCTGAAGGTTCTAGTGGTCTATACAGAAGGGCTGATTTTTACTTTTTCATTTCTACCAATATTGAAAATAATCTGAATGATTAGAATATACTAATGATAGATGTTTACCAGGTAAATAGACATCAGTACCTTTTTGAATTTGGGATAATCAGAAAGTATATACAGTTGTAAGTGTATTGACTTAAGTACTGATAAAAATTCTATGAATTTATTTACTATAATTAATAATGTGGCATTTTGTGTTACATTATTTTTCTTAAGGTCTGGGATAAAGGAAGAGAAATCAAAAGGATATTCTGATGAAGTAAGTTCAGAGAGCAGAATACCTCATGAGAACTGCATTCGCCATACTGGTGTGAAAGTAGAGGAAAACCCGGATGCAGACAGTGACTTTGATGCTAAGAGCAGTGAGAATGATGAAACAGAGGAAAAGAAAGGGAACTGTAGAAGGGAGAAGGGCACGGAGACCCTAAAAAATGACTCCAAGCATCACAGGAATCCTACCCACTCACCGTCATCTAGTGAGGAAAGAGAACATGGCACCCAGTGCCACACAAAAAACTCCAGGTCAGGAGGCCGTGAGAAAAGGGAAGAGCAACACCAAGAGAGACCAGCCAGGGAGCAGGACAGCTATCACACTGACCGTGATTCTCGAAAAGAAAAAAGGGATTCCCATAGGCACAGAGAGTCCAATCACAGAGATTCACACTGGAAGAGGCATGAACAAGAAGAGAGACTGAGGGGAAGAGACGAGAGAGAGAGAAATGACAGAGAATGGAAACGGGAGAAATATCCCTCCAGAGAACAGGAAAGACACAGACAACGAAATAATTATGACCGACACAATGAGAAAGGATGCGAGAAGGAAGAGAAAAGCAAAGAAAAGGAAGAGCATCTGAAAGCAAGAAAAGAAAGATATGAAAGCAATGATAAATATAGAGATAGAGAAAAACGAGAAGTCAGTGTTGAATCTTCAGAAAGAAATCGAGACAGAAAGGAAAGCAGCCCAAATTCTAGGGCAAAGGATAGGTTTGTTAACCAGGAAAGAGCCAGTAAAATGAGAGACATGGAAAAGGACAAAGATAGAAACCCAGAAAAACCCTCTAGTTCTGAAGCGTCATTGGGAGCAAAACACAGAATCACAGAGGAATGCCAAGAGACAGGCAAAGAACAGAAGAGGCTGCATGAGACAGTGAACAAGTTTGCAAAGCGGAGCAATGAAGAGACTGTAATGTCAGCAAGAGACAGATACTTGGCCCGGCAAATGGCAAGGATTAATGCAAAGACATATATTGAGAAAGAAGATGATTAATGACTGCCCCAGTAGAAAGACCTATGGAAGCACAGAAAATTACAACTCCTGAAACATGCTATATAAAGGAGTGTGTTAAGAGTGGTTGGGAGGGTGTTTTAAAATATATTTTCAAAATTCATTTTGGGTTTTGGTTAAGTCAGAAGTCAGTCCTTTTATCTTGAATGTTTAAGTTAATATGTAATATTTACTTATCAGTACGACATTCTTGGTTATATTCAAGTAACCTAAAGAGACTGCTAAATCCTCATAGGTAATATGAGGAAAATTCGATCTACTATGACCATTAAAAAATAATTTACTCTTCTATTGTTGATTTTGTTGCAGGAGCTGTTTATTTTATAAATACTGTGTTTCAGATAAAAATAATATGGATTTGAATGGAGAATATCGTTTTATGTCCTAAAGTTTGTATTAAAGTATGAAATATAGATCACAGATCTTGTCTAAGCTTTTTAGCTCACAACATACCTCTCTTTTATAAAAATTATGATACATTTGTACCATTTAATTGCTTATTTAAAAGTGTCACATTTAAAATGTCATTCGTGTCATGCCATCATTCCTCTTTTATGAAACCTTAGCAAGATATTAAATTGGTTATGTGTATAAATGAGTTTTAGCTAAGGGTGAAAAGATGGAGATACCCTAAATAAAAAAAAATTAGCTAAAGAACTGGGTAGCCTATTTATAAACATGTCTTGTTTAATATATTCTTAAAAATACAGTACCATTTATTACAATTCCATGTATAGAGGTTCTATACTAAGTCTTATCAGTGACAGTGACAAATACTGCAGAAGCATAGACTGAGTGTACACAGAGGGGTATAGTACAGTGTAAATGGAAAATTTCAGGTAAGATCATGGAAGACTGAATGACAGGCTAAAAGTCTTCAGCTTTGGTGAAGAATTGAATTCCTTTGTTAGAGTTGTCATACTAGAGCACAGGGTAGCAGTTCTTGGTTAAATAATGAATTATTTGGATCAATATAAATAAGGGATTCATTATATGTGTGGCTAGATACATGTTCTTTTAAATAGTTGAGGTCTAAAATAATGGACTTAAATTGTATAAGTAGGTAAACAACTGTTCTGTGATTCACTATCTTAATTTTCCTCCCTCCACTTGTTTACTCTTGTTCTAGTACTGTTTATTTTGGCTTCTGTGGATGATGATTTTTTTTTAATATTTCTTTCATTGATTTTTAAGGTGTTAATTTTTGCTATACAGCAAAGTGACTCAGTTGTATATACATTCTTTTTTGTATTCTTTTCCATTATGATTTATCCCAGAAGATTGGTTGTAGTTCCCTGTGCTGTACAATAGGACCTTGCTGTTGATCCATTCTAAACATAAAAATTTGCATCTACTAACCCAAACTCTCAGTCTATTCCTTTCCCTTCCCCCTACCCCTTGGAAACCAGAATCTGTTCTCTCTGTCTGTGAACCTGTTTCTGTTCTGTAGATAGGTTCATTTGTGCTGTATTTTAGATTCCACATGTAGGCGTATCATATGGTATTTGTCTTTCCCGTGTTGTCTCAAATGCCATTGTTCTTTTTCATGGCTGAGTAGTATTCCATTGTGTAAACATACCACATCTTTATCCATTCATCTATCAATGGACATTTAGGTTGCATCCATGTCTTGGATATTGTCTGGCTATTGTGAATAGTGTTGCTATGAACATAGGAGTGCATTTATCTTTTGGGGTTGTAGTTTTGTCCAGATACATGCTCAGGAGTGAGATTGCTGGATCATATGGTAATTCTATTTTTAGTTTTCTGAGGAACCTCTGTGCTGTTTTTCATAGTGGCTGTAGCTATTTACATTCCCACCAGCACTGTAGGAGGATTCCGTTTTTTCCACACACTCTCCAGCATTTGTTATTTGTAGACTTTTTAATGGTCACCATTCTGATTGGTATGAAATGATACCTCATTGTAACTTTGATTTGCATTTCTCTCATAATTAGTGATGTTGAGAACCTTTTCATGTGCCTGTGACCATCTGTATGTCTTGTTTGGAAAACTGTCTAGGTTTTCTGCCGATTTTTTGATTGGGTTGTATGAGCTATTTATGTATTTGGACATTAAGCCCTTGTCATTTGCATTGTTTTCAAATATTTTCTCCCATTCCATAGGTTGTTCTTTTCACTTTATGGTTTTCTTTGCTATGCAAAAGTTTCTAAGTCTGATTAATTCCTATTTGTTTTTCTTTCTATTGCCTTGGGAGACGGACCTAAGAAAACATTGGTATGATTTATGTCAGAGAATGTTTAGCCTATGCTCTCTTCTAGGAGTTTTATATGGATGATGTTTTTAAAGATAGACATGCAAATAATGGGCTTCCCTGTGGTTCAGCTGGTAAAGAATCCATCTGCAATGTGGGAGACCTGGATTCGATCCCTGGGTTAGGGAGATTCCCTAGAGAACGGAATGGCTACCCACTCCAGTATTCTGGCCTGGAGAATTCCATGGACTGTATAGTCCACGGGGTCTCAGAGTCAGATACCACTGAGCAACTTTGACTTTCATGCAAATAATCTTTGGCCTGCAATCAGAAAACCTAGGTATAAGGCCTGTTCTGGAACTTTCCAGCTGTGTGAACCTGGGCAAATCAGTTAATCACTCTGTGCTTCATGCTCCTTATCTACAAAACTGGGGAAATGACATCTATCACATAGATCTGATGATCAAGTGACATGATATTTGTGAAAATACTAGTTGCCTCAGTCGTGTCCGATTCTTTGCGACTCCATGACTTTAGCACACCAGATTCCTCTGTCCACAGAATTCTCCAGGCAAAAATACTGTAGTGGGTTGCCATTTCCTTTTCCAGGGAATCTTACCAACCCAGGGATTGAACCCAGGTCTCCTGCATTGTGGGTAGATTCTTTACGATCTGAGCCACCAGGGAAACCTGGTATCTGTGAAAGTACATTAAAAACTGAAGCTCTACACAGATTATAATACATTTTGCTTTACTGAAATTTAATATTTCTAGTTCTAGGTACTTTTGATGCTAAGTATTTGCAGATCACATGCAGTGATATTTTGGGGGATGTTTTTTACAATACACAGTTAAGATTTTTCTTTTAACCTTAAGAGTTTTTTTAAGGGATTTTTGTTTCATTCTGTTTTTTCTTTTTAATGAGACAGTCTATTCATCATGATGTTAAGAGTTACTACAGTAGTAGTTAACAACAAAAGGCATTTACTGATGTCTTAAAATATAATTTGAAATATCTATGACTAAATTGCATAAATGAGTACATGGGCATTTTATGCATCTTGAAGAGGGGACTATTTATTTTGTATAAATAAAACAGGCTTAATTCTGTCACTGAAGTTTAAATGTTTCATAAAAAGATAACATTGGACAATTTCATATAACCACAGTTGACAGAGGTGAATAGTAGAAAATATTTATTCTTAGCTATAAATAATGTGGAAGAAGAAACTAAAGATGAGGAAAATGAAGTACCATTTCTATAATTCAGTTAACTGTATATAGTCCAGAATTTGAAGCACCCCATTGATACTTTTGGGGCTTCCCTCATAGCTCAGTTGGTAAAGAATCTACCTGCAATGCAGGAGACCGGGGTTTGATCCCTGGGTTGGGAAGATCCACTGGAGGAAGACATGGCAACCTACTCCAGTATTCTTTCCAGGAGAATTCCCAAGGACAGAGGAGCCTGGCAGGCTACAGTCCCTGGCGTTGCAAGAGTCGGACACAACTTAGCGACTAAATCACTACCATTGATAACGTTCGACACAAAGTATCCTGAAAATTTTTTTTTTTTTTGTAAATCAGATCATATTTAAATGCTACTGGAGAAATAACTGCAAATTCTTATTTTACATAAGTCCCTAATTTTATCCTTTAAACTTTGCATTTTTCATGTATCAAGTTTTAAGGTATACTTCTAATATTAGAGTCAAGTAAGAATCAAGTAGCTTTTTTAAAAAATTAGCAAATATTCTTGTTTATGGAAATGTAGGTATTTGGGGCTTCCCTGGTGGCTCAGATGGTAAAGAATCCACCTGCATTGCAGGAAACCTGGGTTCAATCCTTGGGTTGGGAACATCCCCTGGAGAGGGGAACAACTACCCACTCCAGTATTCTGGCCTGGAGAATCTCATGGGCAGAGGAGCCTGGCAGGCTTCAGTCCATGGGAATGCAAAAAGTTGGACACAACTGACGTACTGACACTTTCATTCATTCCTTCATTTTCAACATTTCTCTTGAGATTTTTTTTTTTTGATGTATGTCGCTTTCACTTCAGGCATTTTAAGCCTAAAGATGGGCTAGCTCCTCTTTCCTAAATATTTGTTGTTTGAACTGTCAGTGTTTACAATTTGTTAGATTATTTACTACAATTGTAGTCTTCAGTTGTAGAACTGAAGGACTGAAATCACCTATTCTCTCTCCTAAATGTTAAGGTTCTTAGTTTAGCAGACAAAACTTTTTTCTGATGACGTGCTCCACCAGTGCACACTGGTTCCAAAGTAGATTTGGCCAGGGAAGATAGTCTCTTTTTGATAAGGAAATAAAAACTTGATTGGTGGTAGAGCAGTTTGGTATGGATATTATGAGGTGTTGTTAAGAGAAATGCAAGCTTAAATTTCAATTGAAATATATTGTGAATCTTTACAAAATTTGTTTTGATACACCTAATGTAGAAACAGTACTGAATGGATTCCAACTATATGTTACACAAGCAAAGGCATACTTAAGAGTCCATCTTTTCCACTGTAGTAAATGCCTATTAAAAAATTGAGAGGAGTATTATGTCATTCTAGGAGAGGAAATATTTATTTAGAAATTTCTAGATGCCAGGAAGAGTAGAGAAATTAAGTAGGTTTGTTTCTGCCCTCTAATGTAGTTATTTAAAACTTTGTTCCATCATTGACATTTAGAGACAGTTAACCAATGAGGGGGAAAGGTGATACTATAAAAATAACAAAAGATCTAGAGCTTTTGAAATAGCCCTTCCATGGAACTAAACAAGACACATTTTAATATATATCATTGACTTATCTGTGATATTGAAGAAAAAAATTCAGAATGTTTCACCAGGAAAGCTTTCTACAGTATAGGGATATTCCTTAATTTTTTTTTCAATATTTGGATTTATAAATTTCAGTCTCCAGCATACTTTGCAAGCACTTTCTAAATTTACCTTCCTAATTTAGAGCCTTTTGTGTAACTCTGCTTGTGTTTTCAAGTAACAGGTGAGCTCCATGATGACTTAAGTATACAACTTCCTATTTTGCATAGAACTGTTTTGTTTTCTTTGCTTTATGGTGATGACAGGTTGTAATAGTCTCTTTGAGGGATCTACTGCTCTTCCCAACTGTCTCTGACCAAAAAAATGGAGAAAATGCCTTCTGAATACTGCCTTGTTTTAATGACATCTTAAGCACCAGGTGTTGATTTATGAGCCAAAAGACATGCTACAAAAGCAACCAGGCATGGATTGTACCATTGGATAGCTAATGATTGTCTTAAGATGCATAAGAACACCACAGTTAAGCCACTGCATTCTGTGGTTTTAAGCTTTGCTTTGATGGTGACCTCCAAATCAACTGTACAACAGATAGAACATACCAGGTCAGTCTTTCCTACTTTTCAGAGAGAACATAGTTCTAATTCTAGGAGAATCTCCCTTTTTAAGGAGATTTGGGGTGGATAAGTTAAATGGAACTTCGTACTTAAAAGTTTGGTATTGGTGGCACCAAATTAACAAGCTGCATAAAAAGGATGGTGAGAGAGTGACTGACCTCACTTTGAGATTCATTATTTGATTTGTCATTATATGATTTTGGAGCTAATACATTGACTGGGTGGGTTTGTAGGGGTCTTTGCTTCCATCTCCAGATGGGGCAGCCAGGGCAGTAAATTTAGGTTACAAGTCATGCATTCCATACAAAAATGGAGTAAGTTTTAAATGGGTTTCAAGTTTTTTGGAATGGAGATAAATTGTTTGGACTCCATTACATATCAACATATAGGAACAATCTCAGTCAACTGAATTGGCCTCCCTTCTTTTGTTGTGCCTTGTCTGTTCCTTATTTCTGACTAGTAAATCACAGAAAAGAAATTAACTTCAGCACTTTACAATTCATTCCATTTTTATTTTTTGCTTTTATGTAAATGCTACATTAAATGTAAAAGGTCTTTAAAAGATTATTTTAAAGTTGGTCTACCAACTAAGTTTTCCTTAAAAAATTGAAATTCAGAGTAGTAGTGATAAATAGGAATCAAGTAAATGCAGACTATATTGAAGAGAGATTTTGGATTGTTTTAAAGTCTAGTGACATTTGAAAATTTTCAAAACACCTGTATAACACCTGGCTTGACAAAACTCTTTGTTTGAAAAAGTCCTGTTTAAAAAATGGTATCTCTGGAAAATGCATAAGCGTGTGTGAGAGGGGGCGAATCCATATAAAGCAAGTTCTTAAAATTTGCAAAGCTATTTACCACCAAATACACTGCCACTTACATCACCTCTCTCCTTTCAGCACCCTAGAAAGCAGAGAATGGACATAAGGTAGCAAGAAAGAATGAAAAAGCAAAGATAAGGTAGGTCACTAAGAGTCATTTTAAATCCCCCTCCTCATTCCCTCTGATAATTTGGGAAATTTCTCAGCAGCTGACATCTATGGGAAAAATACCCCACTGGGGAAAGCAGGGCATCAGAAATAGAAGGACGTAGTGGAATACAGTGGCTGGGGAATATTGTTGGGGAAAGGAAGCCAAGGGAGAAAGATCTATAATTGGATGAAATTAGGCCTCTACTATAGGGATCTTCTTTCTGTAAGGTTGTTAGGATTGAATTAGATTCATATAGAGGACTGATGTGATAACGCAGCCAGAAGATTGAGTCCTTTTATCATTGACCAGGCTTTACTGCCTTCAAGGTTTTGGTTAAGGAAATGTCACTGCAAGGTAAAATTTGCTTCTCTACCTATGCATCTGAGCGTCCCAAGCCACTGGAGTCACATTTACTAGATCTGTATTAAGGGTTTTATGTGGTTTTATTAACTTAAGTGTCCCTTTTCCAATCAGCCTTATTTAGATTCAATCTTGAAAATTATCTGGAAGGCCCACTATCTTGATAGCCACCTTGGAAAGTCAGGGAGTTGGGAGGAGGTTCACTTACCAGACTCTCAATTACTTTTGGATTGAGGATGACCTTGGTTTAGGTCAGGGTGTCAGACCTCTACACCCTGTGAGAATTAGATTTATCTACTCTTAACAAAGCAAAATAACCTTAGTGGTCAAACTCAGTCATTTGAAGTAGACAGAGCTTAAACCAGATAGCCAACTGAACACTGAAGATGCATTTATCAATATTCATCTTCAAAGTAGTTCACAGCCAAGCCACAGCAACTAATGAAATAGGCCAGATTAGCCTGTGAACTGTTACCCTGTATGTTTAGTAGAGACAGGCAGGAGGATGGCAGGGAAGTGCAGCAAATACTAACGGCCAGCCCACAGAGGAAAGCATATGGGCTAAAGCAGTGTCCTTGGAAAAGGAATAGGTGGCAGAGCCTGTCATAGTCGTTATACCCTTCAAATAATAACATACATACAAATTTCAGTAGGTGGAATTTGTTAATGTAAAAAAAAACTAGAGGAAATTCATATAGTTTGTAACGGGTAAGGATACACTGGAACAGTTGTACACACAGACACACATGCTCACACATACACGTTATTTTTCAGTTTAGCTTCTTCCTCTCCTGATTCCACAGCAGCACACAGGTTACGGGGTTCTAATAGACTCCAGCTATAGGATTCTCTGCTACTCAGAAAACATATGGCTAGCAAGACAGTATCCCTGTTTTTTCCTACATGGTTTATGCAGTTGAAATCTTTGGAAGCAAACGATATTAGATACTGGTGATCTTAAGACGGAATGACACAGGAGACTTTCACAGACTTGATCCTAAACTAGTCCTAATGACGACGTGGTGGTTTTCATCACCTCCATACACAGCTTCACACATTCAGCAGTCCACTTTAGCTGCATCACAGAGTCTAACGTCGTAACATGTCCCAGAGATTTCACACAAAGTGACTGGAGGCCGAAAGAATCTGGGCACCGTGGTCTTTTGGGACTGTGTCTCTATGAAGGCCCTTCCATTGATAGGCTTAGCCGGAAACTCATTGACTTAGAGGGAGAAGGCGATGTGTGACTTGTCAGGACTGGAAGAAGAGGTTATTGGGAAGTCATCTTCCTTTTGTTGATGTTTTACACAGCATTCAAGCGGATGTCCCCACAGGGAATTTCTGTCGGTGTTTCTGGGGTGATACCTTTAATAATACGCTGTTAGGAAGAAGATATGATGTTATAAATATTCTTGTAATTTAATGCTTAAAGTTTTTTTCAACATTAATATTAAAGGTTAAATAGCATTTAAATGGTGGTTAATAGTAAATTGGAATCGTTTTATTGACTTCTGTTAAGGAATCCCAGGGCTTCCCTGGCAGTCCAGTGGTGAAGACTTTACGTTTTCACTGCAGGGGGTGCAGGTTTGATCCCTGGGAAGTTCTGCATGCCATGAGGTACAGCCAAAGAAAGAAATTTAAAAACGAAAGGAATCCCTAATTTGTTTGTTCTCAAATATGGGTAGAAATGCCATATAAAGGAACTATATAAAAGCATCTGTAAACTAAAAAGTCACTTTAACACTAATAGGAGAAAATGATGACCCTTGAATAGAACCAATGCTGGCCCATAACATGCCTTTGATGGTCTGGGAAAGGACATCCATTTCTCTGGGCAGAGGAGGCTGCATGTGGCCCGCAGGGCTTGGGGAGCAGAGTAAGCCCTGGATTCTGGTTCCCCCCACCTCAGCCAGGCTCCTTGTGCCCTGCACACACATTACAGGCACAGTGCATAAGTGCTGTCAGTCATTGGAACAGCCTTAATGAGATGTTACTGCCTTAATGAATTCACCTGTAGTTAGTTCATACAAGGGTGCAAATTATTACATAATTTTAAAAGATGTACCCATTCAAATCATCATTCCTAAAGCAATCTCATTTTGACATAGTACTCATTACAGGGAAAAGACTGAGAATTTTTACCATAGAAACAGCTGGGGTGCACAGAAGCTTTGGGACAGATCTGAAATATGCTTGGGTTTGGGTGTGAAACATGCAACCTGCCTTGTAAAACTTAGCATCAGGGTGACGTGAAGCAGCTCAGAGATGTGGGGAGCACTACAGAGGTTTTGGAAAGAAAATACTCAGTTGCTCAATAAAATCTTTGATGGCCAAAAGTCTGAACCTATGGCTAACAAAGCAAAATTGGATCTGAAAGTATATTTTGATTTATTGATTTTAGGTGAAGCTCTGCTACTTGTCCTTTTATGTTGGATTGAAAAGTATGTGATCCCCTTTAATCTTTATTTCTTGGTTCTGGGAGTTATTCTTAAGGAGCAGGGCCTATGAAATTTTAAAAGTTCCCATTCTCATAGGTAATGAAATTCACAAAATTGTACATGTTATGATCCTGATGACCGTAACGAAACCTCACCCTGGGAATCCATTTAAAAAGGAGTTACTACAGTGCTTATCAGCTACCTGGACATGTCTAGTCATAGAAAGCAAATTTTCACAAACCATCTGTAACCCATAACTGATAAAGGAGAATTAGGCCTTTTGAGAACTGGACACATCACTCTAACTAGTCTTCAGTGAAGCTATACTGTGCAGAGAGAAAAGAGCAGTCAGGCATATGGCAGAGGCAAGACCCACAGTGAAAAGCACAAAAGGTTTTGTGCTTTAACCTCTACTTGCCCATTCTGCTGCCCTTCTGACTGCTCATCTCCCAAAAGGCCAGGTCCACTTATTTCCCGTATTTGGGCAGCATTCCAGTTGCCAGACTACTACTGCTCTCAAAATTTGCCAGTCCCTGGCCTTCTGCAAGGTGATCATGCAAGCATTGGATCACAGTTCCCATCTTCATGATTGCTTACTTATTAGGGACCATATTCCCAGTGTCTTTCTGCAGGTCACTAAGGGCTTCTCTGACAGTCACCTAATCGAGGTGATGACTCCAACCTTGAGACCTCCAGGTTGCAGATGCTCATGACAGGCTCTAAATTACAGGTGAGCAGGTGGTGACTTACTCCACAAACTCCAGCCTTGTTATATGGCTAGGGCCCAGAAGAGTTAAGAAATTTACTTTTCTCTTAAGTCTTTTCTTTTTTTTTAAACCATACCAAAATGTCATATGAGTTCTCCCTCCCTCATACATAGAATGTTACAGACCGTTAAGTCTGGCATTCACAAAAAAATTAATAGTCCCTTGGGGTGCTTGGCAAGAACATGCTTTATTCCTCTCAGAAACTAAGCATGCATATAGGCATGTTAAGGCTTTTCAGAAGTCCTGTTGTAAAGAGACCTATTTAACTTTGCCTTAATCCAGCATTCTGCAAAATTATTTGACCATGTAACATTTCCCCAGCAGTAACACTTAATTGATATCCCATGGAACTACAGCTCCTTACAACACACTTTGGAAATGTTAATCCAGTTCAATGAGCACATGTTAAAGATGAAGAAACTAAGGCTCAGAGAAGGTAAGTGACTTGCCATAGTCTTTTCCCTCCCAGGCCCCCTTGACTGGCTTCCTAACCCACTGTTTCCCATCTGGTGGCCTGTGCCAAACATGGCCCTGCAGTCAACCTTCACCTCTACTACCAATGGATCTGAGCTCTCTAATTGTACACCTTTGGGTAGCATTTCCTTCTGGCCAACGGGAATTTGCAGGAAAGATGACCAAGACTTGAGGTACAGTCTGTGACCAAAGAATGCTGAAATCTATTGACCTGAATGCACAATCCTGACCTTGGCCTCTGGGTTCGGTCAGCGGGGTCAGTGGGCTGGCTGGCATGACTGCCGTGAAGAACAGCCTGAAGGAGCAGACACAGTGGCTCTGGCCTGAGCATGTATTTCAGACAACACCAGAATCCACGGCCCTTTGGGAGAAATGAGGTTGTAATAGGGCTGTTGTGGGAGTAGGAAATTAGTAACTCCTTGCAGAGTTCTGTTCACCTAGAATTCAGTTTTTCTATTTGGAGAAAGAAGCAATCTCAGTTCTCAGAAAAGAGGTGCTATGCAATTGCCTCAGGCTCTCTTGCTTCATTTCTTGTGAAATGTTTTAGGAAGATGAGTGTGATAAACTCATATTTGAGTTTTGCTTCTAAGAGCCCACATACGGGCCCAGCTCTGATCTCAGGTTGTTAGAGAGCACATCTCTCTAGCTTTCCCCCAAATACCACTTTTCACCTTTGAGCTCAGCTCTGACAAAAGCACCCACCCACAGACTTCTGTAAGCAGCCACTTCAGGCTGTCCTGCCACAGTAACCTCGCTGTGGCATGAAACACAACCAAGCAAGTAACGACCCAGCATTTTCAATTTTGCTAACATTGCTGGGAATCCTGGTGGCCTGAACTGCTAACTCTGACAGCACAGGAGGAAAAGTGACATCTTGTCTCCCTAACCTCTAGAGCCAATTTCTACATACACAAACCATTAGTACCCTGAGGACGCAAAAGAGAAGCTGCACCTAAAAGTGAAAGTGCATTAGACCAAAAGCCAGAAGCCCTGGATTCTGAGCCTCCCTCTGCTGTGTGTCCCTATACACTTCACTAAAATAAGGAAACCGTGAGCAACAGCATTCCCAGATACAGTATCTTCGCTAAGGATACCTGCCCATCTACCTCACAAGGTATTTTGATAACAAAGTAAGATAATCTACATGAAGATACTTTAAAATATATACAATCTTATACAAATTGTAAGGTTCTGTTATTGAAATTTTTACAGCACACTATTCATTTACTGACACGAATCCAATGGCAGCTTTTTTTTTTCTCCAGTAACTTAAGCTAAAACTATAATATTATTGGGCTTCCCTAGTAGCTCAGATGGTAAAGCATCCACTTGCAATGCAGGAGACCTGGGTTTGATCCCTGGGTCGGGAAGATCCCCTGGAGAAGGAAATGGCAACCCACTCCAGTATTCCTGCCTGGAGAATTCTATGGACAGAGGAGCCTGGTGGGCTACAGTCCACGAGGTCTCAAAAAGTCAGACACGACTGAGTGACTAACACACACGCACATAATATTGTTGTAACATCCTTATTTAGTGATGATTTTTGAAATAGCCCTTATCACATTGCTGTTAGAAAAGTGACCACAGACATTTTCCACCATAATCTCTACTTAAGTGGATTTAAAGTAAATCCACTTAAATCAAATTTGTGTTATTGCTCCAGACACCACTGATCTGATGTCTGTGCTCAATGGAATGCAGGAGGCAAAGTAGTTTTCTGATATGTTTAGAATGCTATACACCAGGCTGTGCACTGTGGCCCATCCAAACAGCTCCCTCATTCACCTTCATACTTGAGGCTTATGGGAGATGCCTTAAGATGATAGTGGCAGCTATCAGAGGCTACAGAGTGATGTAGGTATATGATTATATAAGGCTGAGAGCCTCTTGGTGAATCCTTGTGGTGGACTTCTCTCCTTTGAATAGAGCATAAGAACCCTTTCCTTCCCAAACAATTACCAATCTACACACACATTAACTAGCACATACCTCCTTAAGTGTCCCTGGAGTGACAATCAGCCGATAAGTTATATATGTTGGGATGCAGATGAAAGATGAGGTTCCTATGCAGTAACCCAGGATGATGCTCCACCGAGGATAATCATACCGGAAAAGTCGTAGCTGTGGTGGGCTCATCAAAAAACTGCAGATGATGAACTAAAACAGAAATTTCAAGAAACATTAAAAAAATTTTCACAACACCCACACAGAGACAGTCCTGATACCGCAGAAAGTGAAGTGAAAGTTGCTCAGTTGTGTCCAACTCTTTGCAACCCCATGGACTATACAGTCCATGGAATTCTCCAGGCCAGAATACTGGAGTGGGTAGCCTTTCCCTTCTCCAGGGGATCTTCCCAACCCAGGGATTGAACCCAGGTCTCCCACACTGCAAGTGGATTCCTTACCTGCTGAGCCACTGGGGAAGCCACCAACGCTAAAGGGAAGAAAATTTCAGGAAATTGCCTGAGGGTGAGATAGCCTAGATTGATCTCTTGACACAAAGAAGTCACTAATTTCTGTGCCTCAACTGCAAACAAGGAAGGGCTTATCTTGATTTTTCCTCCCCAACCCCCACCTCAACCCCTACAGTAGGCATGCCAAGGCCTCAGAGTTATTGAGGGGAGATACAAAGAAGAGACTGGCATTCATCAGGCATATTTCAGGGCCCAGTTTGTCAGATGGTGGAAGAATAAACTGGGCAACCTCTCCACGGCTCCTGCCAGTCCTAGGGCTTCATCTCTCTCTCTCTGGTTTTTCTTTATTTCCCCCTGCATTTCTCTGCTGATCGTTTTTGGTGAGATGGAAGGCACCTACGTCCAGGAGACATAATAAGGTTCTCAAGACCTGGAGAGGATGCAGACTCCTGAGCACCTGTTTCTTCTCTCCCCTCTCTTTATATTAACCCCAAGCTAAGGACTAGGGTTTCAACAAAGATGGCTCTGCCACAAGGCATCTTGACAACAAATGCCTGTCTGCCACCGGCCCTTGTAATGAAAGGAATAATGGAAGGGAACAGCAGCTTAATACACTTTTTACTTGAAAATTCAGTGAAGATTTAAACCAAGAAAAATTTCACGCTGCCCTCCCAACACTCAGTTTATGAGTTTTCTTATTTCAGTTTGTTTTCCAGAGAGAGCGTAAATGCCAGTTTTTGCCTAGTAACCGCTGTGCTGAAATCGTTATTGCTCTTGATTTAATTTTATCTTATTATTTCATAGTCTTGAAGAAGACAGTAATGTAAATTATTTGGGTGGTTAAATGTCTATTTTTATCTTTTTTTCTTTGTCCTCAGGTAATAAAAATGGGAAACTGTTAAACACACATCCATATTCAGCACAGTACTATCCTAAGTCCAGGAAGAAGCTTTCAAAACGAGCCTAGCCATTCGCAAACCTTTCTCCAGACAGACTCTCCTCAGCCCCAGTCCCGGCTACTAAGGAAGGTGATTTTGGAACAGAGAAACGTAGGGTCTGGTCAGGAGCCATGTCTGCTGTAACTCGTCTCATCTTGGTGTCATGTGTGTGGAACCTCACGCAGTCCAGGGAGGCTGCAAGCTCTCACTGTGGCCACTAAGTATTGCTCCAGACACCCCCACCTCCTCTTGCTCATATACAGTATTTTCTTTTTTATAACTTGGCTTCAATGAAAAAGAATATTTTAAGTAAGCTACTTATTGTTTACCTAAAGCAGCCTTAAAAAGCCCAGAGCAAGTGATCTGTTAAGTAAACCCAGAAGTGGAGGACAGATTTGCCTCCTCTTAATTGTGCCCTGAAGCACCTTTAGAAGAAGTGAGTATGGTGAACATCACAGAAATAAGTCACGTGCCCGAATCCAGATCTGTACCTGGATTTTAGGCACAGAAACTCATTGATTGTAGCCCAAGTGTTCACCCAGTTTGCCAGACCACCACAGAAATGAAAATACCAAAAGCATGGGGCCAGGACTAAAGTAAGGCATATGAGGTATTCAACTTGGATACAGCATTTAAGGGGGTGCCAGAATTCAGTAATCAAGAAATAATATTTTAGTGCAATACTTTAAAAAGACAGACTCTTGATAGGACCAGATTAGAGTGAGTGAGGTGAGACATGCCAAGTATACGGTCAGATCTTGTGTTTATTTAAAATGCTGGAATTTGTTCATCAGTAATTTTTTTTGCATTAGTTTTAATTTAAAAAAAAATATTGCATAAAAACAGCATTTATTGGGACTTCCCTGGCTGTCCAGTGGTTAAGACTGTGTTTCCACTGTAGGGCACCTGGGTTCAATCTTTTTTTTCAGGGAACTACGATCCTGCATGCTGCTTGGTGTGGTCAAAAAGATAATAATATTTATCTTGGCCACTAGGACTTACTGTGCTGCTCATGAAGGACCTAACAGGTATCCTAGTAATTCTGTATTCATTTTCTTAAAGATGACCCCCGCCAAAGTTCTTTAGGCATAGATCTTGAGTCAGACGTAGAATTCATTTATTGTCAAATGAGAGTGCTCAGCTCCAAGGGTTGCCTGTTTGCCCAAAGACGGATAAGCGCTCTACTAACATCCCAAGTACGCTCTCAGGTAGCCTGGGATAAAGTGACTCCGTGCACATCAGCAGGGACTACTCTCACTTCTTTCATTTATCTAACTCAATTTAGGGTGGAAGGAGCTTTTTGATCTTCTAGAGGCAGAGACTGTTCCTTCAGTCCAGCTTATTAGGATATCTGGGCCATTCATTTCCTCAGAGGACATGGATACAGCTGTGCCTTCTTTCAAAATAACTCTTTTGCATTCTTTTTGACTTTCCCAGGGCAGCCCTTTATTTTTTGTGCTTTGTGTACCTGCATGTCTCGATATTCATCTGTAAGATGGGCAGCGTGCTCATTCTTACTTCTGTTACGCTGCGTCTCTCTCTCTACCACAGAAGCCCTCCTTGACTTCCATTCCCTGGACGCTAGGATTTCCAAAACCAAAGCCAACTTTGCCCCGAGCAGCAGATACTCTCAGGACCAGGGGCTCTGGTATATGCTGTGGGCTCCAGTGTTCCTCTAGATCTTGGCCTCGTAGTTCCTTATTATCCTGTCATCTTGCTGTTGCTTTTTGGTACACTCAAAACACAATGTATTTTTAAGTCCAGAGATGTTAGCTGTTTTCAGTGAGAGGGTTGGTCTGGATCACTAGTCTGCCATTACTAGAAGCAGAAGTCTTGACATAAATGGGTTATTCATTTATATTATTATCAGTGCTTCTAGATAATCTACTTAAAGCCTTTCATTTGTTTTTCAAAGGAAGGAGAGACACTGGATTAGCTCCCTGAGGAAAGAAGCCATGTCTGTCTGTTAGTTCCCTTTCATATTCTCCACGCAGGGAAGGAATGATGCTTGGGGCTGAGACTCAGGAAAGGCAGACAAGGCCCTCACCCTGGGTGTAAAACTTCAGACCAAAAATCGAACTGAGACCCGAGTTTAACTTCCATTTCCTCATTGAACGCCTGTGTAGACATTTGATCCAATATTGAAAACCAGAGATTGAAGCTTTCAAGTATAATCATAGAAATGTCTGTTTCTCCCTTCAGTTCTGTGGTTGCTTCATATATCTTGGGGACTCTGCTGTTTTGTGTGTGTAATTTATAATGATTTCATATTCATAATAAATTCACCCTTTTCATTAAAAAAAAAAAACCAGTAGTGGATGTAAGTTTAGCATAAAGTCTGGCCTGGCAGTTCTTGCTCAGTGAATGTTATGTGTTATTATCATGGAGCGGGGAAGCGATGAAATAATGTGACGGAAGCCAGAGGAGGGGTTAACTCCCTAGGGGTGCTGGTGAGTGAGTGAGGGTGAATCTCTTCTCCAGGGCCAGGAGAAGGGAGATGACAACTCACCAGGAGAAACAGAGGGCTGATGGCTACCCAGCAGATCTTCCAAAACCATCCAGGGCTGAAACCAAGCATTTCCTTCACATCACTGCAGAACTGATTGATGCCTACAGTCATCCAAAGGAGAAGGAGATTGACTGAGAGAGGAAACAGACTGTCCTCCTAGCCCCTGACTCAGAGAGAGTAGCAACTCTGGAATTTCTCCGTAGGAGGGGTTCAGGGACACCAATCTGGCCTGAAAGTGGGATGGGGAACATGTCACAAAAATGCTTGTTACAGCAAGCAAAGCTCTTTCTACAGAGAGTGGGAGGACTGGTGGACATTTGGGGAGAGACCTAAAGCCTCATCTTGGTGCCCACACCACCCTTCTAGGATTTCACCATATATCTGATTTTATCCTTACTATAGAAAAGGAAGTTGAACTTTGTCTAAAAATGTTGAACCCACTTGATAGAGACTGACTCTGACCATATGCTAGAAACTTTCAAGAGGAAATTCTAACCACACTATTGCTCATTTATATTGTCAGATCAAGATCAAGGTTCTTCTCTACAAAGTAACTGGCAGGAAAGTGAGAAGTGGGAACTCCTACTGGGGAGAGATGGAGAAGGGGAAGGAAGAGCGCTCTGTGGTTGCTTCCCTGAAAGTGCCCACAGGTCTGTAGCATCACAGACTTTGAACTTGGTTCTCTGAAGTGCTGAGGGGATGGGAAGGACTTCTTTCAAACACACAAAAAAAGTCCCAAAACCGGGCCCACATATAACTCAGAACATGGGCCCCCCCTTCTTCATGTTCTGTGTAATGATGTACATACTAAAGCTGTTGTGCTATCACAGAAACTGGGAAAATAAATATATTCAGAATGAAATATTAACTTTTTGATTTTAAAGATCTCTGAACTTGGTTTTCTTCATTTCTGCTGTCTGTGCCCTCCTGATCCTTGCCCATGGGCTCTTGGGATCTCTGCCCAGGGACCCATGTCAGCTTACTCTGCATTCCTGGTGGTTTCACCCTTATCAGATTTCATCCCACAGTTGGGGGAAGGGCAATAAACTGGAGGTTTTACCAAGACAGATAATCCAAACAAACATTCTGGCCTCTTGCCTGGAAGATAAGCTCCTAAAGTGTGTCTAAGGGCTCTGGAGGGAGAACCTACTTGTGAAATTTAAATTGAGGCCACTCTGTGTAACAGGAGAATATTGTACACTCTGCAGATGCAATCACTGTGCACTAGTTCTTAGCCGTCTGTCCAACTCTCAGAGCCTGTCAGATCTTAAGCAACCACTGTGGATAAGCTATAGGGAACCACTTCAGCCTGTCCACTGAGTAAACATTTACTCGGAAAAAAACGTCTTCCCAGGAGCTTAGGCAATCTGTTGTACAGAGTCTGGAGGAAACAATGACCTGTTTCTGAAGAAGGCACGCAGGAGGGGACGTCTTGTACACTGGCCTGCCTTTCTCCGACAAATCCAGCCCTTGTGTATTCTGGTGCCTACATAGGCTGGTGTAGGAAGGATATGGTGGAAGGAAGTATCTTACCGTAGAACCAAAACACAGCAACTGCTTCAATCAGGGCCACAGTGAGCACTGCAGGTCCCGTGGCAAACTCCTCCAACAGCTTCACCACGTAGGCCCCGCCCTGGAAACGAGACCACCAACTTGGTTCAAGGCCCACTGAGGCACTGCCTCCTCTTTTCAACAGAGACAAAAAGAACTTCTTAGGATAATCCTGCAAAGTTCTCACCTTGGATCTAATACAAATATCCTAGAGCCTGCCTCTTAGACTGGCTTTGGCAGGGTAGGCAAGATCTCATCTTATCAGACTCCTCTTCCAGCCCTACCGGTCACTCTCGTTTCCTCTCCCCACAAAGCTTTAAAGACAAACTGAAAAGTGCCTCTCGATCTACTCTCTTCAGTTTACCGAACACCTACTGTGTACTCTACCCTGGAGACTCCTGGTCCCTAAAGACTGAATCTGGGAAACCTACAACAGCGGACACACAGCCCAGTGGTCATGGTTTTGCCTCTGTCCTGAATCACAAATCCCATGGGTCCTACGCGGTCCCCAAAGCCCTGCTGAAGCTCCAGAGCCATTTGGGTCATGGCCTGAAGATAAGTTGATTTACAAAATCCACCTTGAGTCAGGAGGGTACAAGCCTGCCATGCCTAGGGGTACTGATGTACAGTTTTACAGTGTTTACCTCAGCTCCCCTCCCCCTCAAAAAGAAATCACCGGAGAGGGTCTGACTTCGTCACCATTGCAACTTCTCTGGAGGAGACAAAGTGACAAACCCTGGAGGTGCCAGCCTCCAGATATTCTGGGCAGTATTCCCATGAAAGCAGCCGTTAGGACTGGAAATAGACTGAGAAGGCAAGTCTTAGTTTTTCTCCAGATAGAAATCTAGTTGGACTTGCTATAAAATGCTGAACCTCCAGCTCCATGCCCAAATTCTACAGACAGATGCCGCCAGAAACAACTTTTCTCCTTCTCCGTGATGACTAACTTCTTAACAGCAGTAACAGCCTCTCCTGCTTTGGTCCCAAAGCCAGGGCTCCCTGCGGGCTGGAAAGAAAGAGCTTCGTGCAGTGTCCCAATGCCCAATGAAAAGCTGACTCTCGGTTGGGGTTGTACTCACAAAAGTCAAGGTGACCAGGGATCCAAAGAAGCAGGTAATGACCACGCCAAGCACAAACCACTCCCGGCGCTTGGCCCAGACGTGTGGAAACTCATCCAGCACGGCTGTGATCACCCCCTCCAAGCCTGCAAACTGAGTGGGGCACACAAACAGTCATCATGGAGACTTGGGGACAGATCTGCTACTTCCAGGACAGTGAAAAGAGGGAGGGGTTAAGATTGCCACGTGGCCTGTCAAGCTGACCGTGAGCAGCTCCCCCTCCTCACTGGCCCTATCTCCATATTACCCCATCATTTTGATCCCTAAGGACACCAAGGAAAGAAAGTATAGCACACGGACAGCACTTCTCCCCATGAGGTCTCTGGGGGAGACTCTGGTTTTTCCAGAAATGCAACTCCAAGCTGAGACTCGTTCCATGTTAATGATATGAATGCTGGGCCACAGAGCACTGAGATAAGAGGGACCTTGCCCTGGCCTTGAGGTGCTGCCAGTCTGGTCAAGGGACAAAGCACAATCACAGCAGTTCACATGTGCTGAGCTCTTGACCTTGCCTGGCGCTTTACCCTCATTATTCCACGAATCAGGGGTCCCCAACCCCCAGGCCATGCACTGGTACCAGTGTGTAGCCTGTAAGGAACTGGGCCCCACAGCAGGAGGTGAGTAGTTGTCTTCCATTAAACCGGTCCCTTAGTGCCAAAAAGTCTGCTTGGGGTCTGCTGCGATTAATGACTGATGCGCTACAGGGTAGTAAGTGCCCAAGTGAACAGGGGCTGGCGAAGCACCAGGAGGCAGCAGACAACATGGCCTGGGGTGGCCAGGACGGGAGGGAATGGCTACAGCTGCCTCTGCCTCTTCCTCTGCTTTCTCCTTTTCCTCCTCCCGCCTCCCCAGGGCTGGATTTCCCTCCCCATTCACTTGCCGTGCTGTCCAAGCCCAGGGTGATTAACATCAGGAAGAAGACGATGGCAAAGAATGTGGATGCCGGCATGTTGGCTATGGCTTCTGCGTATGTGATGAACAGGAGGCTGGGGCCTGAGATGGGGAGAGAGGAGGAGGTGGTCACCGAGACCTGCCCTACAGACATGTCTCGGGGGAAACGACCACACCAACAATTACAACGCCTGTCATAAGACCTTACATGTAAAGAAGGCTTGGACATGTACCAAATGCCTCCTCGCACCCCACACCACCCTACCTGGCTATCCTGACATCCTGGGAGGCAGGAAGGGAATAGTACCTGCCTTTGGAGAGTGTGTGTCCTCAACCAACGTGGAGGAAAGAAACAAACCTGAGACCCCAAGACTAGCAAATCTGTGCGCACGAAGAAGAGTTTCCACTATATAATAAATCTGTGCTTTCCCCACCCCCCACCAAGATCTCCAAAATCTTCACAGCACTTAGCTCTCTCTCTAGCTCTAGAACAGTAGAAAATGTTAAATTGATTTTAGAATAATAGAGGTCTTAGAATAAAGCCTTCCAGCTATTTTGACTTTCATGATAGTATGAGGAACATGTCCTTAACCTCCCGTGGTCCAAATCAGGCACATTAGTTTGGGGCATGAGGCTGACGGGATCACAGCACCACGTCAGGCCAAAGACAGATGTACATTGGCAAGAAGCCCTGGGACTCCATCCACAAGATTCCATCACCTCTCTTTCAACGTCTGTCACTCTTTTTCCATGATAACTCATAGTAGAGTACAGTGACTGCGTCATCTACGGTTCTTTCTCTGCAAAAGGAAATTCTAAGGACTGGTAATCGTGTGCTTACTAGACTTGGACCCATCAAAGGACCCAGACCCACTAGTTTTAAGAGCCGTCATCCAAGTCATATTCTCAAGCCCACAGTGTATCAAGGCCTTAGTGCTGGGCCCCAAGGGAGCTGTCCCATCTCCACTATGGCCTGAACACATGGAAAGGGTTTAGACTCTAAAACCTTTGAAAAATTTAAGAGGAACTGTTAGAAATAATGCAAAAGTTAAGATATTTGTAAAGATCCAAAGAGCAGCAAAACAGTTCATTGGGAGCAAGTAACCCAAACAGAACCCAAGGTCCCTACCTGCATCTTTGGCCACCTCAGACACATCTTCCTTCCTCATCTCAGCCATATACCCGAGCACCGTGAAGATGACAAATCCTGAAACGAAGCTTGTCATGCAGTTCACCGCACTGGTCACCAGGGCGTCTCTGGAGCAGAAAACCCAAGGGACTGAGACATTTCTAAGTCAGGAGTCTGAGGAGAATCTGTCTCCAGACTGACAAGGATGAACAGGTTGAGCTCACAGGGACTTCAAGCCTGTCTCCTCTCAGGGTGCAGCCTCTTAGACAGGTTGCATCACCTCGAAGCACAAGCTGCTGTTATCACCATGCATGGCATGTGGCGAGCAGCAGGTCAGGAGTGGCTTCAAGAGATGATCCTCTAAAGCAGCAGAGCACAGACTGCTGGATTTCAAACAAGCCTTGTTCTGAAACAGGGCCTGAGCTAGAGTGGGGGCCTTGGCCTCACACTTGAGAAGACCTCAGATTTAGACTTTTGACATTATTTGTAAATGAGGTTGTAAGAGTGCCACAAAGACATCCTGACACTTCTAATAATACAACTTTATCATAATACAACTTTAGGCTGATGTCCCAATGCAAGGCCACATTGCTTAGGGTGCATGTAAATTCCTTTAAAAAAAAATTCTGTAATTGTCGTATGAATAGCACAGTCAGATTACTGAACGTCATCATCTGTGACAGACTGTTAAGACAAAATTAAAGATGATGCGTGATATTTCAGTCATAATTGGTACAATATTACCTGTTTTGTTAAATTTGTGAAATGAGATTTTCATATAAATCATAGCATTCTGCGTTGGTCAGAACAGCACAATTGTTACTCTGTGTGTGTGTGTGTGTGTGTATGTATATATAATGTTTCACATCACAATTTTTGTTGCTAAATATTAACAGGTCAAATAGAAACACTTAATGTATGTTGCAATTTTTATAAACCTGCTTCCGAATTTAATTTTCTTGGAAAAGAGAGACTCTCACAAAACAGAAGTCTGGGGCCTGTCTCTCCTGAGGGGCCTGGGTGAGGCTGTGCTCTGGGTGGCTGCTCTGGCCATGAGTGAACTGGCCAGGCACCTGGGGTACTCCTGAGGGTCAGAGTGCCAACATGGCCTGAGCCTGGCCAGGTGAGAGGCCATCAATTTGATTGCCTTCCTCCAGGCTACTTATGCTCATTCTGCTTCCACGCTTGGCTTGGGGCAGCCCCAGATACTCACTGGTAACAGTTGTTGTGGAATTTGTTGTAGCTCGCAAAAGCCAGTAGGACCCCAAAGCCAGGGCCGAGAGAGAAGAAGATCTGGGCGGCTGCATCCACCCACACCTGTAATAGAGCAGAGGCGAAGGTCGGGGCCGAGACCCAGGCCATCGCTGGGCCAGTGCCCTTGTGCCCCCACGTGGCTATGTGATGAGACAGAAAACAGGCTCTCAGAGTTCCTTGTAAGGATGGCCACACACCAAGTACAAACCAATATGATTGCCTATCATTGAGGCATAAACCCATGCAGTGGCCTCAACTGTACTTTTCATGCTTTTTTCCGGTTTAAAGCATCACTGCAGACTTAACCTCTGAACCCAAATTTTAGTTGTTCCTATAGTCCTAGGACGAGCTTCAGTTAGTATAGACAGACAACTGCACACTGCTTTCCTGATTATCTTACCCCTGTCTCTAGGAGTTTCTGCCAGTTGGGTTTCAAATAGAAGAGAACTCCCCTCCAGGCTCCAGGGAGGGTGGCCCCCCTCACCAGCAGGATCAAAAGAATGATGTAAGGGAAAATGGCTGTCACCCAAACCACCTGTAAGGAAGGAAACATAGGTTCTCACCACATGAATGCTGGTGTCTTATTCTTAAAAACCTCCAAGAAAGGAGATCTACCTTGTTTCTTCTGTAATTGTAGGAGGCAGGGTGGTGTGACCTTTAGACTCAGACAGGGATCTGATCCCGTTTGTGGGTACCACCTCTAAACCCATTTCCCGTCTGTAAAGCGGGGACAACACCCAGCAGGAGACAGTAACGCGACCAGTGCATTGCCGCTATGAGTCAGGACCCTACCAGTGGATTAAAGGAATTTTTAAAAAGTCATAACAGTTCTTGGGATTGACCCATTTCTAGTAGTTTCTAAAAGATTTGGTTGAAGAGAAATTGAGAATCACGGAATGGGCTCGGCGTAAAGGAAACCACGTCCCCCTGTCTGTGGCGTCCAAGCTACTGAGTTCTGAGTTTGAGACCCTCCAGGGCCCCTTGGCAGACTCTGGACCTGCAGCCAGAGTCCTCCTCACCTTGCCAGATGTTTTGACACCTTTCCAGATGCTAAAGTAGATAATAGTGAAGATGAACATGATGCACAGGACAAGCTGCCAACTGAGGCCCCCCAGGTCCTGGAGCCCCTTTGACCGGTGGATCTGCAGGACGTGCCGCCTGAATGAGAGAAAGGAGGGCCTGTGATAGGGTCTGAGCCGTGACCTGAGCACACACATTCTGTGTGATACCTCTAGGTGGCGGCCAAGAGAAAAGACGGAAACCGCACCGCAAGGACCAAGTGGCCACCAAGCTTTGGGGAGAGCTGGGAGGGGCTCTGGCCATCCTGAGGGAGAGAACAGGGCACGCAAGCCAACGGACCCTGGGAAGAGCACTCGGCCCAAAAGCAGACGTCAGGTCTCTCCCTTCTGGGATCCAACCAGTGACTAACACGACTGGCTTTTCAGTGCATGAGGATTTGTATGTGTGGGCAGGGCCCCTTCCCCACCCTTTGGGCTGCCGTTGCCTGAAATTCCAGCACTAAAGCAAACTCCCTACTCCAGGCATCTTCTTCCAGAGGGTAGATCCATGTGAACATATGAAACCAGAAACTCTTGTGTAACTTCAAACTACTGAGGTCATGGGAGGTTTTGCTTCCATGACAGCTGGCTGAGAGGAGGGCCCAGGAAGGGCAGTTTTGACGCAGGGGAATAATTTTGGAAGGTGAAGGTAGGGACCAGCCTGGGCACAACAGAAAGAGGGGTACAGCACAGAGGCCCAGACTGTGGAATACTCAAGGTAGTCTCTCCCAACCCCCTCACCCACATTTACTCCCCTTCCCTGCCAGCTTCTCTCTGAAATCCATCAGTAGGGAGGGGAGGGAGGCTCCAGAGGGAGGTGGTATATGTATAATTATGGCTGGTTTGCGTTCTTGTACAGCAGAAACCGACACAGCACTGTGGAGCAGTTTTTCTCCAATTAAAAAACCATCAGCCAAGAGGTGAAGGGCCCCTAGCCCCACTGGCCTCCCAAGAAGCCAAGCCCAGGGGTGTGGCCTGCCCCTAACAGGCCACCCCCTCACTTACATGCACTTACGTGTAAAATTCTTCTGCAGGGGATGTTGAGTGGAGCATCCAGGTGATGTTATCCTCGGAGAAGTAGTTGGTGCAGTTGCCTGTGTTCCAGGAGTTCTCGCAGCTGGTCCAGGGCAGCTGCTCCGTGAAGGAGGAGATGAGGTAGTAGAGGGCCCAGGCCATGATGGTGTTGTAGTAGGAGGCGATGTAGAAGGCGATGAGGCAGATGGCGCAACCTATCCCTGCGCGAGAGGATGAGGGAGGCCAAGGTTCAAGGGCAGCTGGCAGTGAGGCACAGCAGCCTGGGCGTGGCAAAGGCGGTGCCGCCGTTCATTTCATCCCCCAAATACTGGGACACGGCGGAAAAGTGGCCATGTGGTAAATTCCTAACTTGTATTAACAAGACCACATGTTATAGAAAATGTGTATGTGTGCTATTGTTTTTTTCTATTTACTTTTTAAATTGGAATTATTTTTTAAATTTTTTATAAGATAGCCGATAATGTGACAGTTTCAGGTGGAGAGCAAACGGACTTAGCCACACATACGCATGCATCCGTTCTCCCCCAGACTCACCGACCATCCAGGCTGCCCTGTGTAGTTTACTTTTAATTGTCAATTATTCTATTTTGCTTTAGCAGTCTCACACAAATTAAGCAGTCAAAACCTTAATTACTCAGGTTATCTCCTAGGGATACCTGAGGTCTCACTGATTCCAGGAGGTCCCCAGCTCCCACCCAGTGATGGAAATCGTCACTTCCTTGGTGGACCCACTCACCCACCGAAGCCTTTCTCTTACCTTTGAAAATTGGGCAGATTTTCGTCCATATCGAAATGCATCCATTTCGGTGGTACTGCCCCAGTGCGAGCTCCATGTAGAAGAGCGGGATCCCCCCAAAAATGGCCATGATAGTGTAGGGGAGGAGGAATGCCCCTGAGGCAGAGGAAAGACAGTTTCACTCCCTGCCCACAGGTGTCCAGGACAGCCCAGATGACCTGGATATGCAGAGCCATCTGATGCTCCAGAGCCATGAAGCCACCCTGTCCTGAGTGGCCCACACACTGCTCCGCTGTCTCAGGCATGGCCGGAAGTCATGGACAAAGCTCCACAGAGAAGTGAGGTTTGGGTGGCCGCAGAGTACGTGTGAAGGAAGCTGGGTCTAGGAGTCAACAGAACAGGCACTGGGACCAGCTCCACGGCTAATTGTCGTAAGGACCCTTCTCTGGGCCCCTGTTTCCTCTACTAGAGGAGGAGGGTTGAGAACTGAGGTTCCCAAACCCAGCCTAGACATCAGACTCACGGGTAAGCTTAAAAGCGCACACCCACCCTGACCTCCTGCAGCAAAAGCTTCAGATATGGGTGTAACACAGACTTTTAAGCTCCCCAAGTGATTCTGATGCAGCCAGTACATGGACCAGAGCTTGGGACCCTGGAACAGGTTTCCTGTGACAAACTGTACAATAGCTGTCATAGTCTACGAGTCACTGAATTACTATCCTTGTTCATCTGTATCCTGGCTCCAGACACTTGATTATTGATGTTTGGTTATATTTCCATCATTCCACAGGGCCAGAATGCTCCCTCCTGAGCCAGATTTGCGGGTGTGGCTGGGACAGACAGGTAGTTCACTACAGGATGAAAAGGTACAGAACTTCGCCCCACTGGAGATGCCGGTGTCTGCCGGCGCTCGTGGCTGACACGAAGCCTGGAAACACCACACTGGGGATTGCTCACCTGCAGCCTGAGTTTCAGCCCAAAGGGCGGGCCAGCTGTGATTTTCCCTGAGAACTTTCCCTCCCATGAATTACCCTGAACCTAGAAACCTGAAATCTGCGCAACTCAGAGAGGTCTCAGCTAACTTACAGTCACGCTGGGAAAACCTGGCCTGAGAACAAGAGCCACCTTGTGTTCTCATGGTGGCATCTGTCCAGAGGGTTTGCTTGACTGGTTTCACATAGGGAATGAGTGCAGGGGAAACATCAAGGGTGACCCAGCCCCTTATATAATCCTCAGGCTAAAGGTGAGTCCTCCCAAGCTGGAGATAAGATGATTCCAACTTATACTCCTCCCAGGCTGGGAGGACTGGGCTTCCCAAAGCCCCCCCCAGCCCTCGTGCTGGAATGGCCATTGCAGGTAATGGACCCAGGTCCTTAAAAGATGCAGCAAATCCAGGCAACTCTGTCTGGTCATGGAGAACTACCCCTCAAACCTCATTTTACCTGCCCTCCTAAATCTGTTACCAGAGCCCACGTCAAATATTGACTGATCTGATTCCCATTTCTGGTCCTTTTCCTGTTCTGATAGCAAGCCCACTGTCAAAACAGAGGCCCCACCCACTCATTCCTCTACCCCGCTCTGCTCTCTGGGGCGCCCATGTCCATGCCTACAGTCAGCTACTAGTTTCGATAATCGATAAATAAACTGCTCTGGAGGCATTAGGGATAGGAGGAGGAACAAGAAATCATCTCTCCTGAAAAATCTAACACTCTTGTAGGAGATATAAGGCATGTCCATATATGGGTAGGGGTTGGCATTAACGTGGCTGGGTTCAGCTACAGATCTCGCCCAGACTGTGACTTTAGACTCTGGACCTGAGCTGATGCCCTGGGCTCACACAGGTCCAAAGGTCCAGGAGGGTCTGGGACCCTGGAGCCACTTCCCAACTTCTTTCACAGATCTAACAGCTCTTGACTCTTGTGAGCAAAACCAGTCAGCAGGAATGAAAGAACTCAGCACAATACTGGCGCTCATTCCCTCACGTCTCCTTGGTGGAGAGCGGGGCTTATGTAATGCAGGGATGAGAGGAGGGGCTCTTCCACAGATAGAGCACTAACGATGCTGAAAATCTGGTGAGGTCAGCTTCAGGGGAGCTTTCATTCAACTTCATGACCCAGGGAGCTGCAGACATGCCTAGATTTACAGTTTTGGTTCAGTGGAGATTTGTTTTCTCTTATACTAGCTTGGGGGCTTCCCAGGTGGCACTAGTGGTAAAGAACCCACCTGCCAGTGCAGGAGACGCCAAGAGACGTGGGTTTGATCCCTGGGTTGGGAACATCCCCTGGAGGAGGGCATGGCAACCCACTCCGGTATTCTTGCCTGGAGAATCCCACACACAGAGGAGCCTGGTTGGCTCCAGTCCATGGGGTCACAAAGAGCTGTACACAACTGAAGCGACTTAGCACACACACAGGCCCACACAGACTAGCTTGAAAGTCTAAGCAACCACGTTCCCAGACTCATATCAGTTAAACAAGATAGGAAAGACATGGTCTATCTTCTGGCCTCCTAAGAGGACCTACAGACCACCCCTGGGTCAGAGCCTCTGCACACAGCCCACGATACTGACCCCCTCCATTCTGGTAACAAATGTAGGGAAAGCGCCAGACGTTGCCCAGGTCCACAGCATAGCCAATGACAGAGAGGAGGAAATCCACCTTCTTGCCCCAGGTCTCCCGCTCTGCTGGGTGAACCTCAGCCACTAGGGCGGTGGTGGCAGCCGGGATGGAGTGCTGAGTGTCGTCTCCTGCGCCAGGGTTTGGAACCGCCGAGTACCCGTTGGAGATCTGGCCAGACTCTGCCTTATCCCCAGGGGCAGGGACACCTTTCTGTAGAACCCCATTTTCCTGACAATCTTCTCCATCCTTATATGCTGATAGCTCCTTCTGGGAATTTAACAGGGTGGTCTCCATCCTGCTGGCTAGGAGGTGATGCTGACGCCCATGGGCCAAGGACCGACCTGAATTCTTGGTGCTCAGATCTGTGGATCTCCTCAGAACTTTATATCAGTGGGACTGAGAGCGCTGTTGGAAAGAACAAAATTGGGTGTTTTACTTGTCTTTGGTAACTCATCATACATCTTGAACTACATCAGGTAATGGGATCACAAAGTCATCTGTTAAACGAGAAATATCCTATTTGCTACATGAGTCAACAAAATCAACATTTTTCAACCCATGCTAGGTATCAAATCACACCGAGTAATTTTAAAAGGAAAAAAAAAAAGGCAATCGAAAATAGATAGCAAATAACCCAGGTTTTTCATAGGCTCCATTAAGAACAAAGTATTGACTTCAGTTGAGGGACTGGAACCCCACCCTGGAGTTTACCAGGGACTCAGAAGAATAAAGGTCCCACAAAGCTTCACAGAACACTTTGTCTTGGATGCTATGCTGGGAAAAAAGTAACAAAGAAGCAGTTTCTGGCAGCAAATAGGTAAGGATAGTCCTCTCCATCATTTAAATTGAACACTCAAAAGTATATTTCATACCAACTACAGGTGCGATTTGGAGCATAGGAGAGAGGTGAAAAGGCCACCCCTTGTTAGGCACCCCTAGCTCCTTCAGTGCAGACTTTTTCACTCTTCCCAGAGCCCAGCTCTCAGAAACCCCTGGGCAGGTCTGAGCTGCCTCTAGCTGCGCCCAGTCCATCTGTACCTCACCTTTCTGCGTTCCCATCATGCCTCTGCAAGTCTGACTGAGCCTCCCACGGCACTGGTGCTCACCGTTTATTCTTCTCGCCACTCCCAGCAACTCCTGGAGCTAATCCACTTGTTATTTTGGGACAGTGGGCAGGCAGGGCCACCTCTCATTCACGCCAGAAGAGCCAGAGAGAGGAGTGTGGAGGTTACGGATGCCAAAGTGGCTGGTGTCAGTCCCCACGTGCCTCTGGGCTGCCACGCCTTTATGGCACTGCCGTGGGCCAGGATGCAGGGAAGTCAGCTCAGCTCCCTGAGATTTCTACATGAGGTAGAAATCCGAGCCCTTTTGGACTTTAAACCTATGCCGGTTATAAAGTAGTAAGGAGCCAGGACCTTCCAGCTAACTTTGACCTTCTGGGCTTGAACTTTTCAAACTGTGAAACAGTTTGCAGTTGAAACATGTTTTGGCTTAATTCAAATCACATTATACCTTTCTAGGAAAAGGTGTCTAGGGATGACTGCTACTGCTGTTCGTAACTGCAAAGGTCTGATATGAATCTTCTAAATTCAACAGTCAGAGGTTGACTAGGAACTGGGATTTTGTAAAAATGGCAGTGAATGTCTCTTACCCTGGTGGGGCTTTATTGACTATAACCATGTATATGTGGACATACAGAGACAAACACATAGTAAGTGAAAAATTAGGACACAGAGTAGTTGCTCCACACTGATGACTATGCACATAAATATTGGTAAGGATTAGAAGTGAAAACAGGGGATGCAAGTAATTAGACTTCCCTGCTGACTGTGTAGTTTCTTTCTGTAAAGTAGAAAACAAAAAATTTAAAGCCATTGATTGATTGATGCCAAAAATGTTAGAGCAACAAGAGAGAAACCAGCTCTATATAGCGAGGGTGTGTGTGTATAGGAAGTGTGGGGTAGGTGTCCTGGGCTCTACTCAATCTAACTGGCTCCCACCCCCAACTCTATCCTCAGCTGAAGGAGGCAAACGTGACCTATAGAAGGAAATGAATTTCTGACAAAGAGTGAGCTAGATAAAAATCCATTCTGCTTACCCTGATGCCTCTGTCCAGCCTTCCTCATCAGCCCACCTGCCCCACCTTCCCCAGGACCTCAACTAGACTCGATGGACTTCTAAAATAAGAACACATCCTCTCATTCACCATGAGGAAGCATTCACCAGGCTAAGGGATTTTTAAGTTTTTGGGGTTTTCTTTTTTGGAGAGAGATGATGAGATATCAATATATTTAAATACACAGTTAAACCTGAACTTGGCAGTCTCTGGTTGTGTTGTTTGGAGAAGGCCTCTGCACTTGCCCCTGGCCTCTATCAAAGACATGTTTTCTACATCAAACACTGAAGAACCTGCAGACCAGATGACAGAGATAAAGAGCTTTACCGGGTGCAGACGGCCAGACGGCAGCCAGCTGGCAGATCCTGCCCGTGACCCAGGTCTTCCTTTCTCCACCTTCAAAATTTTACCCCAAATTTTCTGTAGGGATGTCTTCCCAACCTTTAATGCTACAACTTTCCTCTCATTTAAAATTGAAGCTCAGAGATCAACTGCATCACCCAACCTTCCTCCAGCATGTCTACCACACTCTCTAGGAGGAAAACCACCCGTCTGGGAAGAACACGTTAGCGGGGGAACAACCATTTAGCCAGCCAGTGGTTCTGTCACCCTCCTGCTGCAGGAGTCCTGTGTTGTTCTAGGCTTTATTTACTTCTTCCCTTGGGGCACTCTGCAAGAAGTTGGAGAATGTGCGTGGGCTGGTGAACTTTGGGGGGAGAGTGTGGCCATGTATGTTCTTCAGGGTCCTCTGGGGTTCAGCCCCCAAGGATCCCGATTTCTTGGCAACCGTTATGAGCAACTCCTAAAAGAGAAATATACCAGACTATTGTTGCCATGCATTACAATGTCTTATTTTCCTGAAATATCCCTCAGCATTAAAAAAAAAAAAAAAAGTTTTATTAACAGCTGAAATGGCCCACGTAAGAAAACCTATTCCGAGGGTTTTTTAGCCCAGTCATGACTTGAGGTTGCCTCTCCCCTGAGGGTGGTGTCTCTCTATCCAGCTCTGCTTTCTGGGGTTCTCCCACCCCAATCGAAGACCCTGGGGTGCAAGAAGATAAGTTACAGCCACACAAAGGCACCAACAGGAAGGAGATGCTCGTCTCCTTTTCTTCAACTCACTCCTCTACCTTTCAGAAGGAACCCCTTCCCAGGGACTAATCTGTTGGCTAGGAGCAGATGGATGGTGGGACCTGGGCCCCCTTCTGCATACAGGATGCTGCCTGTGGAACCAGACTCCTTTCCAACTTCCCTGGTTCTGCAGAGAACTGACCAGCTTCTCCCCCTGAGACCAGCAGATAGCAGTAGTTGAGAGTGAGCCAGCCCAGGAATACAGAAGGAAGAGATGTTAAGAAGGTTGGTTTCTAAGAACGCTCTCTTGAAAGCTTTCTTTATTTTTTCAAGGTATTTTTATCCTGCAGAGAGACTGCAAAGGAGGTCACTGTTATAGCTGTGACCTCCTCTTGGCAGACATGAGATTCCCTGTGGCCAAAAACAGCCCCAGAAGCCTTCGTGTGCATCTGGGATACGTGCCATTTTCCCAGGCTGAGCAGGTGATGGGCTGTGGGTGGGTCACCCAGCTCCAGGGTGGGACCACGGCCTGACGCCCAGGACCCACCCCTGCCGCCCCACAACTCTGCACACGAGGGACCACACGGGGGTGCAGCTGACAGGCCAAGACTTTCTCTTTACAGCCGCGCTTCCTCCCAGCCCAGGGGGTGGGCTTACTCTCCCCACCTCCTCGCCCCTAGTGAAAAGAACTGTTTCTATTTCAACTTCTCCCCATCACATCTCCATTACTTTTCCCACAAGCTCAGTCTCTGTAGCCAGGGGAACCAGTAACTGAACAAGCAGATAATTGTGGATGAGTCATGAAACCACCCAGCCCTCTGGAGATGCCCATTACCCTACCTGTCTGTTTGACCCCCCTCAGCGCATTCTAACCAGAAACACTACAGTAATTTTGTACTTTGACTTCACATGTCCAGATCAAAGTGAGTTCATCTCTCGGGACACTCACTTTCATTTTCCAAAAAAAAACCAAATGCATGAAAACAACGCCCCCCTACCCTCCACCAAAACCAGCATGAATTATGGGTTTACCGCTGAGATAAGATTAATTATAGGTTATAGAGCCAAGTGGCAATTTGTACTCTCTTTTCAGAGGGAGTCTAAAGTTCCCACGACACCAAGGATGATAGAACTTGCAGAGCCCTGTAACACGGTATAGGGTTATACTGTGCCTATAACATAGTAAGCACTAAACATATGTTTACTAAACACAGCAAACATATATGCCTATATATGTTCAGTCAACACTGAGCCTGGCCCGCTGCCACGGACTGGCCCTAATTCAGTAGACACATGCTGCCCGCCTACTATACCTAAGGCTCTTGCAGACAAGGCAGGCCTGGTCCTGCCTTCAAGGAGTCCACGGGAGCAGGCCAGAATCTGATCAGCACGTGGAACGAGGGAGAGGCCGCTGCTGCTTGGAAGTGCTGCCACCGATCTGCTGTAAACCGAGGTTTCTGCTGACTGGTTTCAGCATGTTCAGATGCCTTGCGTTTTTAGCCTCAAGCTGTCCTTGGGTTTTAATGGTCTTCCTTTTGCTGCTATTGCTCGCATTGCTTCTGTCACGGGACCCTGGATTTTTGCTGCTTCCGGTTCATGTCTCCACAGTGCAAAACGAAGGTGTGTTTTTGTATCTGTTGAAGAGACTGTTGAGTTCTCTGAGGGGTGTGGTGTCTTAGGTCATAAGCCACTGGGACTCCTGCTCGCCTTTCAAACAATGTAGAAAGACTTCATGATCTGAACGGACCACGTAGAGAAAATCTTGTTTTTTGGATGTAAGGGATAGAAATGACTATCACAGTCATCTCCTTACCCAAAGAGTGCCTTGTAAGAGACAGTTTAATTTTTTGGAGAGGAATTAAACAGGCTACAATCCTTAGGGCCATCTCGGCCAGATACCATGAGAAAGGAAAAAGGGTCTCCATCCAGAACTTTCCCTGGGGAAGGATAGCCTCAAGCTTCCCTCCACACAGAGGGTAAAACTGAGAGGATTAGCCATTTGTGCTGGGGTCGAGATCACTCCAGAGGCTGGGCAAAAGTATAATTAATTGTTTAATAAAAAAGAAATGAAAAAAAAAAGAAAAAAAAAAAAGAAATGGTTATGGCATGGATAGGTAGAAATAGCCCTCCTGCAGTGAACACGAACAGGAAAGCTAGACTAACCATCTTCCTGAAGTGTCATATAACAGTCTGTGTCCACAACCCAGGGCTCTCCTGTCACATAGATCTGCACAGGAATCCCAGACCTATCGCTGACTGGCTGTGTGACTTTGGGCAGGTTACTTAACCTCTCTGACCTTCCCTTTGCTCATGTGTGAAAACAGACCATTAAAATTCCTGCTCCCTAAAGGCTACTGTGGGAATTAAATAAAAGTATGACAAATGCTTAACTCAGTGTCTAGCACATGGGAAGCATAACACAGGACAGTGAGTTGATGGCCACTCGGCCATCACACATACACAACCCATTCTGCGGTTCTACTTCTCACCCCAGGGAAGGAAGCTGGAGCCCACAAGGGTCAGTGATTCGTTGCCCGCAGCACAAGTGGGCCCCCTGAGCCAGAAGCTGTGGACTCCATCCCCTTCCACGGGCCCTCACCTGTTCTTGCTTGTTCTTCTCAATCAGTGGCTTGGAGTCACTAGGAAACTTGTCAACGGGAGATTCCTGGGCTACTTGCTCAGAGATTCTAATAAAGAGATTCATGTGGGTGCTGCATTGTGAGCAAGCACCTAGGTTATTAGGGGCAGGTAGGCCACTGAGCATGCCCAGCGCATCCCCAACCCCACCCCTTCGCTGCCTCTAATCATCCCATGTTCTCCAGGCTTGGCTGAAGTTTCTCTCCACCTCCTTGTAACCTCCTCTCACCACCCCAGCCCAAGATGATCTCATCTGTCATTCCTCACTGATTATCAAGCATCATTTATTATCCTTTTGTGTCCAGTTTCTTTGCATCTCTGGGCCATGACTTATACATTTTGGCCTCAAATACCTGCTGACCAGTGTGTGCACACTCCCAGCCCAGAGGGTCTCTGAGTTGATTTCGGGTTTCCTGGGCTCGGGCCATGCTGGCAGGTGTGAGGCTCAGGTGAGCCTCCACTCTTTCTTCCTGGGTCCTATCCTCAGGGAGGTCTGTCCCTCCTCCCTCTTCCCTGCTTACCCATCAGGAAAATCTGCTGAGCATCTCCAGGGTGGAGAAAGGACCATCACAACAACAGCAATGAACTCTGGAACAGAAAAGACTGGCATGTCCAGGATTAAAGAGGAGCCCAGGTTGTGCTTTTAGACCTTGAACAAGTACCAGCGGGCATGTCCATCAAAGGTTTGTGTTCCAAACACTCGTTTGTGAGTTGCTAATTTGGAACTTGCACTGTATTTTCAACCCACAGAAAGAAATGTTGCAAATGGTGGTTAACCTCCTAAGCTAGTTTACAAAACCCTAGTTTAACCAAAAGATACGAAAACATCTAGAATGTAAGCTATAAAATACAGCATTGTTCAGTACTATAGAAGGAGACGGGAGGTGACAATCTCATGAGAAGTTGTTTAACATTCTTTCTGGTTCCTCAGGAAAACTAAATTTAAGGAGAGGAGAATAAGGAGGTAGAGACTCATGTATAGAATCTGTAGACGCGCCTTTACAGGTTGAGGTCACAGATCCTTTATTACATTTAACTACACAACTTGCAACTTTTTGCAGAAAGCTTTCATTCTGGGGCTGCCATCTGTGTTGGTGTGGACAAGGCCAGGAAAGAGACTTGGGAAACTCGAACACGTGACGTGTTCGATTAGGCAGAATGAGGAGTATCCCTTACACCTTCTAAATCCTCTTTTATTGTTACAAGGCGATTTATGCCATAAGTAGAAATCAAGCTTTCAAAAACACATGGGAGCATTTCCAAACACAAGAGTTTTCTTTTCCTTAAGACAGGTGTATTACTAAACTATTTTTGTGTGAAACAGTCAGGATTAGACACACAATGGAAGTCAAGGGGGAGAGAGAGAGAGAGAGAGAGAGAGAGAGAGAGAGAGAGAGAGAGAGAGAGAGAGAGAGAGAGAACCAACCCCAGGGACAGAGCGTTATGAAACAAGGGCGGATTTACCTGTGGCAGCTGGTGGAAGAGAGGAGGGGAGGAGAAAGGGGTTAGAAGTGGAATTAAATACAATGTGAGTGACGATGAGAGGAAGGGGGAACTAGGGCCATTTCTCTGGGTGGGGGTGGGGGATAGCTAAGTGAAGGGACAGATGGGGTCGGCAACAGAGTGGAGGGGGGAACGGGGGTGCCCTAGAGCCACAAGTTGTGATTTGGGTAATGTTGCTTGAAGGTGTCTGTGCTCCTACAAGTTCTGAAATGTGTTTTACAACGTGTCACACACATGGTTCGGGGACATTCATGCAGAATCAGTTCATGGTGACGCAGCACTGAGCTGATTCTCAGATGCACTAAGATTAGGGCAAGAGGTTGTTTCTCATCCCTAGGAGTTGATGGTCTCAAAAATTGATGCTCTGAGCTAAAGTGGACATCACCGCGATGGTGGAGGAAATTTGAATATGGACTGTACATTCTATAAAGATATTTTATCAATGTAAACGTCTTTAGATGTGATAACAACGGGGCTCTGGTTATGTAGGAGAATGTCCTTGTGCTTAGGAAACACAAGCTGAAGAATTCAGGGGTGGAAAAAATGCATTTAACACACCTAAGCGACCAACCATTATAGCTTAGCCTAGCCAACCTAAAATGCACTCAGAATACTTACATTAGTCTACAGTTGGGCAAAATGATCTTACACAAGGCTTATTTTATAATAAAGTGCTGAATATCTCAAAAAAAGCATTCGGGGTGAAGTATTTGGATGTCTGCCAATTTTCACAGGTTCAACAACAAAATTATATATGTAGTATAATCATTTAATTATATTTTATACAGAAAGTATCAAATTATATGTGTTAAATATGTAAAAATTGGACATGTGTCTAATTAGGAAGAAAGTACAGGCACAAAAGTGGCAAAGTGTGGTGAATCTGGGTGAAGCTTCAGGGGACCATTTCTCCAACTTTTCAGTTGAAATTTTTCAGTATAAAACACTGAGGGGAGAAAAAGAATCCTAGCCCTGGAATGGGCTGAAAAACCTCCAGTCAGTCAAAGCTCACTGCAGCCTGGAATAGCAAATCTCCTCTCTCCCCTTCCTGCCCTAGCTCCCTTCCTCTGAAACAAGGAAAAGAGCCAGCTAACTCAATTAGCCGTTGACACAACACACCCAATGGAGAGAAAAGTTCAGGAGACTCAAGTTTAAGGCCTGGACAGGTCCTCAGGGCTGTGGCGAACTTGAACAAGCCATGGAGGACTTGGAGCAGGTTGTCAACAAGTCCCCTTCCAACTCTGCCCTTCCCTGATTCTAGGGAATCCCTTAGAGGGAGGAAAGATGTTTATTTTCTTGCAGCAGCTTCCCTAGCAAAGTACAATTTTCTTTTTCTTTGAATATGCCCAGAAAGACCACACAACACAAGGAGGCAAAGGCCCAGTGATTGGCTCTTTCCCCGAGCCCACCTACCAGCCTCCAGCTCAGGGTTCACCCAAAGCTCACAAGCAGCTCTCCCAGATCCGCCACTGGCCTTGTCACACCCCCCCACCTCTTCCCTTCCGACCTCAAATAATGACACAAAGAGCTGGACCTCAGGATCCCTGGAGACCTTCCCCATGCCACTTGCCATACGTCAGTGCCTGGGGACCCTGGCCATCAAGCTGGCCCTGGGACACCGCCTTCCTGTCTCCATGTCGCTGGGGTTTCTCTCTCACTCTGTTTGGGGGGTTAGTGGAGAGCCATCCTGTCCTGGCTTTTAGGAAATTCTATGGCTTAAATACTACAGTCAGCTATCCCAGGCACCACTGGGGCTTCCCTGGCGGCTCAGATGGCAAAAAAAAAAAAAAAAAAAAAATCCACCTACAATGTGGGAGACCTGGGTTCGATCCCTGAGTTGGGAAGATCCCCTGGAAAAGGGAATGGTTACCCACTCTAGTATGCTTGCCTGGAGGTATTCCATGGACAGAGAAGCCTGGCGGGCTACAGTCCACAGGGTAGCAAGAATGTGGCACAACCAGCAAGTCACACTTTCACTTTCAAGAGAAAGATAAGCTTCCCAGGGGGCTCCATCGGTAAAGAATGTGCCTGCAGTGCAGGAGACCTGGGTTTGACCTCTGAGTCAGAAGATCCCCTGCAGTAGGAAATGGAAACCCACGCTAGTATTCTTTCTCGGGAAACCCCACGGACAGAGGAGCCTGATGGGCTACAGTGGGGTGGCAAGGAGCACAATGGCTTAAATACCCACAGCTGAGTGCCCCTGGGCCAGCGCTGGGTTCCAGCAGAGCCAAAGAGAAAAGGAAAAATAAGGCAGCCAGACTACTTCGCACAGGTCTTATCTCCACTGGGCTTGTTACCCCATTAGACACAGGGTGGGAAACACCTGGCTTGCAAAGATGTTGCTGATGTTCAGTAAATAAGCCTTCATCTTCCCAGGCACTGACAGCTGACAAAGATCAGGCAGGAGGGAACGCCTCCTCCACCAAGGCTTGACTCGGATCATTTCTGCACGTGGGCCCAGGTCAGTCTGATGAGCTCTGCCAGGAAATGGTGGAGCGGGGAGCTGGGGACCTGTGCTGGCCGACAGTGGGTCTTGTGCCCACCCTAGAAAAGCAGGTCAGCCTCTGACCAGGGGAAGTCATTTATGCCAGAGTTCTTCAAAATGCTAGTTTCATCTATTTTCCACCTTTCCTTCCTAGAAAGATGGCAGTTTTCTTTCCTTAGGGTTCTACTTTGCCTAGTTAAGCCCAGAAGTGGATTCCCCACAGCAACAGAGGACCCTGCATCACTTACCCAAGAAAAGAGGAACAGGGCGCTTTATGAGACCTTGGTTCCACTCCCAAACCTGTCCTGTGGAACACCACCAAGCTCAGGGGTGTGTGTTGGGGGGGAGGTGGGCGCATGTTGTTCCTCCTGTCCCACACACTAGGTGGAGGAGTTGCAAAGGGGATTCAAGGAGTCAGGGAACTCAGGCCCCTGTTGGTTGGACATGGCTCAACTGCAGGACTTAATTTGTGCATGTCTGTGTGCAAAGCTTTGGCCTTAGAGTGAAAGCTGTGGGTCCCCAGAGGACCCTAATCTGACGGAAACATCCGGGCAGACTGTCCCGGCCCTCAGGCATTTTGCACCATCATTTAAACTCAAGTTTGCTTACAGCAGAGAAGCGAGGGTCACAGTCACAGAGCGAGCAGAGGCAGGTGGAGGGGACATGGAGATCAGTTATGCAGCACCCCCTCACTGAGAGCTGAAACCTCGAGACCCAGAGGAGCTGACCTGTGACAGGGCATAATCAAGGTCTGAGGTACCTTCTTAAACTGACAAAACAGGACTGTATAGTTTGCCCTTCAGCCGCTCAGTCATCTTTACTTAAAAAGTCAACTTATGATCATATCCTGTTGATTCATTAGGACAAATTAAACTTCTTCAGGCTGCCCTGCCTTTGTTCTCTCAAATGATAGCATTTGCAGTGTATGAAGGAGATGAATGGTCACTCACCGGCTGAATGTCCGGCATCACTTGCGATTCTCTTTGGAGGGGGATATCTAGAATGTTTCTGCAAGCCCACTGTGAGAGACAACACTCACAGCCAAGCACCTCCCTCCACGGTCACCCCAACCATTTGTGTCCCTTTGACATGCCTCTCCGAGTATCATCAAAATGCTCAGAAAACTTTAAAAATTCAAGTTTGCTTAAAGCAGAGATGCGTTCTGAGGTTTTGCTGATTGCATTAAAACTGCAATGTTTTAAGTTTGAAACTTAAAACCCCCACCCCGCCACTCACCCCTAGTATAAATATTTTTAAGCAAGGAGACTGAAAGCAATGGGTTTGAATATCTGTGGTGGGGTCACACCCGAAATGTCCTAGATGGATCACTTGAGTGTTGAGGGGACTTTTGATTAATTGTGAAGCAGTTTCAACCTGCTCCTATTCAGGTTCAGGGGAAAAAAAAGTAAAAACCTGGGCCCCAAACAGCTTGCACAAACCTCTTAAGAACCTGCCTTCTCATCCAAGCTAGAAGCAGCCACCCCCACCTCAGTCTGCAGGCAGGAAAACTTCAACCTTTGAGCACCCGTGGCTTCACAGGAAAGCGAGTAACAGTAAAAGCTGTGTGTTTCTCTCCACTCCCCAGACCCAAACATCCACGTGCCCATGGTGCCCCCTCCACTTCAATAAGCAACAAATCCCAATGTTGCTTTATTAGACATTTTCTCCATGTCTAATGTGTGTTAAGGCAACACACATTAAATATTTGATCTCCTCTTACTATGATGAGAGCTAGCAGGCTCATAAATAATCCATTAACCTGGTTCATTTTTCTGAACAAAATTGATCATAAAAATACTAACACAGAAGCCTTTTTAAGGTCTGACTCTTAGAAATCCCATCCCTCTGAAATCTTTAGAAGCCCAACTGGATAAAAAAAGTTATTACACAGAAGACCAGGGCAAAAAGAAATGTGCTTTTTAGTGTTCTTTAGCTCCAGAGAGCCTTTGAGAAAACAAATTTGAACGTACACATTTTTCAAGCAACTGAAGGGCACACACTTCAACCATGTAGAACAGCTCTCTGGAGTTGTGGGTTTCACATGAATTCTGAATGACTGAGCGTGCATCGGCTCCGCGAGTGAAAACCACCCAAGCGTACGAGACTCGTTCCACTTGTGTCATTCGGAGATTTCTCTAGATATTTGGGCATTGTGTCCAGAAGGGCTCTCCCCGCGGAGATGCCTGCACACAGCCCCCTGCACGCGATGGCGGTCAGCGAAGAGCAAACAGAAGCTCTGGGTTGGAAGTAAAGCAACTTTTGCCTCCAAGCTCAGGACCTTCCTGGGCAACTGGGGCCGCCCCCCAGGCCTCCGGGGAGGAAGGAGCGCTCCGAGCTTATCGAACGCCCGAGTCCCCTGGTCCGACTCCGTGCGCACCCGCCCTGCCCAAACCCCCCGCGCCCGCCTCCAGGAGTGGGGGCGCCTCGCGGGATGAAGTTTTGGAGAAGTGGGCTTGGAAAGCCTGGAGGAAAGCGGACCCACCTGACGGGAGTCCGCGGAGGCTGGTCCGGGGCTTCGGAGCGGGCGACCCTCGCGCAGTCGAGGCACCGGGGCGCCGCTGCCTGTTCCGGCGCTGGCGCGGCCGTTATTTGTACTCTCGGCCCCTCACATGGTCTGATCTCTAGATATCCGCCGCCAAAGAGCTCTTTAAGATTTTTTGCGTCACTTTGAGCAGCAGAAACTTTACGTTTCCCCGCTCTGCCTTCCTCCTGGGGATGGGGAGGGCTGCGGGGCTGGGTGGGCGGGCGTTCCAGAGAGTGGCGGCGGGGAGCGGGGAGGCGTGGGCCGGGAGCCGGAGAGGGGGAAAGTGAAGGACCCCCCACTCGCACTACACACGCACACACACTCGCCCCGCTAGAGGACCAGAGCTCTGAGTAGAGAGGGAGCCTGCGGCGGGGAGGGGCGGGCAGCAGGCTGAGCGGAGCCAGAAGTCCTAACCCCTCGTGCTCTTTAAGCTCGCGGGGGAGGAGCTGCTCCACAGCCCACAGGTGTAGTTCCTCCCCCAGCCAATAGCTCCCGAAACTTTATGTGTAGGTTTCAGCTCGATATCACTTTCTCAGAACCATCTCTCTGGACCACGGACACCTCCCCTCACCCCCAACCCGAATCCGGCCCTATTTTTCTTCTTGGGACTTAGCCCCTGGCTCTCCGTCCGGCTTCACCGCTGGGACGTGAACCCAGCCAGGAAGAGCTCAGCTGAACTCTGGTCCAGAAGGACCAGAAGGAATTAATTCCTCGCTATCCCCGGTTCCTTCAATACAGCCCAGCCTAGTGGCTCAAGGTAAAAACTAGCAGGAGAAGTGAATGAATGAATGAAGCACTCTCCCACCTTGTTAGCCAGCTACAGGGGAAAGCAGTACAACAGAGGGTGTGGGTGGCGATCTGGTAAACGCGTGTGCCTGTGGTGTTGGGCGAGGGGATGAATTGCTAACAATATTTTAATTATCTGAAGAAAACCAACAGGAGCCTATTGTGTTGAATTATGTCAATACATTACTTTGATACTTTAAAAAAACAAGTTTAAAAATAAACTTAATGTTAAATTATCTTTTACAGTAAAAATTAATTTTAATTATTTAAAAATTTTAATTATTTAATAATTTTATTTTTCACATTTGAAAAGAACAGATGCAGTACTTGCTCCGGGATGTCCCTGAGGCTGAGATGGGAGGGCAAGGGCTGACCCGCCTACTTCTTCTCAGAGGCCAGGGTCCCAGCCAAGTAGAAGGCAGAAAAGAAACAGCAGTTACAAGTGTGCAACCCCTTCCTCCCCGCTCCCCCCACCCGCCACTTGGACTGAACAGAACCCAGAAAACTGAGGGAGAATCCGGCTGAGTGGACCTGGAGTCTGCAGGGACGGGTTGAAACAACCTTCACTGGGCGTGGGCGGCGCCCCAACCTGGGAGGAATCAGTGTGAGATTCTGGCGCCACCTAGACGTCAGGGTGGGGATTGCAAGCAGAGCGGGGCTGGCGACTCCCGGGGAACTTTGGGCGTTTCATCCCTGGGTCGTATCCTGGGATGAGAGGCCCACGTCAGGCAGCCCCTCCCTTCAGATGGACACTGTGTGTGACCACTGTGTGAACGAGTGTAACAAGTGTAAGGTGTGGTTCTGAGGAGGGCCTGGGAGGGGGCTGGGACCCCAGCCCTTGGCTAAGCCTCTTGTCTCCACCCAGTCTGTCCTCCACGTTGGCTCAGGGTGGCTTTTTAACACCATGCCAGAGTCTCACGAGCCTGTTGACCACTCATGACCTTCTTTCGAGACCTAATACCCATTCTTGCCCAGTCCCACCCCCACCCAGCCCCTCTCAGGGCTGTTTTCTTGGGTGTGGTCCCCTAGACCACGGGACCTGGGTGAAACCCCAGCTCTGACCCTGTACTGTCTGCACGGGTTTATTCCCACACAAGGAAGTTCCTTCTTCTGGGCTGGTGTGGCCTTTGGCTCCCTCGTGTGTAAAATAGGGATCACAAGGGTGGTGGGCACCCCCGCGTGCCGGGCGGGAAGGGGCTGACGTGTGCAGTAACACCAGTGCCCTCTCCGCCTGAGGGGCACTGCCCACCCACCCTCTCTCCTCCACTGGACCGCCTGGGCCAGTCTTCTCCCCTTGTAGTCTCTGGCCAAGGAGCACGATCAGAAAGAGCCGCTGGGATTACACAGACGCGACCTCTCCTTTGTTCCTCACGGTCTCCCTGGAAGAGTCCATGAAAAGTTGTTGCAGATGGGCCATCGACTCTCTGCACAGGCGCTTTCTCTTCTCCCCGTGGGTGTCGTCCCACAGAGACCAGGTGGCCTCCGCTGCCCCACTTTCGCCTCAACCAATCCAGACTCGCGCTTTCCTAACGCACAGCCTTCCCTGTCTTGCTCCCCAGGCTCGTGCCACACCTGCCCTGGCTCTCTCCAGCGTCCAGACTCCCTCCCAGCACCCCCGCTTATTTCCCCTGGGACATGGTGTAGTGTAGGTGACAGGGTCCATGGCCAGCCAGGTGCGGGGACAGCACCTCCAGAGCAGGATTTGCTGTCACTGTGAGCCCTGGGCTCGTCCCCATAGGGTTCTACCTAGAAGCCCCCAGGGGAGGCTGTCTCTGATCCGGTGAAGCAAGGCCAAGGGGAGGGGAGGGAAAGCCCTTCAGGAGTGCCACGGGCGGGATGTGCAGGGGGTGTGGGAGAGGAATGCCCCAAGGAAGGCAGACAGCGTTTGCAAGTAGGTGGTATGTGTCCTTGGTCACTTTTTCCTGGCCCCGGGTCTCCCATTCCTTATGAGCCTATTACCTCTGCTAGACAAGACCCTGTTTCCCCAGATTTGATAGGTGTCGTGACTACCGTATGCTCTATGATATCTTTGGGTCAAGGTTTCTGGTTTTACTTCCTTCCTGAGGGATTCCCTCCCCTGACTATAAACACTTTTGCTGGTGCCATGGTCTGGAAGGCAGCTGTGTTTACCTTCCATCTTGGCAGAGACGTTGAAGCCAGAAGCGCAAGTACCAGGATACCCCCAGCCCAGCTACATAGACCCGTGAGAACCCTCAGATCTTTCCTAAATGCCCACCTCCTCCACTGGGCTCTGAGTTCCCAAGGGAAGGGGCTCTGCCTCTCTCCAGGTCTTCACACCCATCCCTGCGTCAGCACACAGCACGCCCCACAAACAAGTGTTGGCAATGGACAGCTAGGGAGATGCCTTCTACTCTTAGCCGACTTGAAGTGTGTAAGAAGCAGCACTTTTGGGACTGGTGAGTAAATCATGGAATATCTGACACTGGAGAATTGCCCAGCAGTGAAAGGAGTGAGGCGGTTTTCTCTGTGTATTGAAATCCCTGTAAGCATGTAGAAGAAACTGGGAATCCCAAGTGCTTTGGAGGGAAAGGACACGAAGAGTAGGAGGGAACCCTGCTTTTTCACTGTATTACCTTTCATACTACTTAAATGTTTGTCATGTTGGTGATATTTTTCTACAACTTTTCCAGAAAAGCTTCATTTTAAAAAATTTGTAAAAGTTAAAGAAAAAAAAAAAAAAAGAGGAAAGGACTTCCCTGGTGGTCCAGTGGTTAAGACTGCGCTTCCAGTGCAAGGGGCACAGATTCAATTCCTGGTTGGGGAACTAAGATCCCCTATGGTGCACTGCACGGCCAAAAAATAAAAATGAACAAAATAACAATGAGAACAATAAAATATCTTTTAAAAAGAAAGAAAAAGAGAGGAGAAAGGGGCCCCAAGCTATGGCAAAGCAGGGGAGAAGCCTAGAGGATTTTCAGTGCAGCTCCCTCTCTTGCAGTGCAAACTGTTTCCTTCCCAAATGGGGCTGAATTACTCAGTACCACTGTAGGGTTTTTTTGTTTCCTTAGGAAGGAGGCAAATATTTTCTCTCTAACTTACTAATAAGGATGCTGTGAGCCAGGAGGTGACATCCAGGGCTTTGCTCAGGGTCTGAGCAAGAGGGACAGAATTATTTTTAGAACCCACGTTCTCTGCTTCTAGCCCCTGAAGTCACGCTCCTCCCCTCCCTCCCACTCCCAGCTTTCTCAGTCTGCTCAAGACGACAGAACACTCCCCTCTCTTTAGCTCTTCTTCCCCTCCAGGAACTTCAAGATAACTGGGGCCTCTGCATAGAGGGAGGTTTTCCCCCTCAGTCTCTTCTTGGAAAACTGATCACCCTCATCCTTGATGTCTGTGGTCACTGTGGTTAGAAGTTAGATTAAAATGGGTCAGTTTTTCTTTTCCTTCTCCAACTTCGAGCCCTTTCCTAACTATGATGACATTTACTGGAAAACTTCACTCATAGCAAGTCATCTGCTTTTGCCACAGGCTCATGTATATATATCTTATTTTGCGAACTACACGATAAACTTCTGAAGGGCAGGGAATTGCTTTAACCCCCCGAGGGCCTTGCTCGATGATGGACACATTGGAGAAGCTCTGTGAGAACTGTTATTACCAATAGCTCCCATCTATTGAGCATGTGTCTCCCACGTACAGATATTGTCTGCCTCCTTTTTTGTTCTTTTCCTACCACATGGGTAATATGCATTTTTCAACCCTTTGGCTGTATTTTGTGTTATTAAAAATAGATTTTAGTTTTTTCTCCTTTTTGAGCTGTGACCTTTCCTATATTTAATACATTTCAAAAAGCTTTTCAATAAAGATGGCGTGGAGACTGAGACTCAGAGAGGGTCAGTGACTGGTCCCTGCCCTACATGGCTCCAAGGGGCTCAGCCAGCCCCCCTGCCTGAGTCCCAAGGTGCTGGGATTCTCCCTCTCCTGGGCTGACTTTTTCTTTTAAAAATATTTTTATTTACTTTGGTTGTGTGGGGTCTTGGCTGCTGTGCGCAGGCTTTTCTCTCGTTGTGGTGAGTGGGGGTGACTCGAGTTGAGATGCACGGGCTTTTCATCACAGTGGCTCTTTTCGTGCAGAGCACAGGCTCTAGGGAACATGGGCTTCAGCAGTCGAGGCTCCCTGGCTCTAGAGCACAGGCTCAGTAGGCGTGGCGCAGGGGCTTAGTTGCTTTGAGACACGTGGGATCTTCCTGGACCAGGGATTGAACCCGTGTCTCTTGCAATGGCAGGTGGAATCTTTATCACTGAGCCACTGGGAATCCCTGCCGGGCTGACTTGAAGCCAGAAAGGTGCAGGTAGTGAGAAAAGTGAAGAAAACCTTGGAGGGGTCTACCTCCCCCTTCTACTCCCCTAAAGCCAGTCACCCTGAAATCTAGACCTTCCTGTTAAGCACTGACGTACGAAGATCCACAGGGGCTTTGTTCTCATTCTACTCGTCCCTCCTGAGCAAGTTAGTGCAAAGCCCACTTCGGATGTATACATAAACTTTTAATTGAATACAGCTGTCAGAATATAGGGCATTTCCCATCAGTCAGTCAACCATATTTACCATGAGCCAGGCTTGTGAATACAGTGGCGAGTAAGACAAAGCTGCTGCCCTTGGGGAACTGACAGGAAGAATCGACACATAAACATAGAAACAAACAAGAATTTTAGAAAGTGATAGAAGTGAAGGCAATCGATCCCAGTTATCGTATAGAGGCAAGGGTAGAGGTGGTGGAGGTGGTGGAGGTGGTGAGGTGGGGGCAGCTGGCTACTCAGTTGAGGTGACGGCCTTGATGTTTGAGCCGTGACCTGAATCATAAGAAGTCAGCCTTTAGGCTGAGGGAACAGTTTTAGGATGAGGGAACAGCTAGGAGGCGGGAATGCGCTTGGTGCATTTGAAGGACAAAGTGGGAGTGGGGTGTGACTGTCTGATGCAGGGTGAACAAGAATGGAAGGGAGGAAGTTGGGTCTGGAGAGGCGGGCAGGGGCCTCAAGGGAGGAGGCTGTGCGCCTGTCACTGAATGTGTCCATGAAGAACTTCAAGGATTCCTTATCCATCTTGGAGAAGTCTAGACAAGATGACCTCTAGGGGCCCTCTCGGGTGAGAGGCAAGTGGGCTGCAATTTAAGTCAAGCACATTCTGATACTTTCCACCATCTACCCGCCCTGTCTCAGCCACTCCATTCTTCTGCAAAGCAGATAATTTTTAAAAATAAAACAAAACATTGACTTAGGATAGGCTGAGAGATGGTTCCAGAGCCCACCCCATCCACTTTAAGAGGAGCTGCTAGATAGCTTTTCTCAAAGAGTAATCAAGAGAGAAAAAGCAGGTAGTATTCAAACTGTACCAAGGAAGACAAAAGGGCAGAAGGGCTTCCTACCTTCACTCAGTCCTGTTTGCAAATACCTGTGGCTGCTATGAATAGGACACTCCCCCTCTCTCTTCCTTTCCCTTTGTGGTCATGTGTAAAGGGTTTGTGGAGAAGGCAATGGCACCCCACTCCAGTACTCTTGCCTGGAAAATCCCATGGACGGAGCAGCCTGGTAGGCTGCAGTCCATGGGGTCACTAAGAGTCGGACACGTCTAAGCGACTTCACTTTCACTTTCATGCACTGGAGAAGGAAATGGCAACCCACTCCAGTGTTCTTGCCTGAAGAATCCCAGGGATGAGGGAGCCTGGTAGGCTGCAGTCCATGGGGTCGCCAAGAGTCAGACACGACTGAGCAACTTCACTTTCACTTTTCACTTTCATACATTGGAGAAGGAAATGGCAGTCCACTCCAGTGTTCTTGCCTGGAGAATCCCAGGGATGGGGGAGCCTGGTGGGCTGCCGTCTATGGGGTCGCACAGAGTTGGACATGACTGAAGTAACTTAGCAGTAAAGGGTTTGAATTTTGAAAAGGAAACAAGAACAACTCTGGCCAATTGATTCCTAGTTTTCAATCAAATTGTGTCACAGACCCCAAGGAAGTAGGCTCATCTTCATGAAAAGCAGCAATGGTTCTGAACAAGCAGTCCCAACTATGGGGATGCCCATCTGATACTACTTACCAGGAAAGAAAAATCTAGCCTCATCAGTGACTGTGGCCAGTCAGCAACAAGTTCCACCCAGGCCACACAATCAAAGAAGTGGGAATGAACATTCAAGTGCCCTGGCGCTGCCAACAGCAAATGAGAATTCAGTGGCTCTTTGACAACAAGCTGGAGCACGCTGATGGATCCACAGCCACATCCTGGAGGAACGATGTCTCATTATCAGGTCCTGGCTTCTTGGATGTGTAGGGTCAGCATGACTCTACATATCTCAAGAGGGTTCCTGGAGCTGGCAAGGACCTTCCAGAGGTAAGAGTATCATTGGAAGAGCGACAGGAAGACAATTCACACCTTCTCAGTTCCCAGTTCACCAGTCACCCAAATGTTAGCAAGTTCTCCCAGTTCAGACGGCTGGCTAAAACTCTGGCCCATTTCATCTTCGGTAGAGAAGACATACCCACCATCCTTTATGTTTCTCTCCACAGGATCCTAATTTTATTTGGAAAATAGCTTCTATTCAATATTTGGTTATGGAGATTATCTTTTATATATTTGGATTCGGTTAGTAATATTTGGTTAGGAATTTTGCATCTCTTTATGGAGGAGATTTGCATGTACTTTTTTCTTTTTTTGTTAGGGTTATGGCAGCCTCATAAAATAATCCTTTATGCCACAGAATAGCTCTTTATGTCTTTCTTCTTAACCTAATCGCAGTTCCCCGGAGAACACTTGCAATCTCTGCACACTAGGGCTCTAGGAGCCCAGTATGGCTGAGGATATTCAAAATGCAAATGCCCACATAGGGTACTTTCATCTTCAGCTCAGTTTCTGACCTCCAGGCCATAAACTAGTTTTCTCTATGGAGAAGAAATCTTGAATTGGCGCCTGCTGAGAGCGGGAGGGGCAAGCACCTAGCTACCCAAGGCAGGGAGGCAATCTAGCTTTCAGTAACCCAGAGTAACCCTCTGATGCTAGCATATCTGAGCTTTGGGGGTTGGGGGGGTCAGGGGAGAGGGTTACACAGTGTAAACTGGTTTGCTTATCACTAGCTGTCTCCACTGCTGAATCAGGATTCAACTTTTTCAGTTCTGCTAAATCTTTCAATGTCTCACTCTGCCTTTCAGTTTGTTTCTTCTCTCCCTTCTTCCCGGGGTTTGGGGATATATGTCTTCCAAACAGGTCCCTTCATTATCACTTCTGACAACATTAAGGGTATCTTATATTTTTCTACCTGCAGTATAATGGTAGCCTCCTCTCAACTTCTTTTGTGTGCGTCTGTACTTTTGGGGGGGATCAGTCTTACCCAATATGTTAATTTGCTTTTCTTTTTTTTAAAAGAGCCACTTGTAATATAAATGCAAAAGAGACAGTCTGTTTAGCAAATGGTGCTGGGAAAGTTGGAGAGCTGCATGTAAATCAATGAATTCAGAATACACCCTCACACCATGCACAAAAATAAACTCAAAATGGCTTAAAGACTTAAACATAAGACATGACATCATAAAACTCGAAGACAGCATAAGCAACACATTCTCTGACATAAATCATATCAATGTTTTCTTAAGTCAGTCTCCCAGTTTTCAGTCACTCAGTCATGTCCAACTCTTTGCGACCCCATGAATCGCAGCACGCCAGGCCTCCCTGTCCACCACTATCTCCCGGAGTTCACTCAGACTCATGTCCACCGAGTCCGTGATGCCATCCAACCATCTCATCCTCAGTCGCCCCCTTCTCCTCCTGCCCCCAATCCCTCCCAGCATCAGTCTTTTCCAATGAGTCAACTCTTCGCATGAGGTAGCCAAAGTACTGGAGTTTCAGCTTTAGCATCATTCCTTCCAAAGAAATCCCAGGGTTGATCTCCTTCAGAATGTACTGGTTGGATCTCCTTGCAGTCCAAGGGACTCTCAAGAGTCTTCCCCAACACCACAGTTCAAACACATCAATTCTTCGGCACTCAGCCTTCTTCACAGTCCAACTCTCACATCCATATGTGACCACAGGAAAAACCATAGCCTTGACTAGACGGACCTTAGTCGGCAAAGTAATGTCTCTGCTTTTGAATATACTATCTAGGTTGGTCATAACTTTTCTTCCAAGGAGTAAGCGTCTTTTAATTTCATGGCTGCAATCACCATCTGCAGTGATTTTGGAGCCCCCCAAAATAAAATCTGACACTGGCATCCAGTCCCATCACTTCATGGGAAATAGATGGGGAAACAGTGGAAACAGTCTCCCAAGGCAATAGCAATAAAACCAAAAATAAACAAATGGAACCTAATCAAACTTACAAGCTTTTGCATAGCAAAGGAAACCGTAAATGAAAAAAGAAAAAAAGACAACCTAAAGAATGGGAGAAAATATTTGCAAAATGATGCAACTGGCAAGAACTTAATCTCCAAAATATACAAACAGCTCATACAACTCAACAACAAGAAACAATCAACCCAGCTGAAAAATGGGCAGATGACCTATATAGACATTTCTCTATATACAGATAGCCGATAGGCATATGAAAAGATTCTCAACATCATTAATCATTAGAAAAATGCAAATCAAAACTACAATGAGCTATCACTTCACACCAGTCAGAATGGCCATCATTAAAGTCTACAAGTAACAAATGCTGTAGAGGGTGTGGAGAAAAGGAAAGCCCTCCCTCTCACACTGTTGGTGGGAATGTAAATTGGAGCAGCCACTATGGAAAACAGTATGGAGTTTCCTCAGAAACACTAAAGAGTTGCCATATGATCCAGCAATCCCACTCCTGGGCACATAACCAGACAAAACAATAATTCAAAAAGATACAACCGAAGTGTCCACTGACAGATGAATGGACAAAGAAGATGTGGTACATTTATACAGCAGAGTACTCAGTTCAATTCAGCTGCTTAGTCGTGTCCGACTTCCTGCGACCCCATGGACTGCTGTACACCAGGCTTCCCTGTCCATCGCCAACTCCAACAGAACAGTAAAATACTACTCAGCCATAAAAATGAATGACACAGTGCCATCTGCAGCAACACGGGTGCCATGAGAGATCACATGAAGTGAAGCCAGAAAGAGAAAACTACTGCCCGGTATCATTTATATGTGGAACATGGCGCAAATGAACCTAGTACACAACAGAAACAGACTCACAGGCCTAAGAGCACAGACTTGCGGCTGCCAAGGGGAAGAGCAGAAAGGAAAGGGGCGGACTGAGAGCTCTGGGTTAGTTGATGCAAACCATTACATTTAGAATGGATAAACAACAACAACAAAGGAAACTAAAAAGAAAATCCATCTGTTTAAAAAAAAATTCCATTTGACAATTTGCTTTTTTCTGAAACATTTAAGCCTTTTATGGACATTGAAATTATTGACACATTTAAGTTTCTATCTTATTTTGGACACAGTACCTGCCCTGTGTTTTCTCTCCACTATCTTGTTTATATATATATATATATATATATATATATATTCTTGATGGGAAAGTACATCCTGTTTTATTTTAGTAATCTGGAAACTTCTAGCACATATAATAAACATAGCAAAGCCTAAAGTTAATCAATGTACTGATCCTCTTCCTGAATGACATTAAGGACTTGAGAGTATGTATGCTTATTCTAATCATCTCCCTGGTTACCTATTTTTATGTATTTTGGTTTTATCTTCTCTGGAACTGTATGAGACTACCCATAGTCACTTCCTGTTCAGATGGTGCACGTTTATCACTTTCTTCAATTCTACATTCCTTTGTTGAATTTCAGAACTTCTGTATTAAGAGATCACTGTTGTTCTGCTTGGGAAACAATTTTTGAAATAGTCTTTTATTTCACCTCTGTTCTTCAAAGACAGTTTTGGTCAGTATAGAATTCTAGGTTCATGGTTAATTTCTAATTGTCCTTTGAAGGCACTTTTCACCGTCTTTGGACATACATAGTTGCTGATGAGAAGTCAGCAGTCAATTTCATTGTCTTTTCTTTGGAGGCAATCTGTGTTGTTTCTTCCTGGATACCTTTAAGATTTGTTCTGAGGTTTCACCATGATGTGTCTGGAAATGGATTTATCCTGCTTGGAACAGGATTACTAGAATATTGTAAACACTGATTAACACCTGAGCCTGTAACTTAATGTTATCTTGGAAAGTCCTGTGACAAACAATATTCCATGCTAGAACTAAGAAGATTCTTTCAAAGCCTGAAAGGCAGAGGACTCAGGCACCAACAGAAATGTTGATTAGGATGCTGTATTTCTTTGCTTTCAGTGAGAGGCCAGTCTTAGTAAAATACACACTCTTCAGCCCACTCTAAGGATGGACCCAGCCGGGCCTTACTTCCCACTCTTGCAGTGACCCTGTTGCTTGGAGAAATGATGGTTAAGCAGCAGAGGCACCAGCTCTTCTAAACATGGTGCCTAGAAGCCCTCTGCAGAAGCCAGCAAGGATCCGTACAGGCTGGGAAGGATCACACATCCCACAGAGAAGCCAAGGTGGAGACGCTCTGAACCATCTTGCTGTCTCTTCACTTTCAAGAACATGAGCCACCTGGCTACTTTCCTTTATAGCCAAATAAGCACACACTTCTTAGGTCAAATAAGCCAACATACTCTCATTTAGCAAAGTGTTTTATTCAAAAGCTTCTCAGCACCATCTAGTTGTCAGAAAGAATAGATGATATCCCTTTTTTGTGCCCACCCAACTCCCAATTCCAGAGGCAGAAGTTGAACCATTTGGCCAGAGCTCCCTCTAATGATTATAATTCAGATCATGATAAGGTTTTGGTTGTTCTCTCACCCACTTTCCCTGACCCTCTACTTAACCATGACTCAAGTAGAGCCGTGTTCTCCACAGTTCAGAACAGCTGGAAGGAATCATGTCAGTTTTGATCAACCTCCCATTCCTGGGCTATTCGAGGCACACAGAATTACCTTGACAAACACTGAATTCAGTGACTGCCACCTCAGAAGAACAGTGATACTGCCAGGCAGCATGCAGTTTTGAGAGCTCAACTATTAGGGCACCCTCCCCCCACGCTACTCTAGGAACAAGGGGCACTAGGACCACGTTCTCTCCACACACCTCAACTGCTCATCCTCTCCTGCCTTATCAACACAGACACAGAGCCAAACCGGTGTGACAGACTTAAGACAAACAATTACATCTGATTAAAACGCTAAGAGATCCTGAGCTGCTGGAGATGAGGAGAGTAGATAGTGTGACCTGATCTTTCCCTTTTTTTAAGAATATTTTGTTTCAGCATAAAGCACACTTTCCCAAAGAGGTTCCTGGAGTAGCAATCCAAGAGTCTGACTGTGTCCCGTGGGAACACACAGTCACCTATGTCACTTTGGCTTCAGTCCCTGGATCTGTCCTTTGCAGCTACTTCAGGTCCCACGGGAAAAGGAAAAGCTGGAGGCAACATCACTTGGCCAAAGCACCCATGGGGTCCCAGGCTGGCAGGACAATGGGTTCCTGCTCTAGTACAGCTAGCACCTCTTCAGGGACATGCTTCTTGTCCACCACCACTTCGTAGACGTACTCAGAGAACCACTCATCCGTCATGCACAGGTAACCTGGAGAAGAGAACAGGAGCCTCATGAATCCAGAGGGCAAGGGGCAAAGAGCAAAAACCTTACTGGCATTATGATAAAATCTTTTACAAAGCTATCATTTGTACATGTTTTTCAGCTTTCCCATCTGTAATTTCATTTCATCTGCTTATTTTTAAAATTTTTGTTTATCTATTTTTGGCTGCACTGGGTCTTTGTTGTTGCACACAGGCTTTCTCTAGTTGCGGCAAGCACGGCTACTGTTTGTTGTGGTTGAGATGGCCTCTCTTGTTCTGGAGCACGGGCTTTAGGTGCGTGGACTTCAGCAATTGTGGTCCTTGGGCTCTAGCACTCAGGCTCAGCAGTTGTGGCTCATAGGCCCAGCTGCTTTGTAGCGTGTGGGGTCTTCTCGGACCAGGGATTGAATTCCTGTCCCCTGCACTGGCAGGCAGATTCCTAACCAATGGGCCACCAGGGAAGCCCCCTGATGGAGTCTTATTAGCAATCTACAAAGTAGACAGGACAGCAGAGCAATGTTTTTACCAGTGAGAAAAACTGGGGCTCAGAGTAACTAAGTGATGAGCCCAGGTTACATGGGGGAAGTTCAGAGCTGGGCCTTGGACCGAAGATCCTGTGCGATTCCACTGCTCAGGCTGCCTCACTGAGGATGAGTCAGTGACCCTGAAGGTAGGTGGAAATGTTTCTTGTTCACACAGCCATATGTCGGGGGTTAATCTCTAGGATCAGAAGAGCAAGCATACCCATCCCACCTTCTCAGCATCACTGGCTGTTTTCTCTCATTCTTCTCTACCATAAATTTCTACCCAACAATCAGCTAAGCCATCAGGGGAATCCTGACGGGGCCTGGTCTTCATACCCAGGGAGCCACTTATTTGCAGATGATACTGTGTGAGTCTGTGTTTTCTTAGGAGGAAATCTGTGGTGAAGAAGAGAGAGTCGCCTGACCTATATTCCTTGCTGAGGCCCTGGGATTTATGGATCTCTCCAGTGGCAGGAATGAACAGGGGCACAGCAGTACTAACACCCCAGACTGAGGCTTATCTGAGAAAAAGTATGGTGTCCTCAGGCATCTGGTGACAAGACACCTGCCTCTTCCCATCAGGGAGACTATCCCAGGCTCCACTAGCGGTGGCAGGCTCAACTGCTTTAATCATGTCTGACTCTTTGTGACCCTATGGACTGTAGCCCACCAGGCTTCTCTATTCATGGGATTCTCTGGGCAAAAATACTGAAGTGGGTTGCCATTTCCTCCTCCAGAGAATCTTCCTGATCCAAGGATCAAACCTGTGTCTCTTAAGTCTCCTAGCACTGGGAGGTGGGTTCTTTACGACCAGCACCACCTGGGAAGCCCAAAGGCTCCACTAGGACAACATAAATTCCTCTTCAGAATCATACCACTACCAAACTGAAATGGGAAAACATTTCACCTGAGGCATTGCTAATATAAAGAGTGAAATTAAGGCAGGAGATGAAAGTGTGTGTATTTAAAATAAGGATGGGCCATGGAGAAAGCAGAGGACAAAAGTGTGTAACTGCACAGGTTACTACCTACACGCTGAGCACTCACAGTAACTAGCGATCTTCATCATCGTCTTACCATAGCTGGCACCTGCTATATACTAGATACTTGAGCCATTTTTTCTCTGCAAGTGTGCAAATCTAGGTCTGTGCTATATCACTTTCCACTAGAGAGGACCGAGAGAGGGAGAAGAGGTAGGTGTTCCTCAGGAGGTCCTCTAGTACATTGGTTCTCAAACTTCTTGGCCCCAGGCTCATGACTGTGAACTTAAAACTACCGAGGACTCTAAAAAGTTGTTGATACGGGTTATACTTAATGATGTTAACCACATTAAAAATTAAAATAGAAAGCTAAAAATACTGATTCACTTAGGAAAAAATAATTATATCCTCCAATACAAAATAAATTCTAGTAAGGAAAGTGGCATTACTTTGTGATGCAGAAGACAGCTGAATTCTTATATCTGCTTCTGTATGCAGTCTGCTGCAACTGTTCTTTTGGATGAAGCAGAAGCAGCAAATCTGGCCTCATGCAGATATGCTGTCAGAGGAAGGAAGACCTTGTAGATGTCCTAGGAGGGTCCCAGGGACCTGGCAGGGGTCCTCAGGGCCCACTCTGAGAACTGCTGCTCTAAAAGCAAGGCTGATTTAAATAATTAAAAGGCAATGGGACGGTAAGTCTACTTTTATAAACGAAATGGTACGACAGAGGACATCATTTAACTTGAGAACAGGACTGCTTCGGGGAGCTCGTCTCTGCCGCGCTCTGCCCCTCCCTGGCAGGAGTCAAGGCAGCGCATCCTGACGTGGCCCTGCACCTTTGCCCTCAGGAAGCGCATCCTGACGTGGCCCTGTGCGTTTGCCCTCAGGAAGTGCATCCTGACGTGGCCCTGTGCGTTTGCCCTCAGGAAGTGCATCCTGACGTGGCCCTGTGCGTTTACCCTCAGGCAGCGCATCCTGACTTGGCCCTGCGCGTTTGCCCTCAGGCAGCGCATCCTGACGTGGCCTGCGCCTTTGCCCTCAGGAAGCGCATCCTGACGTGGCCCTGCGCCTTTGCCCTCAGGAAGCGCATCCTGACGTGGCCCTGCGTGTTTGCCCTCAGGCAGCGCATCTCCTGACGTGGCCCTGCGCGTTTGCCCTCAGGCAGCGCATCCTGACGTGGCCCTGCGCGTTGGCCCTCAGGCAGCGCATCCTGACATGGCCCTGCGCCTTTGCCCTCAGGCAGCTCATCCTGACGTGGCCCTGCGCGTTTGCCCTCAGGAAGCGCATCCTGACGTGGCCCTGCGCGTTTGCCCTCAGGCAGCGCATCTCCTGACGTGGCCCTGCGCGTTTGCCCTCTCCAGAAAAAGCCAAGGAAAGGCCGCCAGCACTCATGCCGCTCCGTTCTCAACAGGAGACACCAGGAAGCACACACACAAACATTCCCAAGTCCCTGGCCTCTCACATCACCCACGTCACTGCCACTGAGTTTCAGCAGCCAAAGCTTGGTCAGTTGAAGGGCCAGCCAGTACCATTTCTTGCTGCATCCTAAGTAAATGCTTCCTGAAAAAAAGTTTCAGCATCTGCCTTGCCCATGAGGAGTTTTCAGTGGGCAGGAGACCAGGCTACTAAGTGCCACACCATCTGAGATAGGAGGCATCCTTCCCCTCACCCTAATGCTCGCTGAATGAATCCTGAGAGGGGCTTGGGGCAGGCAGAGAGGCAGGTGAAGGATGGAGGCAGATTCATGTAATAAAGTTCTGTGTCCTTTCAACAATACTATCATCACACAATCAAATGAGTCTTCAAAAAATGCCTGGAGAAAATGGACAATAAGTACATCTACGCTATCTTGTTCCAAAAGCAGGAGATAAGATTAAGTCCTCACAAATTAAAACTCCTATCGATTGTAATCCACCCTTTCAGGGTCCCCGCCAAGAGGACCTGCCTTGATTAGTCTCTCTCTTCAGGATATGAGTTCTCTGGGGGCCCACAAAACCTCCCAGTCTAGGTGGCTGCCAAGTAATTGCACCCTGGGTAGATAATGACCTTGTGGCTGCTGTAACTGTTGATACTGCGTGTCCTGGAGTTTGACTGAGGAGATTAGGATCAGTGTGTCTGAAACCCGAGTGAGTGCTGTGGAGAGGAGCAGCGAGGTGCCCACTCAGGCAGGATTAGAGTGGCCATCTTGATCTGAGGAAAGATGCAGCTTCTAGCCCTCATGTACCTTGGCCACTGGAAACTGGCGTTCCCCAAAGACCAAAGAAACAAACAAAAAAGGAAAACAAAAATCTGCCCCAAGGATCCTGGCATTGCATTCAGGGAAACAAATGGACAAGTAGATAAAGAAAGTCAGCTTTAGGGACTAAGGTGAAATTAAATTTTGTTTAAACATTAAATGTCTTGCTTACACGCAAGAAATAAAATAAAGAAAGGAAGAGGAAGAAATAAAATAAGTGAACAGTCCCTCAAAGACACTGGCAACATTTCCATATCTGTTAAGAGAAAGAGCAGCATGGGTCTGTAAAGGGAGAAACAGCAATCTGCAGATATAGCTCTAGACAGGTTAGGCCTAATGCACTCAGAAACAAAGGGATTCCAATGGGTTCATTTAAGGGAAAGAAAAACTTTACCCTAAAAAATCAGTTTTCTGAAATCCTACTAAAGATCTAAGTTTTAAACCTTTCAGACATAAATTAAGGTGATAAGTATATTATTATTTATAAATGAGAAATGTTTTGCTTTGTACTATGAAATAGTTCACCTCACTAACAAAACTACTTGTGGTTCAATTTTTGTTGTTGTTGCTATTTTTAAAAAAGGTATGACAAAATCAAGTTACTGTTCTGCTGTGATGAATCTGTCTGGCAGCCTGAACCTAAGGAAGCCAGACGACCGAGGCCTCATTAAGTCACTGCCAATCTTTCACTTGATGCTGATAACTCAGGGCTGAAGAAAGGCTCCCAGAAAGGGAAGGAAAGCCTCACTGACACTTGCCTCATATTTCAAACTTCCTAATAAATAGTGAGAAATCACTCCACAAAATATTAATCAGTCATTTAAAATGAAGTTGCAAAGACTATGCAGTAACATGGAAAAATGTTTAAGTGATAAAAGTATATAAAAATAGTGTATCCTTTATAATGATGTTAAAATTCCAAATACACAGGGGGACAAAACATGAAAAACAATGATAACTTTATATCCCGGAGTAGGTGATTTTCCCTTCAAAATTCTGAAATATTATATTGCTTTTGACTCCTTAAAGATAATCCAAATAATTAATGCTCCTTATAAAAAATCTCGTAAGGACAGAGGGAGGAAGATGATAAAATGAAGGAAGAGGAGCAGAAGGAAGAGGTGGATGAAAAGAAGACAAATACACATTTTAAAACTGCCTACAATCCCGCCATCCTGGGTTAGACCCTGTGCATGAGTGCATGCTAAGTTGTTTCAGCTGTGTCTGACTGTCTGACTCTGGTGGACTACAGCTAGCCCACCAGGCTCCTCTATCCATGGGATTCTCCAGGCAAGAATACTGGAGTGGGTTGCCATGCCCTTGTCCAGGAAATCTTCCCAACCCAGGGATCGAACCTGCATCTCTTATATCTCCTGCATTGGCAGGCAGGTTCTTTACCACTAGCGCCACCTGGGAAGCTCAGTTTAGGCCCTAGTTAGATTTTTATGTCCTGGAGAAGGAAACAGCAATCCACTTCAGCACTCTTGCCTGGAAAATCCCATGTACATCCTCTGATAAAAACTTATATGTGTAGACGCTATACGTTTAATAAAAATGAGATAGCATAATGTTCTTATACCACAGAGTATCACATATGCTGTTTTCCAATATTGCTCTTTTCATATTAATAAAAAAACTATCTACACTATAATTTTTAAGTACTGAATTTATGAGTAAAACCAAAATGTGTTTAATTCCCTACTGTTGGAATCTGAATTATTTTTTCATGCTTAGAAACAACACTGCTATAAACAATTTTGTAATTAAACCTCTGTGTACATCCTTAATCATCTACTTAATTTCTTTGTGTCCTTATCAATAATGGGTATATATAATTACAACTTTCTTTTTGGGTCCAATCTGAACTTTTGTCTGTGGATGCTTGCTATTCAGTTTTCTTTCGTAAAGAGTCTGTTTGGGACCTCTGCCGAATTTTAACTGGTATATTTGCCATTTTCACAGTGATCAGTAATAGGGCTCTCTATATTAATATAATGATTGCAAACATTTTTTCTATTATGTAATTTGCCTTCTAATTTAGTTGATGATGTTTTCTAGTATACTAAATTTTTTTTTTATGAAGTCAAATTTATCAATCTTTTCCTTTATGGCTTCTAAGGTTTTTTTTGTTATGTTTATAAACATTTTTGTTTGATGTTTCCACATCAGTAGTTTCATTATCTTGCATTGTCTGGATGTACCATAGTTTAACCAGTTTCGCCACCAATACTTTGGCCACCTAATGCGAAGAACTGACTCCTTAGAAAAGACCCCAAAGCTGGGAAAGATTGAAGGCAGGAGGAGAAGGGGACAACAGAGGATGAGACGGTTGGATGGCATCACTGACTCGATGGACATGAGTTTGAGCAAGCTCCAGGAGTTGGTGATAGAGAAGCCTGGCATGCTGCAGTCCTTGAGGTCATGAAGAGTCGGACACAATTGAGTGACTGGACTGAACTGATAAACATTTCCCTGCTATTATATTGAAAAAAAAAAAATTGAAAGCAAAGTAGGGTAAGTGGTAAGAAAACGTAAGAAACACAGTCTCAATGAAAACCACTCATTAAGGCCTAGACACAGCTATGAACACACGCAATTTCATAGGTAATTAAGTAGTAACAATCTGTCAACCACTTCTGTTAGTTACCCACTGTGTAAAGCATGCCTTACATTTGTATGGAGTATGCTACAAATATACAAAATGACACAACTATGGAATGGGAAAAATCTAAGTGCCTTTGCCCTCTTCACTAAGCAACGCCGTTTCTGGAATTTCATCCTACAGACACACAGTACCTGCATGCACACAATATGCATGTAATTATGTGCAACAAAAGCTAATACTTATTCAACTTGGGCTTCCCTGGTGGCTCAGTGGCGCAGAACATCTCTGCCAATGCAGGGGCTGCACATTCAATCCCTGCGTCAGGGAGATTCCTTGGAGAAGAAAATGGCAACCCACTCCAGCGTTCTTGCCGGGGAAATCTCTCTGGATAGAGAAGCCTGGTAAGCAACAGTCCATGGGGTCCGAAAGTCTGATATGACAGCAACTAAGTAACAACAACATTCAGCTCTTTCTATTGTCAGGCACTGTTCTGAGCACTGTACGATAAACTCAGTGCAATACTGTTTGAATAGCAAAAGCCTGGACGCAACCCAAGCCCCATCAGTAAGGGAACTGGTTAAGTAAACTACGGTACATCCAGACAATGCAAGATAATAAAACTGTACTGATGTGGAAACGTACTGACAGGCCTCTGAGACACGCTAAGTGAAGTGAGAAGCAGATGCAGAGCGGGGAGATAAGATACGCTACCTTCGGTGCACTAAAACACACTGGAAAGTCATCAGAAATGAAGAGAATGAGCACCTGAAAAACGCAGGAGGTGGAAGGAATACAGAGCGACAGAGATGGAAACAAGACTCCTCTTTATATATTTCTTTGTATTTTGATTTTGGAACAGTATAATTTTATTATTTAGTAAAAGAATTATACCCTAGTAAGCAAAATGAAACAAAAACACACAGGTAGCTCTGTAGGGAGCTTACACTTCAAAGTGCAATTTTACATCCACTATCTATTCTTATTTCAATTTTAATCCTCACAGTGACACTATGAGGTAGGCGGGGTTGGTATGAGTTGTTTGAAGTCACAGCTGGTAAGTAAAGCCCATACTCAAATCCAGGTTTTAACTTCAAATTCAGTCTTTTCCATGGGGCTCAGCTTCCTCCAAAAGAGTACTCAGTGGCATAGAGAGTGGCAGGTAGGTATCCTCTGGCCAACAGATACCACGTATTCTAGTTTCTAATCCAGGCGCTGTCTGGAACCAATTCCATCTGCCCACACACCCCACACTGATGGTCAGGCGCCCAGGTTTTGCTGGGTTTGTTTGAGGCATTTTGTCTCTTTAAATCAAAGAGATGTCATGTGTTTTAAGTGCATTTGCTTAGAAGGCTGGAGAACAGGATGGACTGGACGTTTTGGAAAGAAAACCTACTGCTTGAGACAGATACCTGGACAGGGATCTGAGGAGAGGCCTCTTTTTCCTCCAGGCCAAACACCAAAGTCTGGCTCTGTGGTGCACGTACATTCAGGATCCTGAAACTTTTGCTGAGAAGGGAAGGGCTACTCTTGCAGCTGGGTATTTCCTGTGGCCTCGTTCAGAAACAAAGGCTACGGAAGATTCCATCTCCCTGGTAAGAAGGCACAGTGGTGGAAATGTGTTTGGGAAAGAGGGTTGTTTTGGTTTGTGGGTTGCATTTTTTTAAAAAAAGCATCAAACCACAACAAAGTTCAGTCTGCAGAAGTGCACACTTCCTGAGGAAGTGCCCGCTCCTAAGGAGCCCAGAAGAAGCCTGTCCACTTCTGGGCTGAGGAGAGAGGGCAATGCATTAGCCAGTCTGACTGTTTTGTTTCCCTGGACTGTGAGCACTATCTAGGCTCACAGTCACAGTCTGAGATCACACAAAATCCTGCCAGCATCTCCAATGTTGGACAGGAGGAGAAAACACAAATTCAGGTGTCATCCAAGGGTCTGTTTTCCTACTAAAACTTAATGACTTCTCTCTGACCCCAAACATTACTACTCCTATTTGTTTCAGGCAAAGCCAGCTTTTTGCTCTTTCCTCAAAAGCTCCATGGATGACAGGCCACGTTATTTCTTGGCCCCACGCCTCGGACCTGCCTGAAGCACTCTACAGGTCAAGAGCGATGCTTCTCAGCCCCCTTCTCCTTGGCTGGCCTCCCACATCCCTTCCCAAAACACCCACAACCCAAGCATCTTTCCCAAACGTCTGCTCACCTCTGAAGGATCGGTAAGGAGCCTCCCCAGTTCCAAGCACACATCGTCTCTCCTGTACTTTATCCCCTGTGTTACTGTGCCTTCATTCTCCTCCCCATTCCTAGCATGTGGAGGAAGCAAGCACACTGTGTTCCTGGCATGGTGCTAACAGCACAGTGAGCGTCTACCCTCCCTCCACCTCAAGGGTCCCAAACCTGCTCTAGGGCCCAATCCCAAAGCCCCCCCCCCACCCCCGCTTAGTTCTGGCTGCCCCACTGCAGCGCTATTTCCCGGCAAGTTTTCCCTGACGTCACCTAGTCTCGTGACTTCTCACCTAGTCCTGTGACTTCAGTAACCGCAGCTTCAATGTCTTTCTATTGTCTCCCCACTGAGGGGGCTCTCCCCAGCTCCTCCTCTTCTACTGTCATCTGCCTTCTGGGAGAAATCACGCCTTCTCTGGCTTTTCTTGGTCTGCTTATCCCGTATCTTACAGTCTGAGGAGCGCACCATGACTGCCACCTCGGTCACATCACAGCCCTCTTCAAACCCCCTTCCAGGTCCCAGGTGGAGACGCACGAACTCCTCTGAGGGTCAGAGACGTTCGCACCGCGGTCTGTGCGCGGCTCCCTGCATCCCGGTGATAAATGTGAGCTGACACTGTTGCTAATGGGTTTCCCTGGCACGAGGTGTCCTCACCTCCGCTGCTTTCTCTCATGAAAGACTAAGCCCACATGACGAGTCATCCACCCAGTAAACTGGAGATGTAGTCCAACGGTCACCAAGGGTCCTGAATTCTTAAGAGACCCGATGTGAGAATGCTGGGCAAGTGAGACAGCCCTCTCCCAGAGGGGGCAGATCTTACGTCCCTGCTCTGCTGCTCTCTTGTCTACAGAGAACACTGGCAACGGCACCAATGATGGCTAATGTTTCCGGGCATTTCTTATATGCCCAGCATAGTTCTCACAAACACCCTATGAGGTAGGTACAATTACTATTCCCATTTTACAGATCAGAAGACTAAGGCTTATAAAGGTTAAACACCATGACCAAGGCTACACAGCCAACAGGTGGAACAGCCAGGATGTGTTCCCAGGCATCTGGTGCCGGGTTCTGTGTCTAACCTCTATCCTTCTCAAAGCAATGCAAACATACTTTGGAGACCACCTGAGAAAATGACAAATCCTCTCTACAGGACAAAGGAAATATACACCAATCTACATTAAACGTGCAAGGATTTCTCCCTGAAGTCGATTTCAGCCTGTAGGCTAGGAAGAGGCTTCTCTCACAAATGGCAGGCAGGTGGCGCTAGTGGTAAAGACCCTGCCTGCCAATGCAGGAGACATAAGGGGTGGGAAGATGCCCTGGAGGAGGGCATGACAATCTACTCCAGTATTCTTGCCTGGAGAATTGCATCACAGAGGAGCCCGCCAGGCTTACGGTCCACAGGGTCGCAAAGAGTCAGAGACACTGAAGCAACTTAGCATGCAGGCACAGCCCTGCCCTAGTCACATGCTTGGATAAGGAAGCAACCGTCCACCTGAGAGCACAAGCCTCCACTCACATTCACTATTTTTTTGGCTTGTGTCAGCCAGGCTCAGTGGTTAATGAAGATGGATGAGGAGGAGTCCCTCCGAGAGAACTCCGATACCTGAATTTGATGGTGTCAGAGAGAGACATGGAATCCTGGAGAGACACGAAAACCCCGAGGTGATGAAACAAATGTGTATGTTGCTCTTTTACAAGATCAGAAGCCTCTGCTTTTGGCTCATATAATTTTCTTATTTTGGCAAGTTCAGTTCAATAATGTCTACAATTTACATTTGTGCTAGAAATCCAAACCAAATCTCAAACTTACCTGCAAATAACTGGTTATCTTTTGTAGGTAATATACATTCTTAGGGAAGCTGCCTGTGTCAAATTAAGAAATCTCAGTCCCCCCCCCCCAAAAAAAAAAGAAATCTCAGTCCCAATTCTATCTCCAACACTGGGTAAGTCACAACCTCTCAGCATGTTTTCACTGATTCCCATAAAACATGGGTGCAATTATCCATGTTCATACCCTTAGTTACTCTAACTGATGCCATGAGCAGCGGGGTAGGGGTGGGGGTTAGGGGGGACAGGACAAATGCATTAGCAAATGTTGAATTCTTATGAAGCAAGCAAGATGCTATGAACTATATGTCCTGAGTACCTCTGATAGAAACAGACTATTCATTGAACTCTTTAGAGTTATGTAACAGTGTACAGTTAGATGGCTACATATAAACTAATGGACATCATAAGGAAAACGGTTGTTATCCATGTTATTGATAGAGAAATGTGAAACCACAAGGAGACAAATTGCTGTCCAGGATCTATAATCAAGAAGGTAGTAACTGTCTCTCTTGGTTCTACCATATAACATTATGTGAAGGATATGATGAAATTTGTGCCTAGCTTTGAACATTCTGTTCCCAAAATCATATGGTGAGGCAATTGAAGGCCATGCTTTTGGTTTTTACGAAGCAGAAGTCCAGATGTAATGTGAATCAGTCTCGTTAAGTTTCTTTCCAGATTAGTCTCTAACATGCCAAAGCCTCATGAGGAAGTCTGGAAATTTTACTAAAATGAAATCAAGAACAGGCTTACATGTAAGAAAAGATGAAGAATGCAAGTTAAAAACAACTTCAAAGCTGAAGCTGAAAGGCAAAAAAGCAATTTGAAAAATGAAAAACTAATCTTGGTTCAAAATGAAAACTTAAGAGAAACAAAATTTTTAAAAGATAAAGATTTTCCTTCAGTGACCACTGAAGAGTCAGAAAATTATATTCCCCCTAACCTCACTAAGAAGCTGTGCTATTTAGCATATTAAGAAACTAGACTAGACAAGCATAAGAAGTGTGTTATGATAATTCTACCTTCAGGGCTCTGATGTATCAGACTTTAGAACTGGAATACCATCTCATGACTAAGTGAACCAATCATAACAAGACTGGTTCATTAGGGCAACCATCCAAGAATTCAATTTATTGACTATAAATACTTTGTTATGTGCATGGTAGAATGTTTATAACTACTGAAGCTGGGTGATGAACACGTGGGGAATTTCTGAGTACTATTCTGCTTGTATAGGTTTGAAATTGCCCATGATAAAAAGTTAAGGGGAAAAAAATCAAAGAACTAAGTTATTAAAAAAAGTTAACGAAAAAAAATCAAAGAAACATGCTATAACCATGTTATTTCTATGAGCAGACCAGATACCACTGGAACAGAGAAGCTAAGAGGAAACACAGTTTAGTGATAAAGAGTAGGTTCTAATGTCAGACTGTCCAAATTATAATTCTGGATCTACCATTTATTAGTGAGATGACCTGTAGGTCACTCTGGCTTAAAGATTATGCTCTTCTCAGATGAATTTCTGACTAAGAGCAAAAAGCACCAAAGGTTATTTCCCCTATTTTGAATTCTTAAACATTTTACAAACTACTTAACTCTAACAAGCCTGTCAGCTTTTCAAAATGAAAGATAATGTAACAGGTCCCAAGGTCTATTCCCTCATTCAGCTATGGAATCCATTTCTAATACGATCCATAAAGAAGGTACAAAATGCATAGTCAAGTATTTCAAGAAGGAGGGGAGAAAAGTCAGGTAGGTTGTATGCCATCTCAGATATGTATCCAGTTTTCAGTCCAGCTGACTAAGAATACTAGTGTTCACCAATATGAAGTAACTCAATGGATTCAGTAAGATAAGAATTGATTTCTCCCTTTATGTCTCTTACGGGCAGAGGTAATATCTATCCCCTTTGGAAAACAGTCAGTTTACTGGACTTCATCACTGATACTAGACTCTGGGCAGGAAGGGACATGAACATGACCAGTGGGGAAGACCAAAGCCAGAGGTGTGTGGTGCTCTGTCACTTGGCTGTGTCCGACTCTTTGCAATCCCATGGACTGCAGCCTGCCAGGCTCCTCTGTCCATGGGGATTCTCAAGGCCAAGAATACTAGAGTGGGTTGCCATGCCCTCCTCCAGGGGATTTCCCCAACCCAGGGATTGAACCCCAGGTCTCCTGCACTGCAGGCGAATTCTTTAACGTCTGAGCCACCAGGGAAACCCAAGAATACTGAAGTGGGTAGCCTATCCCTTCTCCAAGGGGAACTTCCCGACCAGGAATTGAACTGGGGTCTCCTTCACTACAGGCAGATTCTTTATCAGCTGAGCTAACAGGGAAGCCCAAAGCTAGAGCTGGGCAGAGGAAAAAGGCAGCCTGCCCAAGTATCTCTGCTCTATTTACCGCCAGCTTGTAGTATTACCAACACTGCTTTTTGAGAAACCATCCATCTTTACAAGCAGAAATCCCCTAGAGCACAGTAACAAACTGCTAACAATGCTATCTACAGAAACAAAATCCTAGCAATGGTGTTTAAGGCTGTCACATCTAAAAGAGCACAAAGGGGTTCTGTATCGGACACGGCAGCCAACGCCGACCAGGGTGATGGACGGGAGGGCCCCGCCGAGGCAAACACACATCGCCAGCATAACAACAGACAACGTACTCTCCCTAAGGTCAGGCCCAGTGTGCCAATTAAATTAGATCATGTTTTCTTTCCTTCCTTCCTGTTAAGTCAAAAAGAACATTACCAAGAAACACAGGAGAATAATTTATTTTTGGCTTCGAACGAACTATACGCTACACCCACTCAGTTCAATTTCTTATCTTTTGGCTCTCTACTGAAATGCTTTAGTCTGTATAATCTCAGGCATTTTACTTTTCCAAGAACAATGAAAAAAGTTAGTTTAGTCCTAACTTGACTAGGTTTCACTAGGAAGGATTACAGGCACATCAGGGGGATCAAGACCCCAGGTCTCTCAACATAATAATGGAATGAGTATAAGCGAACAGAAGCAAAACTTTTATTGAGTGGGGCATAGAGGTACAGTTGAATGGGGGAAAAAATTAGCAAAGTAACCTAGAATCCCCTTTAAGAGTAGGTATTTAGGTTTAAAGTAATAAAGACAGTAACTCGCCCTACACAAAACAGAATATTTGCCTGACTTAACAAGTGTTTGTCCTCTCTTAAATGGATATCACTACTATCTACAAACTCAGTGACTCTTGATAAGATAGAAAAATATCTCAGAAACAAGCCAATGGTCCAGGCTGGTCTAAACAAACCATAATTTTAGTCCTTTTCCTAGACACTAATCTTTATGATAACAAACCATTTACAAGGACCAAATAAGACCAAAAATGAAACAGAAGCTACACAGTTTCATCTGAAACAATCTTATGTTTTAAAATGTTGTTCAGTCACCCAGTCATTTCCAATTCTTTGTGACCCCATGGACTACAGCAAGCCAGGCCTCCCTGTCCCTCATCATCTCCTGAAATTTGCCCAAGTTCATGTCCATTCCATCAGTGATGCCATCCATCAATCTCATCCTGACACACTCTTCTCCTTCTGCCCTCAATCCTTCCCGGCATCAGGGACTTTTCCAATGAGTCGGATGTTATCAGATGACTAAAATACTGGAGCTTCAGCTTCATCATCAGTCCTTCCAACAAGTATTCATGACTGATTTCCCTTAAGATTGACTGGTTTGATCTCCTTGTTGTCCAAGGGACTTTCAGGAGTTTTCTCCAAAAAGGCATCAATTATTTGGCATTCTGCCTTCTTTACAGTCCAGCTCTCATAACTGTATGTGACCACTGGGAAGACCACAGCCGTCTCTGTATGGACCTTTGTCAGCAGAGGAATGTCTCTGCTTTTCAACACACTGTCTAGGTTTGTCACAGCTTTCCTGCCAAGAAGGCATCGTCTTCTGATTTCATGGCTGCAGTCACAATCTGCAGTGACTTTAGAGCCCAAGAAGAGGAAATCTGTCACTACGTCCTCCTTTTCCCCTTCTATTTGCTATGAAGTAATGAGGCCAGATGCCATGGTCTTAGTCTTTTTAATATTTAGTTTTAAGCCTACTCTTTCACTCTCCACCTTCACTCTCATCAAGAGGCTCTTTAGTTCCTTTTCACTTTCTGCCATTAGAGTGGTATCATCTGTATCTCTGGGGCTGTTGATATTTCTCCCACCTACTGATTCCAGCCTGTAACTCCTCCAGCCCAGCATTTCTCATGTGTCCAGCATAGAGATAAAACAAACACAGTGACGGCAGACAGCCCTGCCGTCCTCCTTTCTCAGTCTTGAACCAATCCATTATTCCATACAGGGTTCACCAAGTTCTTCCAATTCAGGCTTTTCCTTTGCATTCATTTCTTAACAATCATCAACTTACATTATAACTGAATTCTGATTGCTTATTTTAAATCTTTCTGTTAGCTTTCCTAAAGTTCATAACCCATCTCTACCCAATTCCAATGTTTTTGTGTCCTAAAACGTGCTCATCTTATAAGAAATCACCAATTAAACTACATGCACAAAATGCACTTTACTTCACAATAGTTTAGCAAGTGTCTCATAATCACAGAACAATGACAGAAATCACAGAAGGGGAACATGCAACTACGTGATGATGAACAGAGTAACAGTGCTGATATTTGTTTACATATAAACACTGAGCTGCAGAGTTCCAAAGCAGACCCCAGGGACCGTTAAGCCAAAACCCACCCATGATCATTTCACAGGGAGATGAAGAGACTTGGAAAGACTGATGAAATGGCCTCTCGGTGTTGGCCATCACAACTGCCTGTGCTGCTCAATCGGGGCACACACAAGCCTTGTCAAGGCTCTTCTAAGACAGCAGTTTTCAAATACAAATGACTGAAGCTCCATGTGCTCACTTCAAAGCCTCTACATCCCTCCTTCTTCCACCTTTTTACCCCTGGAAATCCTAGAGCTCTAAAGGACTTAGCTGGAAAATCATTTAAACAGAGAGGGAAGTAACAGAGAGTTGTTGAGGTCTCTAATTTCTTTTTCTTTTCTTTCCCTTTATTTATTTAATTTCTAGCTGATTCCTGCTTGAGTGAGATGGCTAAAGTTTGATTCCAAGTGTCTGGGTTATCTCACTAGATTCCCCATCTACTTCCTCCCAGCCTTCTAGCTAGTCTAGTAAGTAAGCTGTGGTTAACACGTCCTTCCTAGCCGGAATCCACTGGCTAAGGTAAGGCATGTGGACTCTGGGAAGAAGACGCACACAGCACCCAGGCAAACATGCTGACATGCATCACGTTCTAGGGCAGTTGCCACTTTTTGGTTTGAAACCCTAAAAATTAAAGCACACCACCACCTTAGTATCTACCTTAAAAGTAGATGATAATCTACTATTATCTACCATGAAAAACAATCTTAAAAAATATGGTCTCAAAGATTTGCAACACCCTGAACAGTTAATCAATGGTGATCTCTGGGTGGCAGGATTATTAGAGGTTTTTTTTCCCCCCGACTTTGGGCTTATCTGTAGTTTTTATTTTGCTACAACTCACATATTATCTGTTTGTTTTTTAAAGCCCAATTACTAGAATTTACTTAAGACTTCTGCCTGGCTTTTGATTGTCAGAATAAAACAGTTCTAAATGGTAACCACAACATTCTCTTCCTCTTTAGACCCCACAACTTCTAATGAGCCTCCAATAAATGCCTCAAGTTTCTTGCCAGGCCCATTTTCCTCCTTGGAAGGTTTCTGATCTTCTAGAGTTAGTGCAGCCAACAAAAAGGCACCAAATGCTGTACAGCCAACAGTCCTGGCAAAGGACACTCAAGTTTCTTACTGGCCAAGGGATTCCGGTACAGAGACGTGTAGGAGGGTCACTATGGTCTGGAACAAATGCCAGCACATACTGGTCTCAGAGCCAACCATGGCATTCAGGCCTACCACGATGCTGGTAGGAATGCTGGGGGCAAACGAGATCCTCAGATTTTTCTCTACAATAGTCCAGCTAATAATTTAGCTAACTGGACCAATTACTGAAAAACAGATTCACACCAGGGCAGCTCTTTCTTCCCATATCTCTTAGGAGGCAGAGAGTAAAACAGAACCCAGTCACTTTGAGTCTGGCATTATTACCAGCATAAGCTTACCTTTGTGGCCGTGGTCTTCACCCCAAGAATTTTCCACTCTCCATTTTATGAAAGCGCCGTCCTGATCATCCTGTAAAAGAGTGGACAGCGTAGTCTGAAATGATCTGTCCAGATGAGGTGTCATGTAATTTTAGCTCTTATTCAGCCACTCAGAAGAAACAGCCTTCTCTATACAGCAACGCTATACATGACCAGGGCTGTATATCTTCTACTATAACTAAGAGAATTTTCTATTAGAGGTGGATTTTGAATCCCTTCAGGTGAAAATACAATAAACCCAGCCAAGCAATAAATATTACTATTTTCTCCTTTACATTTTATGGTATACAGAAAATAAGCACATTAAAATCCCTTTTGGCTAAGAAAAACAAAATGTTAAAATTACGAAAAGCAGTAAACACCATCTGAAGCCAGGGACTCGCTTTCAATTAGCATTCTTTGCAGAGGCATCTCACTGTATTTATTTTAACAATGAATCTCAGACCTAGTCAAGAGTTTAAAAAAGAAAACAAACACATTCCCATCATATAGCCTATTTTTCTTACTTAGGGGAACCAAGAAATGATACTTTCCAAAATGTGCCTTTTTACTGATTTGGTTACACAAATATTGAATTTAATACAGTATAGATGGCAAAGCAAAACACTATTTCCATAAAACAAAACCTAGGCAGTTCTGTTCATCTATCTTCATCAATAAAATGATACTCATCATGATAATTTTCATTTACAGTCTTTATTACAGTGATACAGAGAGGGATAAGAAGGTTCCATTTGGGAAAAGACTGTTCTCTTTCATGTTTACCCAGAGCATTAGCTGATGTCAAAACAACTTAAATCTTTGTAGCCTGAGAAGAGAACTGGCTCCTGAATTATCTCCTAATGATTTCATCTGTCAACTCCCACTTGCATAAAACTGCACAAATCACATCTAAATAGGATTCAGTTTTACTCCTGACAGTTTTCTTGAATCTCAGGAATTTTCCATCTCAGAAATAGCCAACAATCAAACCCCAAAGTTTCAAATACCCTTATCTGGACTACTCCTTAATCTTAGCCCCAGAGATTTTCAAAACCACATCAATAAACTATACATTCTGGGTCAAGCTTATTGAATGTTTTGGTTTTCTACTCCCTGCCTTGTAGTACATCTTTACTTTCCTTTTAAAATATTGGTGTTAGAATCTACATCACCTGAAGTCATTTATTACAGGAAGTTTGAAAATGCTTCCTCTTCTTGCCCTTGCCAATGAATTCCTACATGACCTAGATCAAGCCACGTCATCTACAAATATAGAATAGTATCTGGAACTCCCTCTCAGGGATTCCAAGAAATCAGCAACAAGAAAGGATACCCCAGAATACTTACAAGCATTTATCTCTGCATTATCATTCAAAGGCAATGCAAACTAGTTTTATAGAGGTCAAAAGTGGAGAGAAGAGAAAAATCTCAATATAAAATTCCAGTTATGATAATATTAATTCTGCTTTATAATATTAACATGTAATGTAGCTCCATTTCCCAGAGGGGAAAACAGCGTATTACTAAACCATGCCTATTAAAGAATGGAAATTCCAGAGAAAAAGACATGGAGTATGTATGACTTTTATTTCTGAAAAGTAGTAATACTCTAAAACAGAGATGGAAAATGATAAAAAGCCAAACTCTCTTGGAAATTATAAAGTTTTTGTTTTCCTTTTTAATAATCCTCTAAATAGTTTAAAAGTTTAACTTTAAGGAGCTTAGTTGTAACTCCACTAAATTTTATAATATAGCAGGGCCAAACATAGAATAAAGCACCAAGTTGTTCATATTTAAGTGGTTTAATAGTACTTTATTCTAGTTTATTTACGATTACATTTTATCTCAATATTTATAGTATTTTCTGAAAAGCTCCTTCTAATATTTTGCTTCTAATGTCAAGACAGTTATTCTGTGACACTCTTTCCAGTAATTAGACAGGCTTGGAAAGAACATTTTTGCTTGCAGTGGTAAAGAATTAAAGCATAGTTTGATGTCTTCTCTTCTTTATGATCCCTGAGCACAGAAGTAAAACTCTCTTCTACAGACTGGGAATGAGGAGGCTTATTTGTGAAAGATAATGCTGCAGTTGTTGTTTCCAACACTGTATCCTAGAAACAGTGGTGTTACTAGTCAGAATATTCCATAGGGAAATCCAAAATACTCTACATCCCATTTTCTGAAACTCTGAATAAACTCAGTAATGGGCATGGAGTCTACCAATTACTGACATTTTACTGCAGAAGAATCTGAATGACAAAGGTGAGACTGAACACTAACCATCAAGATATGAACACTTTCAGGGCACACTTTAATTCCTTATTAAACTGAAGTGGTCTTCTTCCAAGTTTCCTTGCTGACCTCTTTTCACACCGAGAATTTCCAAAATTACAGAGAAGCAGTTACTTCCTTACTCCCTGCTGACCCAAATTTTGTTCCTCATGGACAGTTCCTATTTTTATGACTTCTGAAAGCAAGCAGCCAACCCCCCAGAGAGGTGGGTACAATGTCTCGCTTGGAACCTAACTTCTAACAGGAAGCACATACACTGAAGAAGCTCCACTGGATTAAATGGCCCGCAGGGGAATGGAGGTCCCCCTGTGCGGACACCGGTGTCTGCACACTGGGGGTCATACCTTTTCTGAGACAGCAGTGAAGGTCATGGCGTGGGTCATAAGTGACTCGCCAAAAGTCAGCCTCTCAGCTTTATTCATGTTCTTCATGGAGACACCGAACACCAACTCATGGTCATAGCTGTTATAAAAAGAATAGCACAGAATATACAAAGTACAATCACGGGGGATAATTGGCTTCTGGCTATGAGAAGATCACAGAAGAAACTGAAGGGGCTCAGCAGCTCCAGACAAATCTGGGCTCAGCTCTTCTGAGAACATGGGACATGCAGAATCTAGTCTCTCAATGGGATTCCATTCTCTCTGTGTCACAAGAGCACTCAGAAAAATAGGAAGTTATTAACATAAATTCCCCTAATCAAAAAACTGTCGAAAGGCTGCACTGTCAATCTGGAAAGAAAACAACAGCAAAAAAATTTTCTGAAGTATTTCTTTCAAAAATGGTCTCTTTTGAGCTGGTTGGGCTTCCCCTGTGGCTCAGCTGGTAAAGAATCCGCCTGCAATGCGGGAGACCTGGATTTGATCCATGGGTTGGAAAGATCCCCTGGAGAAGGGAATGACTACCCACTCCAATATTCTGGCCTGGAGAATTCCATGGACTGTATAGTCCATGGGGTCGCAAAGAGTTGGACATGACTGAGTGACTTTCACTTTGAGCTGGTAGCATTCAGTTTCTGAATTCACGTAGACCATGGCTAACTGTGAAATTTAAATAAATGTCAAAATATTGGAGAATATTTTCAAAGTTTAGAAAATCTCATGAATTCTTTTAGCAGATTTCCTTTCTCCTACTGTTAACTGTCAAGATATTTATTCAATTTCCTACAAGTAATAATTACTTAAAATAATACTAATGTGATAAATTTTAACAGTCAAGGATTTAGTATGATTTGGTTCACAAACGAACCTTCGTTGTCATCAGCAACCAGAAGGAATGCTTTAAAGTGTGTACCCAAATTAGTCCTAGTTGTCATAAAGACAAAATACATACGGTATCAAAATAATGGAAGCAGTAAGAAGAATCAAACATCAAACCAGAGACCTAGAAAACCTTTTGTTACATCCCAAATACACTTAACAGATTTACACATTATTCAATTTTTTTTTAAACTGTCTTCCTCAAGGAGAAATATTGTATTATATCCCTTATATGTGGAATCTAAAAAGAAATGATACAAATTAACTTACTTACAAAACTGAAAGAGACTCAAAGACTCAGAGGAAGGACTTGTGGTTACCAGGGGAGAAGGACCAGTTAGGAAGTTTGGGATGGACATGAATATATTGCTGCATTTAAAATGAATAACCAACAAGGACCTACGGTACAGCACAGGGAACTCTGCTCAGTGTTACGTGGCAGCCTGGATGGGAGAGGAGTTTGGGAGAGAATGATACGTGCATATGTATGGTTGAGTCCCTTCACTGTCCACCTGAAACTGCCACAACATTGTTAATCAAAATAAAAAGTTTTAAAAAAAGTTTCTTCCTCATGTAGTATGACTTTTTAGGAGCACCCAACAATTTCAACTCAGATATGATCTTGACTTCCCAGGTTAGAGCATATAAATATGTGGCGTTCCAGCGTTTCAGCTATGAATCCTCAAACTCTACAAAACGGAAAGAAACAGGCCCACCCTCAGGCTTAATCTCTGAATGAACCTCAGCTGAGTCACTTCGTACCAAGAGTGTACGCCAACAGCCACAAGCCACAAACGATTTTCTATTTTAAATTTCTTGTACTCACACATTCATGTCACTGAGGCCCAGTTTGCCATTGAAGTGTTTCCCAACATCACAGCCAAACCATACAGCCTAGAAACAGAGGAAAGAGGAAGACAGAATGTCAACATATGTCCTATCTTCCTATTCCACCAAAGATCTGGAAGAAGAGACTTTAACTCTGTATGTAGAAGACACAGAAACAATACCAACCTCTCCATCTTTGATGGAGGCAGCAACCATCTTTTTCAAGAAGTCAATGGGTTGGTTGTTATACAGAGTTTTTCTCCCTCCGACCATATTGCTTAAATAGTCCACTGTGTAAAGTTTGTTGTATTTGTGCTGAGGCCGAGGGTCATTCACTAAACAAATCTAGGAGATCAAGAATATGTTGATCAGAATATAACACCAGGAATATCAAGACAGAGACCTCCCCTCCAAGTTCATATATTTATATCAAGCTTATCACTTCTGCCTACAAGAATAAGCATTACGAACACACTGTTAAATAGCCAAGAAACAAAAGGTGGCAGGGTCCTTTTGAGAGAGGTCCCTGTATATTCTATTTAGTTGAAGGGAGACATTTGGGAGCTGCATCACCATTTTTCCTATTGGCAAAAGTCACCCCAAAACTAATCCTAAAGAATTATGTGCACCAAGTAAGGCAAAATGAGCCCATCATTACAAGACCCCTGCTCTCAAGTTTCAAGACAGGCTCAATGCCTGGCAGTACAGTTGAATTGGGACTCCAATGATAAAACAAAGCCATTTGCTTTTAAGAGGGTGAAGTGAAAAGTGAAGGTGTTAGTCACTCAGTTGTGTCCAACTCTTTGCAATTCCATGAACTGTAGCTCGCCAAACTCCTCTCTCCATGGAATTCTCCAGGTTAAGAATACTGGAGTGGGTAGCCATTTCCTTCTCCAGGGGATCTTCCCAGGGATTTCCCAGGACCCATGGATCAAATCCTGCATTACAGGCAGATTCTTTACCATCTGAGCCACCAGGAAAGCCCTTTAAGAGGGTCAAGATGCCAACAAGGAAGGGAAGACTGGCACCTGCTAGGCAGGTGGAGAAGTCCTGAAGTTAGTGGGAAAAATCGGGCTGAGATACTGCTCCTTTCCACGAAAGAGTCCCCAGAGGCCCACAGCACAGTGATGCTCTGAACCCATGGTAAGAAATGCCCACTAGGCTTTTACTGTCTTTGCACCGGAGAATGACTCAGGGCCCAGATAAGGGGAGCTGATGGGAATTAAACTGAATGCGGACCCACAGTTAGAGAAGTCTTGAGGAGGAATACTGGGAATCCTGAGTGGCCAACTGAACTGGTATATAAAATACTTCAGAAGAAGAGGAAAAATTTGGTTTAGTGTCTTGTTGGATGACCATGCATATTAACCTTGGAATTGGATACTCTTTCTTGTAGTCAACAGGTATTTGAAAATAAAAAGCCAGTGGCTGCCATCACCAGTTTCTAACCTTATCTTCCATATTGAAGAGTGGCTTGACATGTTGCCTGTAAAACTTCAAGGGTGTTATAGGGCCAATCTTTTGATAGTTTTTATCTTTGTCTCGATACTCCCAGGTGAACGTCTCTGGTGGATTACCCAAACAGATGCACACCACTCTGAATATCTGGAAAACAGGAGGACAGATGAGCAATGGCTAGAGGGAAGCAGTATTTTTACCTCTTTTCTTCAAGTTTCAAGCTTGGGGAACATAAGAAATCAGAGGCTATATTCAAGTCAGAGATTTCACAGGAAACTTAATATTGCTCCAAAAATTGGAAGGTTGATGTTCAGGATTTGGTATCCGCAAACTTCTGAGTTCTTAAATAAACACTCAGAACAATACAATTCTGAAATGTTAATATTTAGTGCTTTGTATTTGCCCTGCAAGTCAAACTTCCTTAGCCAAGAAATCACTCACCACTGATCCACAGCAAGATCTGGGTTGCTGCTGATTGTATTTCAAGCGACAAATAATTACATACATTTTATAAATAGATTTCCTTCCCTTTATGCTTCCAGGTTTTGCTTTGATTGTGACAGGGGTCTCTACTCCCAGAAAAGTCACTAACTTTTTGGTGGAGTTTAGATGACAATGTCTATCCAAAGTAATACCAGAACGAGAATACACGGAGTAGAAAGGTACCATTTCTGGGGCTGAGACTGTAACATTCTCTCTAATGATGTCACAAAACCTTCAAGTTGGCATCATTACAATCCAAGGATGCATTTTATATTATTTTCATCTCACAGAACGACAGAAGTATAGAGACATACCCTACATAAGGTCAGAGCACAGAAGTACATTCTCTTCTGTATCAAATTTCCTTTACTTTTGAAAAAACAGACACTATGATCTGCTTCTTCTTTCTCCACCCCAATCACCACCCTGATCCAGTCTCATCACTTACCACCTGCATTATTTGCTCCTTACATTTGAATACTCCACTACAGTTAAAAGAAGTGGATCCTGAATGTGACTGTTTTGTGCTACCCATTATATATCTGCTAGGTTAACTTAATTCTCATAGAACTCTCTCAAGGTGTAATTTCCCTCTTCCTCCCTCCTCCAAAAGACTCAAAGAAATTAAGCAATCTACTTAAGATCACATCGCTAGTAACTGGCAGAATCATGATCTGAAGTCACACTGTCCAAAAAAAAGAAAAAAAAACTAAAGTATTGCTCCACTGGTTCAGGGTTTAAAACAAAAAAGGAAATACTGTCTACTGTGCTGTACCACAATCCATGTCTCTCAGTCTTCTCAACAAAAATGGTAGATACTATTCACATTTGACAGATAAAGAAACCAAGGTTCAGGAAAATAAATAGCTTGACTGAAGTCCTAAAGCCAGTAAATTGCAAAAATCAGGCCTCAAAAGAGCCTTGGGACAGATACCCTGATAAGTAAGGTTCAAACTTCTTCTTTGAACCAAAGCTAGAAAATTAGAAATAGGCCTGCCTATGACTTCAGGCCTATAATTAAGGATAAAAAGACTCTTATGTCATATGGAAGACAGAGCCTGATTCTACCACCTTAACAGAAACACATCAACCTACAGATGAAGGTATGTGTGCCTTTCATTTTATGTTTGTTTTCCAAGAGAGGGTCTTCCTTTACTAGGATTTGCTTTATGTCTTATGAGCCTGAAAGGCTGGTCCTTCACCCACCACCCTCCCTTTTTAAAGTTACGTATTTCTTTTTGGCCGTGCTGGGTCCTCGCTGCTCCGTGGGCTTTTCTCCAGCTGTGGAAAGCAGGGGCTACTGTCCAGCTGTGGTGTTTGGGCTTCTCACTGCAGTGGGCTCTCCTGTTGTGCAGCATGGGCACATGGGCTTCAGGAGGTGCAGCCTCCAGGCTCTAGAGCAACTCAGAAGTTGTGGCATACAGGCTTAGCTGCTGTGTGGCATGTGGGATCTTCCCAGACCAGGGATCAAACCCATGTCTCCTGAACTGGCAGGCAGAATCTTTACCACAGAGCCACCAGGGAGGCCCAACTGCCTCTCTTTTAACATATCATTCTCAGGCTAGTTTCTAATACAGAAAAGCAGCAGCTGGGCATCACATGAGCAACTGTAATTGAGCTAATCTAGCCATGGATTAATGAGCTCTTTTTGAGATTCCTAAGGACCAGACAGTCATTTTGTATTTCCTCAGCACCAAGGCCACAAGTGGTAATTTTCATCATGAGGACCCTGCCACTGGTTAACCATGGTCAAGACAATTAAAGTGTATAATATGTTTAACAAAGGAAGGCTTTATAGCCTTAAATGATGTGTATTTTCAACTAATAATCATTGTCACATGTGTATGAACATTTTATACAGGGTCATTTTAATTAATTCTCAGTCATCCACTTGGTTTACCCAGTTCAGTTAGGCCCTGGCGAAAAAATGGGGGAGACTAGGGCTAGGCCTAATGAAGATTAAGTAAGTGAACTTCCGATTACTTTTAAACACATTCTAAATATAAATATGAGTGTTTTACACTATGATTTACATATACCTTATTGGGCATCTGACTCCCTCTCTATGGTAAAAAGTGTGAAATCACTCCTTCCTTCTCATCAAAAATGCACTAAAGGCAACCCACTCCAGTATTCTTGCCTGGAAAATCCCATGGACAGGGGAGCCTGGCAGGCTACAGTCCATGGAGGTCACAAAGAATTGAACATGACTGAGCAACTTCCCTTTCTTTTCTGATATTTCTAAAATAGTCAACAAGGCCCTACTGTCTAACACAGGGAACTCTACTCAACACTCTGGAAGAAGCTATCTGGGAGCAGAGTCCAAAAACAAGTAGATGTACTCCTATCTGTAACTGAATCGATGCCAAAACAAATGCAACTTTGTTAATCAACTGTACTGCACTAGAAACTAAAAATTAAATGAAGATATCAGTAAAAGGGAAAAAAAAATGCACTAAAGGAAATCTGCATTTTAGCTATCTAAATGAATTCTATAATTCATCTCTTTTTGGAATAAAAATATTTATGCCTTACTGCATATATTTTATAAAGCTGAATTTTTATCAAAGATATATACAAGGGATGAATGAGGATAAGCGTGACATCTCTCTCTTATATTTTGATAAAACTGTAATCTGAGACAATGTTGGTTTGTTTTATATTATTTTTTTACCATGACAATAAATTATCCAAAGCCATTCACATTCAAGTCAGTTTAAAACACTTTGGAAGGAACGTTTGGCTCCAAGTCAACTAACAATTGTGAAACAAGCTCTAATTTTAAAAAATTATCTGAATTATAATCTCCAGGGCCCATGATACTTCAATTCTTGGTAAGAGACTCTGCTGTTCTGAAAAACTATTCCTTGTTCCCAAAATACAAAGCTGGCAGTGAGCTTTGGGTATCTGAGACTGCTCTCTGGTGGACAACTCGGGAGTTGTTATCTGTTTCTCACAAGATGAAGTTGACATTCAGGACAATAAAAGATACTGGACACTGAACGAAGTCTTCATATAGAACTGAATACTGGTGAATAATAGAACCCAAAAGCAATGGAAAAAAGACAAAAGACACAGAAAGCATGAAATACAGGACACAGGGAAAGAAAGTATGGACCCCAATTTAAAGACAAATGATGTTGGACAGAGTCAATTCCCATCCTCATGGCTAAACTGGAAGACAGACACCAAGTAAGAGGAGGAAGGCAGGATGCAATAGCTGAGAGTCAGTCATGAAAGCTTAGAAGGGTGAGAGTTTAAAGCCAGCTACAGGCAGACACAGAATGGAGGAAACCATAGTAATTAGAAATGTTACTGGCTTGGCCAGAAAGTTCGTTTGGGTTTTTCCATAGGATGTTACGAAAAACCTGAATGAACTTTCGGTTCAACCCAGAAGAATGGGAAGGTAGTGCAATGGTTAACAACCAAGCTACCTGCAATGGAGCAAAACTGGCAATGCTAAGAGTTCAGTGCCTGGTACCACAGAAGAAGGAACAGAATCCTGGAATCGTCATTTATATTTACAATACTGGGTTGTCCAGTAAAGTCTGAAGCACTGTAGAAATGTGACTTCCTTCTATTGTAAAAACACAAAGCTACACTGCCATTAAGAAATCATCTACTCTGACCTTTTAGCTTCACTGATGGAGAAATTAGGTTCAAAGGTAAAGTGACCTATTGATCACGGAGGAGAATGACTGCCAGGACACAGAAACTGTCACAGAAAATAGCCGAACTCTGGAGAAGGTTCGGTGCTGAGGGTAAATGAGCCAGTCGCATGAGAAGAGTGGAGACCTTGGTGATTGCTGACAATGCAGAGAAAGGGGAGAGGAGACATCTCTCTACTGCTTTCTGATGGGGAATGAAAGAAAAGGCAGGGATCTGCTTTGAAAACAAAACTCCTACTTGTGCCAGCAAAAGCAAGTGCAGGAGGAGAAATTTCCTGGAGGCATTAGATATATTTTAGGGCAGGGAAAGACACAAAAACCTACACTTAAGAGGTGTGTGCCTTTCTGTGATGTTAAAGAAAATGAGCTCACAAGGATGATAACTAAGAGTCAAATGATTACCTTCAGATATAAGAAGATCTACAGTGAGCTAGCCACTAGGGGATTTAAGCTGAGGAGTGATGTGGCTTAATTTTTGTTTTAAAAAAGATGTCACCCTGGCTGTTTTGAGAACGCATGGTAAAACAGCGGGAGAGGAAGAAGGGAGACCAGTGTGGAGGCCACTGTTCTGTAGATGAGATATGGTAGTGATTCCCACTTTTAGAGTCTGTTTAGATCAAAGAAATAGAAATTCAGACTCTCCAGCTCCACCCAGATCTACTGAGTCAATCTACACTTTAACAAGATCCCCAAGGGATTTGACTGTAAAGTTTGAAAGCGCTACATTAAGCACATTTACTCTTTCCCTCCTCCCAAATTCTGCTTCTTCAATTATTACTTCTCTCATTTACACTGCTATCCCTGACCACATACAGGTTCCCTCATAATCACTCAAAAGCCTTCTCTCCCCTACCTGGAAACCTTCCATTTATATCACCCCAAATCTTCCCTCTTCCTTGTCCTCCACATTGGCAGGTCCTGTTATCCTCACTTTGAAGATACACCACCCTCAAATATATCCACTTCTCTTCATCCTTATTTTCATCCATCTAGTGGGAACCACTACCATATCTCATCTACACAATAGCCTCCACGCTGGTCTCCCTTCTTCCTCTCCCGCTGTTTTACCATGCGTTCTCAAAACAGCCAGGGTGACATCTTTTTTAAAACGAAAATTAAGCCACATCACTCCTCAGCTTAAATCCCCCAGTGGCTAGCTCACTATAGATATTCTTATATTTTTGATGTTTATGCTAAGTGAAATAAGTCAGACAGAGAAATACTGTATGACATCACTTATATGTGAAATTTAAAAAATACAGCAAACTAATGAATACAACAAAAAAGCAGCAGACTCACAGATACAGAGAAAAACTAGTGGTTAACTGTGTGTGGGGGAAGGGGTGATATAACGATTGGAGAGTGGGGGCTACAAACTAATAATGGCTGTAAGACAAGCTCAAGGATGTACTGTACAAAAGGAGGTTATAGCCAGTATCTTCTAATAACTGTAAATGGAAAGTAACCTTTAAAGCTTGTGTATACTCGATGACATAAAGCAAGATCCGCTATGACCCACCTCCTAGAGTAATGGAAATAAACACAAAAGTAAACAAGTGGGACCTGATTAAACTTAAAAGCTTTTGCACAGCAAAGGAAACTATAAACAAGGTGAAAAGACAACCCTCAGAATGGGGTTAAATAATAGCAAATGAAACAACTGACAAAAGATTAATTTCCAAAATATATAAGCAGCTCATACAATTCAATGCCAGAAAAACAAACAACCCAATCAAAAAGTGGGGAAAAGATCTAAACAGACATTTCTCCAAAGCAGACATACAGATGGCTAACAAACGTGAAAAGATGCTCAACATCACTCATTATTAGAGAAATGCAAATCAAAACTACAATGAGATATAACCTCACATCAGTCAGAATGGCCATCAGCAAACAGTCTACAAACAATAAATGCTGGAGAAGGTGTGCACTGTTGGTGGGAATGTAAATTGATACAGCCACTATGGAAGATAGTATGTAGATTCCTTAAAAAACTAGGAATCAAACCAACATAAGACCCAGCTTCCCTGGTGGCTCAGACGGTAAAGCGTCTGCCTATAATGTGGGAGACCTGGGTTCCATCCCTGGGTCGGGAAGATCCTTTGGAAAAGCAAATGGCAGCCCACTCCAGTACTCTTGCCTGGAAAATCCCATGGACGGAGGAGCCTGGCAAGTTACAGTCCATGGGGTCGCAAAGAGTCAGACACAACTGAGTGACTTCACTTTCACTTTCTTTCATGACCCAGCAATCCCAATCCTAGGCATATACCCCGAGGAAACCAAAACTGAAAGACATGTATATCCCATTGTTCACTGCAGCACTATTTACAATAGCTAGAACATGGAAGCAACCTAGATGTCCATCGACAGATGAATGGATAAAGAAGTTGTGGTATATATACACAATGGAATATTACTCAGCCATAAAAAGGAATGCATGTGAGTCAATTCTAATGAGGTGGATGAACCTAGTACCTATTATACAGAGTGAAGTAAGTCAGAGAGAGAAAGATAAATATTGTATTCTAATACATATATATGGAATCTGGAAAAATGGTACTGAAGAATTTATTTCCAGGGCAGCAATGGAGAAACAGACGCAGAGAATAGACTTATGGACATGGGGAGAGGGGAGGAGAGGGTGAGATGTACGGAAAGAGTAGCATGGAAACTTATATTACCAAATGTAAAACAGATAGCCAACAGGAATTTGCTGTATGGCTCAGGAAATTCAAACAGGGGCTCTGTATCAACCTAGAGGGGTGGGATGGGAAGGGAGATGGGAGGGAGGTTCAAAAGGAGGGGATACATGTATACCTATGGCTGAGTCATGTTGAGGTTTGACAGTAAACAACAAAATTCTGTAGTTATCATTCAATTAAAAAATAAGTTTAAAAAAAGCTTGCATATTAAAAAAACTATAGGCACTAGAGAAACACAAAGAAAATGAAAAAAGGAACTTATTAACAGTGCATAGGATCCTTTCTTTAAGCTAAATTTTATATGATCTTAAATGAAAAAAAAGTACATAAGGAAAAGTATCAGAGAGTTGGCAGTGATAACCTCTGGATCACAAGGACTTTCTATGTCATCCTGCCCTGGGTTAGTTAGTACGTAATTTCTTATGTTTACAAAAGTTTAAAAGTACAAGCCTTATTCATGCTCCTGGTATAACACACTCAAAAGCCTCCAATGTGCAACAAGGTAGAATGATTAGCAAATATTATTCAAATATATTATATGCTTCAAACTAAGAAGTTAACTGTTCAGTTGAAAAAATAAAAGAAACAGGTATCCCTCCAGAAGAAAGGAAGAAAGATAAAAAGAAAGAGATACCTAGGTGTGTGCTGTGCTGTGGTCAGTCAATTCACTTATGTCTGACTCTTTCTGACCCAGGGACTGTGGCCCACCAGGCTCCTTTGTCCATGGGATTCTCCAGGCAAGAATACTGGAGTGGGTAGCCATTCCTGTTTCCAGGGGACCTTCCCAACCCAAGGACTGAACCCGAGTCACCTGCATCACAGAGGCAGATTTTTTACCCACTGAGCCACCAGGGAAGCCTCCTTAGAAATGCCTTTAGCATAAACACATCTCATTCAAAGCTATGGGAGCTTCATGGCTGTTGATTCAAGTCATCATTTTGAGGTGCCTACAAGGCTAGGCAAATCACAGGTACTAATTTGTGGCTTTAAAACCACAACTAGACTCTTCATTACCAGAAGAGTCAGGTTCACTAATGAGAAGTCATCTAGGGAATTATAAAAATTTAAAGACCTACCACACAGAATTCTGTAGTCAACAGTTTACAGAGAATCATTAAGTAAATAATCCTATAAAACATTTATACTCAGGACTTGGCAAGGTGGTGTTTTACTTTTTCCAAGGTTAGGAAAGGAGAGAAAAGATATGTAGAATATATCTGCCGTCTTAGCAGCTAATCGCAGGCTCAGATAATGGACTTTAGATACATCATTTAAAAGATCATTAAAGCAAATATCTTAAGTCAACAGGATGTTTGTGATCTGCAATAAGTACCATCTGAGACTATTTCCATAACTCTTTACAGACCCTTCCTCCCTACCCCCTATACCCCACAATCTTAGTATAATCATAAAGGCAAATTATGCAAGAGACATGGCTTTAAGAAGAGAGATCATTCTAAGGAAGAAACAAGAAAACTACCATTTACTGGACAACTGCTATATACCAGGCACTAGAACTTACACTCAGATATTTAATTCTTTATGTGATCCCCACAAAAATCCAATGAGGAATGCATTTTAAACTCAAACTGAATCTGAGACAGGTTAAGTATTTTATCCAAGATCACAGAGCTGTTAAGTGATAAAGGTGAAACCCATGTCCTATTCCAAAGCCTATTTCTTTTACTACAGATACCTTTCTTAACAAAGAACACTTAAGGAGTAGAGAGAGAAGTAAATATGAGACAATTTAAATGTATCAGGCAAAATTACACCTCTGTATTCAACCACTGAACAATATTTAAGAAACTAAATTTTATCAAGCCCAGGGATGGGGGAGCCTGGTGAGCTGCCATCCATGGGGTCGCACAGAGTTGGATACGACTGAAGCGACTTAGCAGCAGAGGCTGTAGAGGCATTAAAGAAACAGGAGAATATGAAATAGTTTAAATGTATCAGGCAAACTGACACCTCTGTATTCAGCCACTGAACAGTATTTAAGAAACTAAATTGTATCAAGTGAGAGGGTAGGGGCATTACACATGAACAAATTGAGACCTGACAGTTTGAGGAACCTATCCCAGGTCACATGGCTGTTAAATAACGAGAAGGCGAGATGGTCTGACCTCAGAGACCATGCTCAGGACTACATTCTGCAGCCTCTCTAAAATTTAAAGGAAAGCACGAGTGAAGCATTAACGTTGTCCACTGTAGTAAAACAAAAAAAATTTAGACTGTTTTAATTCCACAAAAATAGTCCTGAAAGAACTGTTAGTTGAATGATTTCGAGTAATGGGTCCACTAGATCAAAAACATAAATATTTGTACTTTTCTTAAAGCAATTTCACAGTTTTATACATATTCATTTGGATTACGGATAGTATTAAATGTAATCATTGATGTAATTATATAATAAAGATTCTTAACTGCCTTGATAATAAATATTGCACCCTGGTATTTGTTTAACGCTCTTTAAAGTTTTCCAAAATGTCTTCACATACATTGTTTTAACCACTATAACCATGAATAGTTTCCCATTTTTATTGCTACAGAATAAAGCCAGAAGATCTGGCATCTACCTAAGATCCCTCACAGCTCTGCCTTTCTAGCTTAATTTGCTACCAAACACACTCACAAAAAGTTATGTATCAGGTACTCTGTTGTCTGAAGATTTCACCTTTGTTCATGCCAGTGTATATGAAGTCCTGTGTCTGGAATGGTTTTCCCAGCTTTCTACCTGGTAAATCTCTACAGCTCTTTCAAGAACTGGTTCAAATATCTGTCCCATGAAACCTTCAGTTCACTGACTTATTCGCTCCCTCCTTTATGACCATCAAGTCCTTTTTTATACATCTCCAGCAAAGGATTCATTATAATTATTCCTGTGTTTGTTTTTTTTTTTTAACCAAGGGATTGAGCTCCTTGAGAGTAGAGACTGTCTTTCTCATCTCTGTATTCCCAGTGCCAAACTCCTAGCAAGTATTCAATATTTATGAAATGAATAAAGAATAAGAATGAAATTATACAGAATCCTAAATTGGGAAACAGCAGATTCAAGTACAAGTCCCGTGTGTATGTATACTCAGTTGTTCAGTTGTGTCCAACACTTTGCGACCCCACAGACTGTAGACCACCAGGCTCCTCTGTCCAGGGAATTTTCCTGACAAGAATGGAGTGGCTTGCCCTTTCCTCCTCTCAGTGATTTTCTGACCCAAAGATCAAAACAGTGTCTCCTACATCAGCATGTTGATTCCTTACTGCTGAGCCACCTGGGAATCCCACAAGTCCCATACTAAACTGCAAAGTTTATACCTCAGCCTTTTTAGCTGTAAAATTAAGTAATTTTCAATTCAATGTTAATGACAATGACCATGCTTCCTAATCAATTTAACAGATAGGAATATTCTCAGAGTTCTTTAAAAGGGTCACAAAAAATCCAGTAATTGTTATTACCTCCTCCATCATGGAGTCCTGTGTGGCTGAGATTTCTTCTTTGGTTGCACCACTGTGTACCAGGTTCCGCAGTCGTATGCAGAATTCTCTCATCTATGACAGAAATTTATTTAGTATTCCAACAGTTACCCAAATTCAACTGTAAAGGAGACTAACAGACCAACACTAGCTCCGTTTTGAAGTATAACTCAGTCAAGACCCAGGGCAAAGTTCACAGAAGCAAATGTTTTCCCCAACAACTCCACTTACACATAGACAGAAAAACTTTCTCCATAAGGAGAAAAGACATGGATGAGTCCCCTAAAATACTAGATGGAACTGCTTCTGCTCTGCAACTGATGGTACCCTTTGTGATGTGTCTGGGAATGGGGAAAACATGTGATTTCAAAATGCCCATCACGAAAAAACGGGAGACAAGCTGATTATGCCACTAATTCACTCTAACAGGTTTTAATTTAGAATCTTCCTGGTTGTCTATTTCTTCTCTGTAAAATCATTATGATCATGGCTATGCCAAACCCCAATATACTTTTCATTTTTGTTGTTTTCAATTTTGGGAGATGCCTAAGATAAACATGAGTCATAAACCTAGCCACAGGGCTAAAGAGGATCTTGTTCCCACCTGAAATGGAATCCAATGCCTTACTAATAATGATCTTTCAGCCTGTGGATAATACTCCCCAGAGTTTCCTGAGTGGAAAATAACCTACTTCTCATATTGGGGAAACACATTTTACAGTTTATTTTAAAATGTAGTCTTTCTTCCAGGGATGACAAATCCAATTTTCAGCCTCATAGATCAAGACAGTAGATTTGGGCAACTCCCAGTTCTTAAAAAAGAAATCTGGCAGGCAGAGCAGCATCCCTGTAGGATTCACAGTCCTCCCTGGGGAAATGGGTTACGCAGAGAAGACAGAATGATTCATTAAGATAACTGAGGCAATAAAAAGCAGTTAAGGGACTACATCAAATGTTTTAGTGAGTGGATAAACTACACTTGAGGTAGTTTGGGGAAGCCTAAGAACTCTGCCTCGTCTTTAAGGAGGTCTTCCTTAGGTGTTTGGTTTTACTAGACCATAAAGCTGTCCCAGTCTGCCTCCACTAGAACCAAGTGAGAGGCACAGTAGCCCATGTGCTTGTCCCACACTGAGAATGGGGCTTTCATTCCTCAGTACTCGTAAGAAAGAATTAAAACCAACAGAAATAAAAGTGGGATATTTTTAAAGAGAAGAAAAAAATCACTCTACTAATCACCATTATTTTTAAAAAATAATTATTTTTTTATTTTGGCTGTACTAGGTCTTTGATGCAGTGGGTGGGCTTATTAGTTGCCCCATAGCACATGGGACTTTAGTTCCATGACCAGGGATCAAACCCTTGTCCCCTGCATTAGAAGGTGGATTTTTAACCACTGGACCACCAGGGAAGTCCCATCAGTTACTTTTAAAGTTAATATGCAGCTACACTGCCTTGGATGGACAATGAGAAGCTATCTTATATATAGCCTGTGTACACTGCAATGCCCAGGAATGCCCCTGGAAAATCAGTTAGGAGTTCTAAGGTAAACACATTACATGCAATCCCGCCCTGCTCCGTATGTTGTACCTTGTGATTCAGAATATCATTCATCCTTCTAGTTGCCTCTGTTGTGTAAGTTTCAGGGAAGCACTTCTTAGGGATAACACCATATTTTTCTAAAAGAAAACAAATTTTAATGTTCCATAAAGTAAACGTAAATTCCAAGTGTCAGAAATTTGGACAAAAACAGCTATTGCTTTTAAAAATAGGCCATATTTTGCTAGTCTATCGGTGACTGCAGCCATGAAGTTAAAAGACACTTGCTCCTTGGAAGGAAAGCTATGACAAACCTAGACAGAGTTATTAAAAAGCAGAGACATTACTTCACCAACAAAGGTCTGTATTGTCAAAGCTACAATTTTTTGAGTAGTCGTGTATGGATGTGAGAGTTGGATCATAAAAGGGGCTGAGTGCCAAAGAACTGATGCTTTCAAATTGTGGTGCTGGAGAAGAGTCTTAGAGAGTCCCTTGGATAGCAAGATCAAACCAGGAAATCAATCTTAAATATTAACTGGAAGGACTGATGCTGAAGTTGAAGCTCTAATACTCTGGCTACCTGATGAGAAGAGCCAACTCACTGGAAAAGACTCTGATGCTGGGAAAGATTGAGGGCAAGAGAAAGGGGCGACAGAGGATGAGATGGTAGGATGGCATCACCAACTCAATGGACATGAATGTGAGCAAACTCCAGGAGATAGTAAAGAAGAGGGGAGCCTAGTGTGCTGCAGTCCATAGGGTCACAAAGAAACAGACATGACAACAAAAACAAAACCCAGAAAACTGAACAATCTCATGATATTATTAAACAGGTCATTTAATCTGCATATTTATCCATCCATCTTGGAATTAATTATGTTTTTAGTCTAATACACTTTGCAAAGTACTCAATATGAGGGAGTTTCCCCTAAAGACAATTTTTTGCAAGAGGATATTTTCAAACAGTTGCAGTTTTCAATGTGTTTCTTGATTACATCAATAGATAAGAGAGAAACTTTTTCACAGAAAGTTAGTTATACTTAATACATTTTCTTCTCTAAACTTTAAAGTACCTATATCTTTACCTCCAATTTAAGAAAGGTACTTACTAGGTAAGAACATGAGATAAAGGTTCTTAGAGCTAACTGTATACCCTTCTGGGGACCAGTTCTACACTACACTTAAACACCAAAGAAATGGCCTACGCTGAACTACAGAGCCTTGTTCAATGAAGCTGGGTTTCAGTTCTCTTACAGAAAGGCTCTTACCAACAATATTGACAAGCATATCCCATTGTCCTCCATCATTGGCAGGATTCATAAGCAAATACTGCACCAGCCTACCATCCTCAGGCTCCTTTTTCTGAGCTGTGTCCACAAAAGCATTTAAGAAGAAATAACAGCGTTCAACCTAAAGTAAGAGAAGTTAAATAAAATTAAAGGAGAAAAGAGCTAATATCTTTAAAGGCATTAGCGACAGAACAGGAGTCCTGGAACTACTGCAGACCTGACAGAGTAGCTATTTTTAAACTGAAGCTGATATCTAAATAGCACCGTCTCTGGGACTTCCCTGGTGGTTTAGTAGTTAAGACTCTATGCTTCCACTGCTGGAGGCATGGGTCTGATCCCTGGTTGGGGAAAAGAATCTGCTTGGAATGAAGGAGACACAGGAGTTACAAGTAGCTAAGATCCAACATGCTGCACAGTGTGGCCAAAAAACAACAACAACAAAAAAGAGGAATATCTGGCTTCATAAGAATATATGAAGGATTTTCTTTTAATGTGTGTACACATTTTAATAGTTTATCCTGAACAAGGCAGTGCTTTATTCTGAAACAAAAATCTGATACTTAGACCCTTCGATCAATAAATATCTAACAGACACATACAATGTACACTTTAAAGATTTTCTTTAAAAAAAGGAATACAATTATTTACTGTTTTTCAGACAAGTACTACCCAGAGAAAGGGAATTAGGTCCTAGAAAGACAAATGACCTACATAAAGATGCTAAAAGGAGAAATTATTGAAAACAAAAAGTTTTAAATAAGAAAGACACAAGGAAGTAGTAAGGTAAGTCATCAGACTTATTATTTCATTGCCAAAAAGCCACCTACCAACCCAGTGGTTCTGCCTTTGAAAATAATCAATTTTTGATACTTTGGAAATCAGAACAAACGGTGTCACACCTATAATGGAAGGCAGACGACAACTGGAAAAGCAAGAAATGAAGAAACAGTCCCTACCAAAGCTGATGCTGATACAAAAAGACTCTTGAAAAATCAGTTCCATACCTTGTCCCAGAAAAAGAGGTAAGACTGACTAAATTCAAATTCTTCAATATTGAATCTTCTCATGAATGGAAGTCTCATAACATTCAGACAAGAAAAGATCCAGCATCGCCCTAAAAGGAGAAAGCAAATCAAGAAATTAGGGTGAGTGTTCATATAGATTACACTGTTCTAATTGTATTTCCCAACACTGAATATATGACAACATCTTGGACAATTTAAGACCAATCAAAAAGCAGAAAGATACAAAAACAAGAAAGGTAGTTTCTTTTTGACTATTTGCAATATATATACAAAGTTTTATATCCTTAATATATTTTAAAAAATCTCTTTACATATCACATAAAGAATCAATTACAAATCACCTAAGAAAATTAGAAAAAGAAATATTGATAGGGAAATATGAGTAGAGATCATGAATAACTAATTTAATAGTCAAAAAAGACACAAATAGCCAAGAAACTTTTTTTTAAAGTCCATCATAAGATACCTGTTACGTGGGGAAGCATTATTTTATAATTAATAACGCCCAGTATTGGCAAGGACCCAGAGACACAGCATTCTTACACACCTTGGATAAGAATCTAAACAGGTAAAAAATATCTGAAGGCAATTTGGCAGTATATGGCAAAAGTCTCAAAAAGATCCTACCCTTTAATCTGGAATACACAGTATACACCTCAATATAAGGTGACCCTAACATAAGTCAATCCCTACGCCTCCAAGGAGAAATTTTTTTTAAGTTATTTAGTTAACTGGATTATATGAACACTTAAAAATATAGATGAAATAGTAACTACCTATTTAACCTAATACCTAACTTAGTAGCTTAGATATATATTTAAAATCATGTCACTACAATAAATGGACATAGAAGCACTGCGTTTTCCACGTTCACAGGTCATTGTCACACTGTTCCACACTCTTCACAGGCATCTTGGCATCAGTGCCTTTGCCATCATGTTGTTGCTGTTCAGTCGCTCAGTTGTGTCCAACTCTTTGTGACCCCATGGACTGCAGCACACCAGGATTCCCTGTCCTTCACCATCTCCCGAAGCTTGCTCAAACTCATGTCCATTGAGTCAGTGATGCCATCCAACCATCTCATCCTCTGTCATCCCCTCTCTTCCCACCTTCAATCTTCCCCAGCATTATGGTCTCTTTGCTTTCAATGAGTCAGCTCTTCGTATTAGGTGGCTAGAGTATTGGAGCTTCAGCTTTAGCATCAGTCCTTCCAATGCATAGTTAGGATTGATTTCCTTTAGGATTGACTGGTTGGATCTCCCTTGCAGTCCAAGGGACTCTTAAGAGTCTTCTCCAACACCCACAGTTCAAAACCATCAATTCTTTGGCACTCAGCCTTCTTTATGGTCCAACTTTCACATCCATACATGACTATTGGAAAAACCATAGCTTTGACTATATGGACCTTTGTCAGCCAAGTAATGTCTCTGCTGTTTAATACACTGTCTGGGTTTGTCTTAGCTTTTTCTTTTAATCAGAACATATTATCTTCCTTCCGTCTACTATTTTTGAGACAGCAATGTTTTGAATCCATGCATAAAGCTGGCTCTAAAAATGTTATGCTACCCCTCAAGCATATAATCATATTCTTCATTTGTCCTATAAGTGGAAACCACAAACTCCACAATGTCACCATCTTCTGTAATGACTTAAGTGATCTTTGTGCTTCAGTCATGTTCGATTCTGTGATTCCATGGACTGTAGCCTGCCAGGCTCCTCTGTCTATGGGATTCTCCAGGCAAGAATACTGGAGTGGGTTACCATGCCCTCCTCCAGAGGATCTTCCCTACCCAGGGATCAAACCCATATCTCTTATGTCTCCTGCATTAGCAGGCAGGTTCTTTACCATTAGCACACATACCGTGTTTTTCAAAATCACTAACGACTTAGCATACATAAATTACTAATGACTCAGTCACCTCTCTCATACATACAATATTATTTCCTGGTGAGGAAATCTAGATGAACTGTTAATGTGAAAACTGCATGAAAATAACCCACATAGCTCATGTGCTATGTATATCTTCTCTAAGTAAAAGTGACACCACAGAATATATGAGACCTGATTTGTGGCAGATGCATATTTCCAGGCTCTTCCCTAAGAGGTCACTGCAATTCAACACCATGTAAGACCACTGTGACATTACTAATTGAATAATTTGTGGCCTGACAGGCCACACCACCCCAAGCATTTTCTGATGACAAAACCTTAATTATTGCAAGGTCATAATTTTTTCCTCAAAATTTAAAAATCAACTTTACTAAGGTATAATTTATATACAATAAAATACATCTACGTCATAAATGTACACTTTTTTGAGTTTTGGCTGGCTTCAAACAAGCACTGATCTGCTTTCTGCCAAAATAAATAGACTGGGAGAAGTTTTTAAATGGATAGGCAGGCTACAGTCCATGGGGTTGCAAAGAGTCAGACACAACTGAGCAACTAACATACACAGGCTTTAAAAAGATCTTTTAGTATAATTCTGCTGTGAGAATGTCCTCCTTACTTAGGCTCCTAGATAACCCATCTTTCACTGTAGCTGTCCTTCTTGTGGTCCCAGACTGTAGAACAAGAGCTCTTGACCGGCAAGGCATACAAACTGGTCTCTGAGTGAGAACTGAGCCTTTAGCACATTTGTTCAGTTCAGTTCAGTTGCTCAGTTGTGTCTGACTCTTTGCAACCCCATGAATCGCAGCACGACAGGCCTCCCTGTCCATCACCAACTCCCAGAGTTCACCCAAACTCATGTGCATCGAGTTGGTGATGCGATCCAGCCATCTCATCCTCTATCATCCCCTTCTCCTCCTGCCCCCAATTCCTCCCAGCATCAGGGTCTTTTCCAATGAGCCAACTCTTCACATGAGATGGCCAAAGTATTGGAGCTTCAGCTTCAGCATCAGTCCTTCCAATGAACACACAGGACTGGTCTCCTTTAGGATGGACTGGCTGGATCTCCTCACAGTTCAAGGGACTCGCAAGAGTCTTCTCCAGCACCACAGATCAAAAGCATCAATTCTTCGGTGCTCAGCTTTCTTCACAGTCCAACCCTAGATGATGCTTTGAAAGTGCTGCACTCAATACGCCAGCAAATTTGGAAAACTCAGCAGTGGCCACAGGACTGGAAAAGGTCAGTTTTCATTTGTTCAAGTTGCAACTAAAAGGCATGCTTAAAAACATTTGATGATGTTTTGATGCAATTACGTTGTGTCTTTTCCATCCCACACATGGCCTTCAGGGCAACATGGAGGAGTTCTCTAGGGTATGAATATTTTTACATGTTTCTTTTTTTAATTTTTGGCTACACTGGGTCTTAGCTGAGGAGCAGGGTTCAGCAGTTGTGGCACAAAGGCTTAGCTGCTCCCAGCCATGTGGGATCTTCACAGACCAGGGATGGAACCCAGGAGCCCTGCATTGACAGACAGATTCCTATCCACTGCTCCACCAGGGAAGTCTCATTTTTCATGCTTTGTACCAAGAAAAGTATCTCCAAGATTCGGGCTGCAATCACATAACTTCAGGACAGAGTATCCGTGAAGTACATTTAAACAGATGACCTTGGACTAGTCAGTCACTTGAGTGCTGAAATCAAATACACCAAGGAGCCACAGAGCAGCAAAACAAGTCACAATGTAGCTTCCTCGGGCCTGCCTGTATCTGTGTCTATTCTCTTAAGAATTTATCCCAAGTTCTCTTCATCCAACCTCTGCTCCCTTTAAGACTGTTCTTAGGTAGGACGCCACAATGGTATGCTCTCAAGAGTCAAGGGACGTGTATAAGAAGTTTGAAGACCTCACCTGAACTCTTCTGGTTGGTGACGGGCTTGCCTTCCTGATGCACGGCGTGCTGGAACACATGCTGGGTACCCTGGACCGTGGCCCTCTTCAGACAGATGTCCAGCAGGTCGTGAGTGGTGCCGACATTCTGGGCCAGTACGAACTGAGGGTCGGAATTCAGTTTCTGAAGCAGAGCCGCTACCTTCTCCGAATTCAGTCCTGCTGGAATACCTGATGGGACTGTAACATCAAAAAGAGGCTGAGGAGGGCTCATCTCCCACACTCGGACTCTAACTTGGTAAGAGCATCCCGCTGTGACCATGGAGCAGCGAAGCCCTTCCCCGGCGTCCTCGCCCACGAAGCTGCCTCCCTCCAGGCCTCTCCAGCCCACCCAGAAAGCTCCATCCCCGCCGTCGCCCGGGGTCCCAGCCCCGGCCCTTCCCCGCCACCCGCCCTCCGGGACGCAGCGGAGCCCCTAGAGGCCCCCCGGCAGAGCCTCGGCAGGGAAGAGCGGCGCCTCACCCGCTCCGTTCATGGCGTCCACGGTGCCCGGGGAGGGAACGGTAGTTTCGGGGTCCTCAGGCCGGGGCCGGGACGGCACAGCGCTTCGCAGCCTGGGCAGCCGACCTGCCTCTCGCACCCGGAGCGCCGGAAAGAGGAAACCGGCTCTGTGGCGGCGGAGGGCGAGAGAAACGGGGTCCGCGGAGGGACAAAACTCCCCCCACGCGTTGCTGAGTCAGCGCCGTCGGGGCTGGCCCCGCCCAGGGGAGGGCCGAGGGGGCGGGCTGCTGACGCGCTCCGAGCCCCAACCACCCGCGGGTCCCCCCGCGGTTCCGGCCCACGTGGGCTGCTGTGATTACGCTTCCCGACCCCCGGGGCGTCCTCCGAGGATCCGGTCAGCCCCGAGGCGGAAACCTTATAGAGATTTCATGCTGGGCCTCGGAGGCCGAATACACTAGCATTGTGGATTGATTCCCCCGTTAAACCTTTTCAGAGGCCAAAGGAGGGCTCCAGGCTGTGGAGCGGGCTGAGGAGTCGCATAATTAAACACTGGGTTTAGGTTGAGTTGACTGTCAAAAAAATGAACCCAAAGGCGCTTCCAATAGGTCTCCTTTGCTGACCGGTCACTGCAATTTCAGTGGCAACTTGTTGCTTTGATTCTAGTAGAACCACATTTTTATGTTTGAGGGGAAATTGGACTCAAGCTCGTCCCTAACCTCAGTAGCTACCACGGTTCTACAAGCATCCAATTGCTCATTTTGAGGAAATACTCATTCTAGGCTTCATAGCGTCGGTGAGAGTGTCCTACCTAGACCAGAAAGTACCGTGGGGTTTAACTAAGGATGATGACAGAAGTCAGTCTGATTCACCTATACTGTTTTGCTCGGCTCTCTACAAAACCTACAAATGAACAGGTTTTCATCCCCAAGCTTGCAGGATAACTGAGAGGTTTAGCAAGGTTTTGAGATAGTGAAGTCATTCTTTTTTGTTTTTCATGCTCTAAAATCTCAAACCTTAGTAAGATGTTTGGATGGGACCTACAGGTGATAAAACAATATATATTGATCTTTCTACCACTGAAGAAACTGCTTAGTTTCTTAGAATGGTGTGAGTGTTTGGTGGAACCTGGAATCTAGGTCCTAGATTGAAAATCTCTGATTCCTGGAAACTCTAATATCTGGGAAAAACCATACTCAGACACCAATCAGTCATTTGAGAAATCACAGCCTCTATATCCCTGGAAAGACCTGGCTAAAGTTTGGGAATATGACATAGCAACTGTCTCCAATAGGGCCCATGGACTATCTCATTCTGAGATTCTTCTGATGTCTGAAGAAAAGGAATAGGTTGAAAATTATACTGAGAGCAGTCATTGGTCCTTTCACAAAGTGATGTTCAAGCATCATGCTGAATTCAACTCATGAAATTTTATTCAGTATCTACCATGTACAGGTACTAGGCAAGCTGCTGATGATATGGAGATGAACAAGCTTAAACTTGCCCTTCAGAAACACAAAATGTAGTAAAAAAGAGAAAAATAACTTCTAGACAGTTCATACTAATACGCTCATAGTGCTAGAAGCTATGAGAAAGGGGCTGTTAATTAGAACTAGAGGTGCCTGAAAAAAAGGGTCCCTTGTGAGCATAGTCTTAAAGAGTGGTTGACAGAATCTCGTAGGGGAAAACACAGAGGAAGGGCATGCAAGACACCACCAAATGCAGGGGCACTAAAGCAAGTGGGAAAATCACTTTCAAGAAACTGATTTCATAGTCTGTTGTGGTTAAGATCAGGGAAGGTACTAGGATCAGGGACAAAGTGTAGGACTGGAAAAGTTGGTTTGGGCCAGAATATGAAAGATTTTATTTGCCATTCCTGCATATCTAGACTTTGTCTTATGGTAAACTAGAAGCCAACATCAGTTTTTTAATAAGAGAGCAATATGCTCATTTCTGGGCTTCCCAGGTGGCTCAGCAGTAAAAGAATCTGCTTGCAATGCAGGAGATGTAAGAGATGTAGGTTCAGTCCCTAGGTCAGGAAGATCCTCAGGAGAAGGCCACAGCAACGCACTCCAGAATTCTTGCCTGGAGAATCCCATGGACAGAGGAGCCTGGCAGGCTACATACAGTCCACAGGGCCACAGTGTCAGTCACAGCTGAAGCATCTGAGCATGCATGCTCATTTCTATGTAAAGAAGGAAACACAGGGATTTCCTGGTGATCCAATGGCTAAGACTCCCCATTCCCAATGCAGGGGGCCTGGGTTTGATCCCTTGTCAGGGAACTAAAGCCCACAGTTCAGTTCAGTTCAGTTCAGTCGCTCAGTTGTGTCCGACTCTTTGCGACCCCATGATCACAGCACGCCAGGCCTCCCTGTCCATCACCAACTCCCGGAGTTCACTCAGACTCACATCCATCGAGTCAGAGATGCTATCCAGCCATCTCATCCTCTGTCATCCCCTTCTCCTCCTGACCCCAATCCCTCCCAGCATCAGTCTTTTCCAATGAGTCAACTCTTTGCATGAGGTGGCCAAAGTACTGGAGTTTCAGCTTTAGCATCATTCCTTCCAAAGAACACCCAGGGCTGATCTCCTTCAGAATGGATTGGTTGGATCTCCTTGCAGTCCAAGGGACTCTCAAGAGTCTTCTCCAACACCACAGTTCAAAAGCATCAATTCTTTGGCGCTCAGCCTTCTTCACAGTCCAACTCTCACATCCATAGGTGACCACAGGAAAAACCATAGCCTTGACTAGATGGACCTTAGTCAGCAAAGTAATGTCTCTGCTTTTTAATATACTATCTAGGTTGGTCATAACTTTTCTTCCAAGGAGTAAGTGTCTTTTAATTTCATGGCTGCGATCACCATCTGCAGTGATTTTGGAGCCCCCGAAAATAAAGTCTGACACTGTTTCCACTGTTTCCCCATCTATTTCCCATGAAGTGATGGGACCAGATGCCATGATCTTCATTTTTTGAATGTTGAGCTTTAGGCCAACTTTTTCACTCTCCTCTTTCGCTTTCATGAAGAGGCTTTTTAGTTCCTCTTCACTTTCTGCCATAAGGGTGGTGTCATCTGCATATCTGAGGTTATTGATATTTCTCCTGGCAATCTTGATTCCAGCTTGTGCTTCTTCCAGCCCAGCATTTCTCATGATGTACTCTGCATAGAAGTTAAATAAGCAGGGTGACAATATACAGCCTTGGCGTACTCCTTTTCCTATTTGAAACCAGTCTGTTGTTCCATGTCCAGTTCTACCTGCTGCTATCTGACCTGCATACAGATTTCTCAAGAGGCAGGTCAGGTGGTCTGGTATTCCCATCTCTTTCAGAATTGTCCACAGTTCATTGTGATTCACACAGTCAAAGGCTTCAGCATAGTCAATAAAACAGAAATAGATGTTTTTCTGGAACTCTCTTGCTTTTTCCATGATCCAGAGGATGTTTGCAAGATCTCTGGTTCCTCTGCCTTTTCTAAAACCAGCTTGAGGGAAATGGCAACCCACTCCAGTATTCTTGCCTGGAAAAATCCATGGACAGAAGAGCCTGATGGGCTACAGTCCATGGGGCCACAAAGACTTGGACACAACTGAGCATATCACATCACTCATCATGAACTTAGAGAAGAATTCAGAAAAATCGAATCGATATGTGAGAAAATGTGAGTGAGCAGATAATGAATTTAGTTTTGACCCTGGCAAATTTGAAGTACCCACAGGATACCTAGGAAGAGAATTTCAGGAGACAGATGAAAAGATGTCTAGAATTACATAGGTCTTTTATCCAATGACTGAAGTGACTTAGCAGCAGCAGCAGCTATCCAATGAAAGTCAACAAGATTGTAAAGAGAAAGAGAATAAAGCAAAAAAAAAAAAAAGATGAGCACCAAGAATTGTACCCTGTGCAGCTGCATGCATTGTATAGGGTGTTAACAGCACAAGAATGCCAGATTGAGTGGGACAAATAAGGCTTGAAACCATGCATCCTGGCCCAAGGCTGTGCCCAGCCAGATTATGGTGCACTTTTTACTATTTGTTACAAGGATGCCATAAGGGAGTGCCATTAACTCTGCAAATAGTGGTTTTAAAGAGTGGGTAAAGACAGAAAAGCCAGCACTAACACACAGAAAGAGCAGTGAGAGAGGGAGGAGAAGACCCATAGAGTTATGCCCTGGAATCCCAGGAAGACAAGGAGAAGAAGGTGAACAGGACTGAAAGCTTCAGAAAAGTTTGGCAACTGAATCACAGGTGACCTCGGAGAGAACAGCTTCGGTGAATGATGGGGTTGGCAGAAGCCACCACATTGCAGTAAGTTGAGAGGGAAGGAAGTAGCAGGGAAGGTCTTTGGGGAGAAAAGGAAAACTTAAGTCCACTGTGGAGGATGAAAGGTAGGAACCAGTACAGAAGAGAGATTAAATACATGGCAGAGAAGGTGTGATTGATAGGATAGAAGCCCTGGAAAAGAAAAGAGATGGAATCACTGGGGAAGGTGGAGGGGCCAGTTTTACAAGCTCCTGCCACCCTTTTCATGCCAATGACTACATCTCCCCATCTCATGCCCCCAAATTACTATCATCATCACTTTGCCAGCTCTCCTGCTCTGCCCTCATTGCCAGGGTGTCACCCTCAGTACCAGCTTTCCACCCAGCAAGTCACACCCATACACTCGGCCCCCGTGTAGAAACAGAGAAGAGCAGAGGGAAACTGGTTTTCCACTGGGTCTGCTCCAGATGACCTAGCCAGGCAGACATTTCCCTAAGAATAGGATTCTTCAGACTTTCCCCTCCATCTCCATCCAGAAGAGATATTGTTGAGCCCTGTGACACCTCATGGAACAAAGCTGCTGGCAGCAGAACTCTAGCATGAAATTCACAATTTTTGAAAGGGGAATCCATGTGAATTCAGTGAATGACATCACCTGCCATTTCAGCTATGCCATTTGCCTGTTGCTTCCATGGGGCTTCCCTAGTTAAACAAACAGATCTAGTGTCAAGGCAAGTTAAAAAAGAATACCAAAAGTATGAGGAGGATTCCAAAGCATCAATAGGAAAAAGACAAATAACCCAATTAAAAAAAATGGAAAAAAGACCTAAACAGGCATTTCAAACAAAAAGAAGAATGAATGGCAAATAAACAGTAATGTTGGAAATGCATAATAAAATTATAGTAAGATGCCACAGTATCTCTCTCTGTCTCTCTTTTTTTTTATTGGCGCTACCTCCCAGTCATCTGGGAAACTAGCCTGGTCCAGCCAGCTACCCCTTCTCCCAACCTGCTTTGGGGGAATGGCATGGAGTGACAGGCCACCTTCTGAGTGTACTGCAGCCCATGCACTCCCACAGGGGAAGGGAGGCACTCAAAAATTATGTAACCCCCTGCCTCTGGGTATAGGAGTGGGGGCGGGAGGCAGCACACCTGGGACCTCCCTGCCCAGGGCGATGGAGGGGGTAGGTCGCTGGAATGGCCAGTCCAGGCAGGCCCCAGCTTGCCCTACTCCAAAGCACTGCGCTGCTCTCCCAGTAGACACCAGGGATTTATTTTCTAACTGGGGGAAGGGGCAGGGTCTGGGTGGCGCCACACAGCCACTTCCAGCCTTTTTCTGCAGAGGCTCCGGAGACCACCTTGCTTCCAAAAGTTATGTCTGACCTCCAACTCTAGCCAGGCTGAACCCTGGGGACATTAACTAAAGATAAGAAGGGGTGGGGAGGGGAAACTAATATGTTGGGGGAATTGGGTGGGTTGAGTTTTACATTTGTTGTTGTCTAGTTGCTAAGTCGTGTCCCAATTCTTTGTGACCCCATGGACTGTAGCCCTGTAGGAGCTCGCCAGGCTCCTCTGTCCAGGGGATTTTCCTGGCAAGAACACTGGAGTGGGTTGCCAGTTCCTACTCCAAGTATCTCTTTTTTGTTGTTTTATTTTTTTTAATTTATTTTTGGCTGTGCTGGGTCTTTGTTGCTGCATATGGGCTTTCTCCAGGTGTGGTGAGTGGGGTGTACAGGCTTCTCATTGTGGTGGCTTCTCTTGTTGCAGAGCACAGAGTTTAGGCACCTGGGCTTCCGTGTTGGCAGCATGTGGACTCAGTAGTTACAGCTCGTGGGTTGTAGAGCATGTGCTCAGTAGTTGTGGTGCATGGGCTTAGTTGCTCTGAGGCACGTGGAATCATCCTGGACCAGGGATCAAACCCATGTCCCCTGCATTAGCAGGTGGATTCTTAGTCACTGAGCCAAGGAAGCCCCACATTATCTCTTGATAGGCAAAACTTTTAAAGGCAGTTATCAAAAAGGACTATTGGCAATTCTTACATACTGCTTGTGGAGATATAAATACTATAGCCTGTTGGAGAACACTTGTCAACATTTGTAAAGTTGAAGATGCATGTACTCTATAGCTCAGAAACTTTATTCCTGGTTGTGTATTCGAAAACTACACCATCCAAAGTGGTAGCCACTAGTCACTTATGGTTATTTAAATTTGTTTATTAAAATTAAAGTTAAAATTTTACTTTCTCAAAACTGTAGTCACATTCCAAGTGCTTAGTAATGACATGTGGCTGCCAAATTGATGAGTGTAGATACAGAACTCTTTCATCATCACAGTAATTCCATTGGGCAGCCCTGCCCTAGAGAAATTCTCACATATGTGCACTAGGCATCAGAGTCATGAGTGTTTATGTGAGCATTGCTGGTGATTGCACAGAACCTGGAAAAAACTCAAAAGTTCATCAACAGGAGTATGCATTCATTATGACATATTCGTACAATGGAATACTACAGAGAAGATGAAGATCATCAACACGGGTGAATTTCAGAAATCTAACACTGAAGGCAAAAAGCAAATTGGGAAACAAATGGAACACAACCATATTTTAAAAGTTCAACAGTGAACAAAATTAAATAATGTGTTTTTTAGACATACATGGTAAAAGAATTGTCTTTTTTTTTTTTTTAAGAATTGTCTTTTAAAACAAGGGAGTATTAAACACCAAATTCAAGATTGTGTTTGCCTTTGGGGGAGAGACACAGACAGCTTCAACGTTGTTAGCAATATCAAGTTTATTAAACTGGTGGTGGGTACATGGGTTTTCATCTTATTTGTTATATCTGATTTCATACATTTTCTAATTTTGTCCGTATGAAATATTTCCTCTTAAGAAGATCACTCTACCTGCTGTGTAAATAATAGACTGAAGGGAGATGGGAATGTAAGTAAGTCAGAGACCGGTTAGAAGACTGTAATTTGTCCAGGCAAAAGGTGACTGCTGACCTGGCTCAAGAGGGCAAGAATGGAGATGAAAGGAAGAGGATGAATTAGGGTCCATATCGTCCAGGTGAATCACCCTAACCCTGACCATTATGATCTGGTAGAGGCTTGCATAGTGTAACATGGAGCGTGGAAGAGGAATAGGTAAGTCAGACTGGGAGTGTTCGGGAGAGCTCCTCGGAAGAGAGGACAGATCATCTGAATTGGGACAGTTAAGGGTTTGTTAGGGCTTCCCAGGTGGCACTAGTGGTAAAGATCTCACCTGCCGACACAGAAGATGGAGGAGACACGGGTTCGATCCCTGGGTTGGGAAGATCCTCTGGAGAAGGAAATGGCAACCCACTCCAGTATTCTTGCCTGGAGAATCCCATGGACAGAGGAGCCTGGTGGGCTACAGTCCATGGGGTGGCAAAGAGTCGGACACGACTAAAGTGACGTAGCAGCAGCAGCAGGAACTGAAGAAGTGAAGTGTGAAGTGAAATGTAAGTCGCTCAGCGGAGTCTGACTCTTTGCCACCCCATGGACTACAGTCCATGAATTCTCCAGGCCAGAACACTGGAGTGGGTAGCCATTCCCTTCTCCAGGGGATCTTCCCAACCCCGGGATCGAATGCAGGTCTCCCACATTGCAGGCGGATTCTTTACCAGCTGCACCACCAGGGAAGCCCAGAGACAACAGGGTCCAAACATGGAGGACCTTTTCTACTAACGTTTTCTGTGTTCTGAAACTTTAACCCTTTGTGAGTTATTGGATGGGACCTACAGTTGATAAAATAGGTGCAATAGATCCTTGGAAAGTCTAAGTCTCAGAACAGTGACCATAGAACAGCTTCAGTGACTGCTGGGATGGGCAGAAGCCAGCATTGCAGTAAGCTGAGTGGGAAGGAAGGTCTCTGGGGGGAAAGGAAAACTAAAGTAATGTGGGCCTGGAGGATGAAAGGCAGGAACCAGTGCAGATGAGAGACTAAACACATGGCAGGGAAGGTTCGTTCAATTGCTAAAATAGAAGCCTCTGGAAAAGAAGAGCTGGAATCACTGGGGAAGGTGGAGGGGTCAGTTTTACAAGCTCCTGCCACCCTTTTCATGCCAATGACTACATCTCCCCATCCCATGCCCCCAAATTACCATCATCATCACTTTGCCAGCTCTTCTGCTCCACCCTAGTTGCCAGGGTGTCACCCTCAGTACCAGCTTTCCACCCAGCAAGTCACACCCACATACACTCAGCCCCCGTGTAGACACAGAAAAGAGCAGAGGGAAACTGGTTTTCCACTGGGTCTGCTCCAGATGACCTAGCCAGGCAGACATTTTCCTAAGAATAGGATTCTTCAGACCTTCCCCTCAGTCCCATCTGGAAGAGGTATTGTTGAGCCCTGTGACACCTCATGGAACGAAGCTACTGGCCGCAGAACTCTACAATATTATTTATTTATTTATATATTTTATTTTAATTGGCAGTTAATTACTTTACAATATTGTACTGGGTTTGCCGTACATCAACATGAATCCGCCACAGGTATACATGTGTCCTCCATCCTGAATCCCCTCTCTCCTCCCTCCCCGTACCATCCCTCTGGGTCGTCCCAGTGCACCAGCCCCAAGCATCCAGTATCATGCATCGAACCTGGACTGGCAATTCATTTCATATATGATACTATACATATTTCAACGCTATTCTCCCAAATCATCCTATCAAGATGATCCTACCCTCGCCCTCTCCCACAGAGTCCAAAAGACTGTTCTATACATCTGTGTCTCTTTTGCTGTCTCGCATACAGGGTTATCGTTACCATCTTTCTAAATTCCATATATACGCGTTAGTATACTGTATTGGTGTTTTTCTTTCTGGCTTACTTCACTCTGTATAATAGGCTCCAGTTTCATCCACCTCATTAGAACTGATTCAAATGCATTCTTTTTAATAGCTGAGTAATATTCCATTGTGTATATGTACCACAGCTTTGTTATCCGTTCGTCTGCTGATGGACATCTTGGTTGCTTCCATATTTTAGAAAATATGAAATCCACAATTTTAGAAAGAAAATTGCCTCCATGGGGCTTCCATAGTTCAACAGATCCAGTGTAGAGACAAATTTAAAAATAATACTGAAAGTATGTAGAGAACTCCTGAACATCAATAGGAAAAAAAGACAACCTAATGAAAAAGGAAAAAAGATCTAAACAGGCATTTCACACAAATGCCTGTGAAATGTGAAATAAAACTCTAATAAGATGCCATGTTATTTCTTGATAGGTAAAAAATTTAAAGGCAGGCAGTAAGAAAGTACTATTGGCAATTATTACATACTGCTTGTGGAGATAAAAATTATATTACACACAAGTTGGGAAACATTTGTCAATATTTGTAAAGTTGAAGATGCATGTACTCTTATAGCCCAGACACTTTATTTCTGGTTGTGTATTCGAAAACCATGTCATCCAATATGGTAGCCACTAGCCACTTGTGACTATTTAAATTTGTTTATTAAAGTTGAAGTATAAATTTACTTTCTCAGTAGTAATAGTCATATTCCAAGTGCTTAGTAATGACATGTGGTTGCCATATTGGAGAATGTAGATATAGAACCCTTCCATTATCATAGTAAGCGCCATTGCACAGCCTTGCCCTAGAGAAATTCTCAGATACATGCACTAGGCATCACAGTCTTGACTGTTTATGTGAGCATTGCTGATGATTGCACAGAATGTGGAAAAAACTCAATAGTTCATCAACAGGAGTATGCCTGTATTATGACGTATTCATACAATGGAATACTACAGAGAAGATGAAAATCAACATGGATGAGTTTCAAAAATGTTACTGTTGAGTACAGAGAGCAAATTGCAAAGCAGATGGCACAGACTACTTTTTAAAAGCTCAACAACAAACAAAACTGAATAATTTTTTAGACATATAGACATATATGGTAAAAGAATTAGTTTTTAAAACAAGGTAATATTAAACTCCAAAATATTAAATTACCAAATTCAAGGTAATATTAAACTCCAAATTCAATATTAAACAAATTCAACTGTGTTTGCCTTTTGGGAAAGAGACACAGCCAGCTTCAAATTAAACACAGCCATCTTGTGTTTCAGAGGAGGCAATGGCACCCCACTCCAGTACTCTTGCCTGGAAAATCCCATGGATGGAGGAGCCTGGTGGGCTGCAGTCCATGGGGTCGCTAAGAGTCAGACACGACTGAGCAACTTCACTTTCACTTTTCACTTTCATGCATTGGAGAAGGAAATGGCAACCCACTCCAGTGTTCTTGCCTGGAGAATCCCAGGGATGGGGGAACCTGGTGGGCTGCCGTCTATGGGGTCGCACAGAGTTGGACATGACTGAAGCGACTTAGCAGCCTCAGCAGCAGCTTGTGTTTAATTAAACTGGTGGTGGGTACCTGGGTTTTCATCCCATAGTTATACTTGATTTTGTACATTATCTGTATTTTTGTTTATATGAACTATTTCTTCTTAAAAAGATCTTTCTAGCTGCAGATGGGAATGTAAGCTGCAGTCCTATTGTGTCCTAAGTCACTATGTTGTGTCTGACTGCTTATGACTCCATGGATTGTAGCCCACCAGGCTTCCCTGTCCATGGGATTTCCCAGGCAAGAGTACTGGAGTGGAGTTGTCATTTCCTTCTCCAAGGAATCTTCCTAATTCAGGGATCAAACCCACATCTCCTGCATTGCAGCCGGATTCTTTACCACTGAACCACCAGGGAGGCCCACAGATATCTGTCAGGAAACTATGATTTATCCAGGAGAAAGGTGACTGGTGACCTGGATCAAAAAGCAGCAGTGGAGATGAAAGCAAGTGGATATATTTTGGAGGTGAATCACCCTAACCATTATTATCTGGCAGAGGCTTTTATGGTGTAATGTGAAGCATGGAAGAGGAAGATGTAAGTCAGACTGGGAGCTTTAGGGAGAATTTCTTAGAAGAGAGACAGATGGTTTGTGTTTGGAACAGTTAAGGGTTTGTTAAATGATAACTGAGGAAGGTCATTCTACTTGGAGGTGATGTCTTATAGTAAGAATTGAAGGTAGCAAGCCTCTGTTTGGGAACTGGAGACTCTGAGCATAGTTGGAGTTAAAGAACAAGAAGGCAGGGGCCAACCATGAAGGGCCAATTGTACCCGTTGGGGGTTAAGACTTTATTCTGGAAGATGCAAGGAAACTGCCCCCCATTTTCCTTTTCTTTTGTCAGATCCTCGGGAACAACAAAATAAGCCATTGATATAAGGCTGCTAAGTTCTCGCCACAAGGAAAACCAAGCTGGGCTACTCTGAAAATTCTTCTGTTTTTGTTTTTGTTTTTTTCTTTTTTTTCCCTGCACTGTGAAGCATGCAGGATCTTAGCTCCCCAACCATGGATCAAATCCTACCCCACCCCGCATTGGAAGCATGGAGTCCTCACCAGTGGACGGCCAGGGAAGTCCTGAAAATGCCTCTGTTTGTACTAAACATTTTTATAAATCATCCCCCACACTTGTAATCACCAAAACCTAAATTGTAGAAATACAGAAAGACTGAAATGAGTATGAAAGGAAAAGAAAGGCACACAGGAGAGAAAATGATAGAGATGAAAGAGGAGAAATTAGACCTGAAAGAAAATAATAATTAAACATCACTGGAGGCCATAGATCCCGGTTTCCCTTTAGGAATGCTGTTAGACTGGCTTTCCTTAATGCTGCAATTGACAAAATCCAGAGCTTTAACTCTTCTTTAGTTCTTGAACTACATGCTTTACTATCTTAAGCAAATATTTAAGTGTAATAATCATGGCATTCTTGTACTCTTCTCAGAGGTGTTTCTTGAGACAAAGCATACAAATCTCAGAAATAAAGTTAAGAAGCAGGAGCTGATGACTCAAATCTACCTTTTCTAATATACATCCTTTATAATACTTCCTCATCAGATTTCCATTTGTGCATCTTATTTTTTCCTCGGTTTAGTTCTCTTTCTTCCTTGTTCCAAGAAGAATACTTCATCAGATAGAAGTAAAACAGAACACATTCACAGGGCAAATAAAAAACTAAAAAAAAATAATGAAGAACTTTTCTTCTTCTGAAAAGTGAGGTAGTAGCTATAATAGCTAAAGTTTATTTATTTATTGCTCCCAAGCAATGTCTTTACTTTCCCTGGTCCATGAATAAAATTTTCTGTAATAGCTAAAACTTAGTGAGTGCTTAGTGTGTCTCACAGTGTACATTTCTCAGCTTTTAATCCTCATAGTAACCATAAATCACGAGGTAGATTCTATTACTATCCCCACTTTATAGAAGAGGAAATGCAGGAGCAGAAAGATTAGGTAAATTCCCCATCATCACACAGCTAGTAAAGTGGCAGAGATAGAATATATACCCAGGTAATCTGATTTCAGAGACTAAGAATGTAGGCTCTCCATGCCTAAGGATCAAAAGATAGAATATAGGTGAAAGTATTTTGAAACGAGTGCTTAAGACATGTCAGTTTGAATAATAGACTTGCAGATTTATAAATTGTTGAGTGTTATGTGTCATTTCTCAATTCGCAGGAAAGCAACCATTGTAGATATTCTATTTGTGGGTGATTTAGTTTTATGGGTGCTTTTACTCTAGGTTTTGACAAATGGAACATGATCAGGAAGTTTTTCTTGGGTGCATACACGTGCTGTGTTGTGCTAAGGTGCTTCAGTTGTGTCTGATTCTTTTCAACCCCATGGACTGTAGCCCATCAGGCTCCTCTGTCCATGGAATTCTCTAGGCAAAAATACTGGAGTTGGTTGCCATGCCTTCCTCCAGGAGATCTCCCCCACCCCAGGATCGAACCCATGTCTCTTGTGTCTCCTGTGTTGGCAGGCAGGCTCTTTACCACCAGGACCACCTGGGAAGCCCGGGTGCATACATATGCAGCTGTTAAGTTTTCTCACTGGCCCGTTTAAATTTTTTGAAAACACTGTATATTTATTTATTTTTTTTTTAATTATCTGGGTCTTCGTTGCTGGGCGAGAGCTTTCTCTTATTGATGAGCCCAGGCTCTGGGGTGCACAGGCTTCAGTAGCTGTGGCACACAGGTTTAATTGCTCCTCGACACATGGAATCTTCCTGGACTGGGGATCAAACCGGTGTTCCCTGCATTGGCAGGTGGATTCTTAACCACTGGACCACCAGGGAGGTCCTGGCCCATTTTAATTTGTCTGATATAGGTAGAAAATCTTGAAGACCGTGCATCGTGACGAAGATCAGTGATAGAAGCCTTCATTAAATGCTTAATAGTATTGTGGAATCGTGAAACATTATTTCTACATTTAGAGTGGTTGAAAGGGATTGTGCAGGAATCATTAGTATCAATATCAAATTGTCAATAGATGATTAAATATTTTCTTAAAAAAAAAATAGAATCCACATGTCCAGTTGGGGCAAAGTCCTTTAGACTGGTAAGTTCCAAGTGAGCCAAGTTTGTTATTAAACACTTTTATGAGTACCATAACTATAAAATTCAGGAATTCAAGGCTATGATTCTTTTGCGACAGCAAAGTTTATATCCTCTTTAGTACAATGTTTTAAATGATGCCCTTTAGCTGCCCATAAAACCTACAAATGACCGCTGGAGTGAAAAATGACCTGTTTGGGGATGAGAATCTGTTGCAAAAGGAACACAGAGTATGCAGAATGACATGCAAAGAGGTAGTAAGTCTTCCTAAGTTTTGTTACCATTATATTTTTTAAAAATCTCAATAAATGAGGGCTCACAGGATCTTAGAGATTGCCCTTCGGTCTAGTTCCTTAGTTTGGAGTCTCTGAAAGATTGTGTAACATCCTCGAGCTGAACAGCTCATTAGTGGCCAAGCCAGGAGGAGAGACCTGTTTTTCAAAGCAATTGTTCATACATGCCATAGTTTCATGTTTATCTGGTAGCTGAAACTTTTTCATGAGCAATGTTGAATATACCCAGTAGAGTTGTGTTACAAACTCCAGGAATCCAGCTACTCCTTTTAGCCCCGGTCGTGTTCAGTGATACAAGTGGCTTGTGGCTTACTCAAGGATTAAGTTCCAAAGGCAGGCAAAAATAGATTCTAGTCAACACTATCCTTGGAAATTCCTTGGGAAAGTGTCACTTCAGAGACTCAAATACCTCCTCTTAATAAACATAGCAGAGGGACTTCTCTGGTGGTCTAGTGGCTAAGACTCCACACTCCCAATGCAGGGGGCCTTGGTTCAATCCCTGGTGGGAGAACTAGATCCCACATACTGCAACTAAGACCTGAAGCAGTCAAATAAACAAGTTAAAATAAATATATATTTTTTAAAAACCCCAAAACCATGGGGGGAGGGAGACCGTGGAATGACTTGAGAGAGTAGTATTGAAACATATATATTACCATATATAAACTAGTTAGCCTATGAAAATTTGCCGTATGATGCAGGGAACCCAAAACTGGTGCTCTGTGACAACCTAGAGGGGTGGGATGGGGAGGGAGGTTTAAGAGGGAAGGGACATGGGTATGCCTGTGGCTGATTCATGTTGATGTATGGTAAAAACTATCACAATATTGTCAAGTAAAAAATAAAAATAAAGAGAAACAAACACACAAACAAAAAACCTAAAAAAAAAAATTAAGCACAACAGAGCAGGTGTTTATTCCAGTATGGGAAGAGCTTGCTGTTTCTTTGGTTGAGAACCAAATGAAGTAATTGGCAAATCCGTGAACATTAGATCGATTCTCAGCAGGTGGGAACTGGGACTGGCCAGGGGAGCTGATTCTCCTCTCCGTCTTATGCTCACTTCAGGACACGAGTTCTTTGAGTTGAACGGGAGTCCTCACTGCAAGCACTTCCAGTTGTTCTTCCTGTTTGTCTCTCTGTTTCTCTCTCTCTCTCCCTCCTTTTCTACTCATCCTCTTTTTTCTCCCTCTCTCTCTAAGTCTAATTTCAGTTTGACTTCAAATGTTAAATGTGTCACTAATAAGGATTAGATGGGTGTCTATATGTTTGCTCCTGCCATATAGGAAGTACTATATCAGTTCAGTCACTCAGTCATGTCCGACTCTTTATGACCCCATGAACTGCAGCCCACCAGGCCTCCCTGTCCATCACCAATTCCTGGAGTTTACCCAAACTCATGTCCATTGAGTCGGTGATGCCATCCAACCATCTCATCCTCTGTTGTCCCCTTCTCTTCCTGCCCTCAATCTTTCCCAACATCAGGGTCTTTCAAATGAGTCAGCTCTTTGTATCAGGTGGCTAAAATATTGGCGTTTCAGCTTCAACATCAGTCCTTCCAAGAACACCCAGGACTGATTTCCTTTAGGATGGACTAGTTGGATAGGTTAGTTTTGACTTTTTAAAAATACTTATTTGGCTGCATCAAGTCTTAGTTGCAGCATGTGAGATTTAGTTCCCTGACCAAGGATCAAACCCACACCTCCTTCACTGGGAACTCAAAGTCTTAGCCAGTGGACTACCAGGGAAGTCCCTGTAAGTTAGCTCTTAACATAAGAAGCAGTTTTGTCTAATGGTTAAAGACCCAGGAGCCATACAACCTTGGTCTAAATTCTTGTTCAGCCACTAACAAGCTGTGTGGCCCAGGACATGTGACTTAAATTCTCTGTGCCTCAATTTTCATCCCCTGTAAAATGGGCACAGTAAAAATAGGACCCTTGTTATATGATTGTTATAAAGATTGAATTATACGTAAAGTGCTTAGGATAGTATAACATTAGTGTTCATAGGAAGTGTAACTATTGTTATGTGATGTCACCATACTCCAGGTAATTCAAAGAACTCAGTTTTGAGAAATTCTAAACATTGTGTGTGTTAGTTTCATTTCTCATCCCCTATCTCAATTCTTACTGACATACAGTGTGCGTGTTAGTCACTCAGTCATGTCTGACTCTTTGAAACCCCATGGACTGAGCCCACCAGGCTCCCCTGTCTATGGAATTCTCCAGGCAAGAATACTAGAGTGGGTATGCTAATCACTGGCATATAGTGATTGGTACTTCTCAGCTGGTAAAGAATCTGCCTGCAATGCAGGAGACCTGAGTTTGGTCCCTGGGTCGGGAAGGACTCTGGAAAAGAAAATGGCTTATATTGATTACCCAGAAGACAAAAGGGCTGAATGATTGTCCTGTACAAAACTGAGAGCAATTGTAGTACTTTATTGTGGTGGTTTAGTTGCTAAGTTGTGTCTGACTCTACTGTGACCTGTGGACTCTAGCCCACCAGGCTCCTCTGTCGATGGAATTCTACAGGCAAGAATACTGGGGTGGGTTGCCATTTCCTTCTTCCAGGGATATTCCTGACCTGAGGATCAAACCTGCTTCTCCTGCACTGGCCAGCAAATTCTTTACCACTGAGCCACCAGGGAAGCTCATTGTAGTGCTTATCTAGAGCCAAAAGTCAGGGTGATGAGAGGAGTGACTCTTTGTTCAAGCTCTGTGACCTTGGACAGATCATTTAATCTTTCTGAACCTTAGTATCTCCAGCTGCACATCATAAATAATGACATCATTACCTGTTTCACAGAGTGGCTGTGAGGATCTAACAAGATATATGTAAAATGTTTTATAAACTATAAGGTAACATGAAAATGTAAGAGATTGCTGTTAACACCTTTAATTTAAACATAGGCTGATACTAACTACCAAGATTGGCTGAAGAGATAAAGACAAATAATTCATGCATTGCCACAGTAATACTCTAGGAATGTGTTGGAAGGAACACCAGATCTCTGATTTCTTCTTAAGATGTACACAGTTCTCTGAGAACTCAGGTTTTTGGGAATTCACAATAGTGGCCTTCATATTTTCCTGTATTACATATGGAAAACTACCCATGATGTTTGCTATCCAACAACTTTGATGTTGCAGAAATAAGCTATTGATAAAAGATTATCTGGGTTAAGGAATTTGTCATTAATTTATAGATTTTTTCTTCTATAGTCATTGGCATGAGATAAAGTATAATTTGTCTTTTTAAATAAAACAAATGAATTATTTTCTTCTGACTTGCACTATTGCTGCCCTATTTCCTTAAAGATGCATTTTCAATAGATATAAGTATATTCAAAGGGAAAATTATGATTTTATTGCAGGTTATTCAGCATTTTATGTGACTCAGGGTCCCTGGTAGGAGGAATGGGATTATGAACTTGCCCTTAAAATTAAGCATTTTTTCACTAAACTAGATTAAACTTTCCCTAAATTCTTAATATAATGAAAGTTTTGTATTTGAATTATACCAGTGAAAATACCTGCTTTAGTCAGAGTGGGCTAAATTATGAAGTAGTAACAAGTTAACCCTAAAGAGTAGTGGTTTAACACAAGGATCTTTTCTCACTTACATCTGAGCAGGTAACTCTGTTCCATGTCATTATTCAGCATCCCAGACTGACAGGTGTTCCCCACAGTTACAATGTCAGAGGAAGAAAGAAGTGACAGAATATGCATCCATTCTGCTTTGCTTGGTCCAAAAGTGACACCATTAATTCTATCGCCCCTTGACTAGAACTAGTCACGTGGGCTAGTTAATGGAAAGGAAGTAGGGAAATGTGAGGAGCACAGGGATATTCAGTGAATTTTAAATGTCTCTGCCACAACCCCCAAACTCCTAAAGCAGTAAGATATTCTCACATTCTTATACCTTTATCCTCATCCTTTGGCTCCAAGATAGTACGCTGCAGAGGAAACAGCATGAACTGTGGGGTCAGACTGCCTTGGGTTTGAATCCCAACTATTATCCATGCCAACTGTGTGAGTTTGAGCATATTTTATTTCTCCGATCCTCAGTTTCCTTATCTGTAAAATGGAGATTCCAACACCTGCCTGTTAGGGTTGTTGCTACAACAGGAAATTATCTATACAACACTTTGGCAAAAAGTAATACTTGGTGATTATTATCCTCATCAGAAAGATGAGCAAATATTTAGGACAGCAATTCTTAGCTCCAGTTCTGCAACACTACAGGATATCTCAAATTATCTCAAGGAGTGTTGTAACATTTTCAAAAGGCTCTGCAACTAAGATTGTTTTAAATTCCCTTTACTCAACAAAATCATTAGAAGTTGGATTGATGCTGACATAACTCTTGGCAAATTATGAGAGGTGATTTGTCTTTATTATTCCAACCTTTGCCCCTTCAATGATAGCTTCTCTTTTACTCCAGTCCCCAAGCTTTGGATCAGCTTGGTATGAATTCCAACTTAGTCACTCTCTATAAGTTAGTTAAGCCCGTCTGAGCCCAAGTTGTTCATCATCAAAGTTGGGGCAATCATGAGTACTTTATAGAGCTGTTTATAGGATAAAATGATGCAGGTGAAGTCCTCAGCACGGCTCAGGCATACGTTGTTCCACTGCGCTTTGCTTCATTGCTTGTCACTGGTATTGTGTCTTCTACAAATTGAAGGTTTGTGGAAACCCTGCATCGACCAAGTCTATGGGGCCATTTTTCCAATAGCATTCACTCACTTATGTTTCTGTGTCACATTTTGGTAATTCTCTCAATATTTCAAACTTTTTCATTATTATTATATTTGTTATAGTGATCTATGATTTAAAAAAACACATTAGTTATTTGGTTGTAACAGGTCTCAGTTGCTGCATGCAGGATCTAGTTCCCCGACCAGGGATTGAACTCTGACCCATTGCATTGGGAGCAAAGTGTCTTAGGAAATAGACCCTTCCCTATGATCAGAGATCTTTGATATTAGTCTTGTAATTGTTTTGGGGTGCCACAAACTGTGCCTTTGTGAGATGGCAAACAGTTGACAGGCATTGTGTATGTTCTGACTGCTCCACTGACCAGCTCTTCCCTTGTTTCTCTTCCTCTCCTCAGCCTTTCCTATTCCCTAAGACAAAATACTATTGAAATGAGGCCAATAAATAACCCTACTAGGGCCTCGAAGTGTTCAGGGGAAAGGAAGAGGTGCATACCTCTCACTTTAAGCTTAGTGAAGAAGGCATATCAAAACCAAGATAGGCTGGCAGCTAGCCCTGTTGTGCCAAATAGCCAAGCTGTGAATGCAAAGGAAAAGTTCCTGAAGGAAATTAAAAGTGCTATTCCAGTGAACACACAAATGATAAGAAAACCAAACAGACTTATCAATGAAGTGGGGGAAGTTTGAGAGGTCTGGATAAAAAAATCAGATGAGCAGAAAATCTCAGACAAAATTAAGCCGAAGCCTAAGCCAAAGCAAGGCCCTATTCAGTTCGGTGAAGGCTGAGAGAGGTGAGTAAACTGCAGAAGAAAAGTTCAAAGCAAGTTAAGGTTGGTTCATGATGTTTAAGGAAAGAAGCTCTCTCCATAACATCGCAGTGCAAGGTGAAGCAGCAAGTGCTGATATAGAAGCTGCAGCAAGAGATCCAGGCGATCCAGCTAAGGCAATGAATGAAGGTGGAGACACTAAACAATAGAGTTTCAGTGTAGACAAAACGGCCTTCCACTGAAAGGAGATGCCACAGCCAGAGAACCAAAGTCAACGCCTGGCTTCAAAGGACAGGCTGAGTCTCTTTGTTAGGGGCTCATGCAGCTGAGCACTTTCAGTTGAAGCCATATGCTCGCTTACCATTCTCCAAATCCTAGGGCCCTTAAGAATTATGCTAAATCATAATCTAAACATAAACTTTAATCAAAAACACGTAAATCATGTTTACATGTAGAATAAATCCTGTAGAATACCAGATTACATGCCCAGAAATACAGATATAGATCAGAAACTGCTTGGAAATATTTCTAACACTTTGGGGGATTGTACTGTCAATCTAATAAAGATTATGAACTAGCACAATCATTATTAGGGCCAACATTTCAAAGTTCACCTATCAAATCTAGTACCAGGAAAGTAGTAGATGAATAAACACTGAGAAACAGATCATTTTTACTTCAGAAAAGCACAGGCCTACAAAGCATTGTGCTGTTTAGTTAGTATAAAAATCTGTCTCACTGAGGCATGTGTCTGTCTTTGCACCGTTAATATCTTTTCTGAAGTGTTTTCCAGTTATTTGGTATTGATTGAAAGCCTGTGCCCTATAAATGGAACAAGGAAGCCTGGATGATGACACATCTGTTTACAACACAATTTACTGAATAATTGAAGCCAATCACCAATACCTACCACAACAAACTGTGGAAAATCCTTGAAGAGATGGGAATACCAGACCCCCTTACCTGCCTCCTAAGAAGACTCTTGAGGTGCTGGAGAAGACTCTTGAGAGTCCATTGGACAGAAGGAAGATCAAAACCAGTCAATCCTAAAGGAAATCAACCCTGAATATTCATTGGAAAGACTGATGCTAAAGCTGAAGCTCCAACACTTTGGCCACCTAATGCAAAGAGACGACTCATTGGAAAAGACCCTGATGCTGGGAAAGATTGATGACAGAAGGAGAAGGGGGCGGTATAGGATGAGATGGTTGGATGGCATCTCCGACTCAGTGGACATGAGTCTGGGCAAACTCCAGGAGAAGGTGAAGGACAGGGAAGCCTGGTGTGCTGCAGTCCATGGAGTCGCAGAGAGTCGAATATGACTTAGCGACTGAACAGCAACAATTGATACCTACCACTCAGAAAAGCAGATTCTTTTCAAAATACAATTGTCAATGCACCTGGTCACCAAGAGCTCTAAAAGATATATACAATGAGATTAATGTAGTTTTCATGACTGCTAAAACAACATCAATTTTGCAGCCCATGGATCAAGGAGTCATTTCAACTTTCAAAACTTATTATTGAAGAAATACATTTCGTAAGGCTGTAACTGCCATTGATAACTTTTCCTATGGATCTGAGCAAAGTCAATTGAAAACCTTCTGGAAAGGATTCAGCATTCCATATACCAATAAGAACATTCATGATTCATGGGAAGAGGTCAAAACATCAACTTAAATGGAATTTGGAAGAAGTTGATTCCAACCCTTATGAATGACTTTGTGGGGTTCAAGACTTCAGTAGATGAAGTGACTGCAAATCTGGTGGAAACAGCAAGAGAGCTAGAATTAGAAGTGGAGCCTGAAGATGTGATGAATCGCTACAATCTCATGATAAAACTTTCATAGGTGAGGAGTTGCTTCTTAAGGATGAGCAAAGAAAGTGATTTCTTGGGATGAAGGCTACTCCTGGTGAAGATGCTCTGAAGATTGTTGAAGTGACAAGAAAGGGTTTAGAACTTTATGTAAACTTAGTTGATAAAGCAGTGGCAGAGTTTGAGAATATTGACTCCAATTTTGAAAGAAGTTCTACTGCAGGTAAAATGTTACTGAACAGTATTGTATGCTATAGAGAAGTCATTTGTGAAAGGAAGTATAAATTGATGTGGTAAGCTTCATTGTTCATTACTGCCTTATTTTGAGAGATGGCTAACAGCCACCCCAACTTTTCGGCAACCACCACCCTTATCGGCAGCCATTAACATCGAGGCCAGACCTTTCACCAGCCAAAGGAATATAACTTACCAAGAGTTCAGATGACAGTTAGCATTATTTAGCAATAAAGTATTTTAAAACTAAGGAATGCACGTTGTTTTTAGACACAATGCTATTACATACTCAATAGACTACACCGTAGAGTGTAAACATAACTTTTATATGCACCAAAAGCCAAAAAAATTGTGACTCATTTCACTGCAATGTTTGCTTTGTTGCAATGTATCCACAACATCTCTGATGAGGAATTCCTGTACTACTAACTATATTGCTGATCTTGTTCGTGTCATCAATTGTCTTGCTATTCACACCCTGCACACTGTTCATTGAACCCAGAGTAGGCAAAGCACAAGCTTAAAGGCTGGAGGAAGACACAAAGGGCCATAGGAACTACGTGCTAAGTGTGCTAAGTCACTTCGGTCATGTCCAACTCTTTGTGACCCTATAGACTGTGGCCCATCAGGCTCCCCTGTCCAAGGGATTCTCCAGGCAAAAATACTGGAGTGGGTTGCCATGCCCTCCTCCAGGGGATCTTCCAACCCAGGGATCGAACCCAGGTCTCCTGCATTGCAGGCGGATTCTTTACCAGCTGAGCCACAAGGGAAGCCCAAGATTACTGGAGTGGGTAGCTTATCCCTTCTCCAGCAGATCTTCCCGACCCAGGAATCAAAGTGGGGTCTCCTGCATTGCAGGTGGATTCTTTACCAACTGAGCTACCAGGGAAGTCTGTAGGAACTGCAGGCATGTTTATTGTCTCCTGGCTGGCACAGCAGCCATACCACAACCCCTCTCCTCTCGTGGCTGACCCAACGGACACAGCCCTGCTGCAGGAGTAACAACCCCGCATAACACGGCCACGACACGACCAGAGCACAGCATAACCTCAGTGCCTCAAAGCCTTCTCAGATGGTGCTTATACACGTTTACAGAACAGAAGTAGCCCACGGCCAAGCAAGTACTTCACGAGGCGCATGCACAGCGCTACAAATGCGCTCAACTGTTACACAGTCGTTACTTATAAAAGGTGGAGTGAGAGAGACTGAACAGGCCATCCTGGCTAATTTACTCCACAAATAACTAACCACCCTCTGACTTGGTTCTTTGGGATCATGCTTGAGCTCTGGGGGCTAGCAGGCTACGAGTCAAATTTATGAGAGATGTTTCACAAGAATCTCCATGAGACAAGGAAAAACCAATCCATACCAAGTTGTAATAGCTTCCCTAGCAGAAAGCGACATATATTGGGGTGAGAGGATTCTTCTACTCCTTGACATGCATGATTTTAAAAAAGCTTTTTAAATTAGGCGAATTACACATGAAAATCCAGATTTGTGACTTCTCTTAAAGAATAAGATCTGTCCCCAGTGGTGGCGATTAGCCTTCTTTTACACGTAGACGTGCTATTTGCCACAGTGTCTACCACTCCCTATTGTTTTACATCTAGCCTGCTTCACCCATTAATCAGCTTGACCCCTGTAAGAATCTGACTTTATGACCCCTGGCGTAAAGGTTCAGTAAAGTGGTCACCAACATGGTGATGACAAGGGTAAAGTTGGCTAGCTATTTGGTAATAGTTGTAAGCTATTTTCAATGATTCAGAAAGCCTAATTGCAATGCTTATATTGTTAACCTCTAAAAGGTGCACAGGTTAATGATAGTATGGGATTTATTTTCTTTTAAATGGAATTACATCAACTGGGTAATTGTGTTGCTATAAAAGAAGCTCAGACTGACAAGTAGATATCATTGATAAATGGTGTTTAAATTGAGAAAACTGATGACTATTATTTAATAAATAAAATTTGTTTGATAGGCCAGTTCTTTCAAAATATGAGGCCAAAAAAGAAATAATTATGAAAGGTGTCCTTATTAATAAAAAAGTTAAGAAGACAACGACTGGATTTTTCTGTCACTTCTCCACTGGTGTTTGTAGTCCAAAGGATTAAAATCAGATGAGGAATTGGAATTTCAGGAATCTCATAGTAGGTAGAGAAAACATTGGGGAAAGTTTATTGGACTTCTTTCCTTCTTTTAATTTTTTAATCATTTTTTAAAATTGAAGTATAGTTTATTTACATATGGGGTTTCTGCTGAGTCCTAGAAATTCATGTCTATCTAAGACAGGCTCTAGGCTAAATTTTAATTGTAAATAATACACATAGTTTTAATACAGCCTCTGTGTTTCTCCAAACTGTAAGGCAAAATGAGAAGCAATGGCCATTTGTAATATTGCTGTGCTGTGTTAAAACTAGTTAAGGTTCCCTGTCTGTGCTAATGTACAAGGTCACTGTATTTAATAAGGGTGAAGAAACTCTTTCTTGATGACCTGTAATTCTCAAGGATTGTTATATGTCCTAGTACAAAGCTGATTCATAAATCTACTAGGTGGGGCAAAGCTATTACATTCTCAGTATTACTTGCTAACTCCCTTAAACATTTAACTAAACTATGTATCTTTTGAGGATCATAGAATTTTCAAGCTCAGATGAAAATTAATTTCAATTCTCAATCCAACTTCCTCATTTTCCAAAGGCCCAGTCTCTAATCTCGCAACTTTTCACAATGCTCGTACCTTATCCTTACAGCATTTTCACAGGGCTTCCAAATTCTAGTTTAAGAAATCCTGAATGAAGGCTTCTCCACAAAACCTACTGGGGCCTCCAAGAAGACAGAGAAATCTGTGCACCGCAGTCTTTAACAGTGTCTGTCTCTCTCCCCATCTCATGCTGACGTTTCCAAGGAAGCAAAGAGGAGCCTAACAGGAGGATGTGTCTATTTTCCTTAGAAACAAGACTGTGAAGATTTCATACATTCTGCTCATTTCTTCTCTTTACTTATATGTCAATTAAGGGGCTTTTAATCACCATCTGACAGAAGCTCTCTCTCTTTCACTGTGACACATTTAGCTACTGCAACGTTAGACAAAATAGTTTTTTCTAAGTTAGAGTGAGAACACAGCAGAGACCTCAAAGGTGCTTCTGGTCAGGGCTGGCTTTCCCCACGTGTGTGTGCACTGTGTCACTTCAGTCGTGTCCAACTCTTCGCAACTCTATGGACCATAGCCCATCAGGCTCCTTTGTCCATGGGATTCTCCAGGCCAGAATACTGGAGTGGGTAGCCGATCCCTCCTCCAGGGGATCTTCCGGACTCAGGGATTGAACTCGTGTCTCTAACGTCTCCTGCATTGCCTGGCAAGATCTTTACCACCAGGACTACCTGGGAAGCCCTACCTCTCCCCATAACCCACCCCAGTTGTGCGGGAAAGTGAAGCAGAGACGCTTAGGGTGGGGGGAATGAAGAGAGAATGGAAGTGGGAAAAGTCAGCGATAAATGATGAGAACTGAAATTTTAGACGGAGATAGGGACTTCCCTGGTGGTCAGTGGTCAAGACTCTGTGCTTCCAGTGCAGAGGATGTGGGTTCAGTCTGTGGTAAGATCCCATGTGCTATGCAGCCAAAAAATTAAAAATAAATTAAATTGAAGTATATGAGAAGACTGGGGCTTTTCAGGTGGCTCAGTGGTAAAGAATCCTTCTGCCAAGTGGGAGATGCAGGTTTGATCCTTGGGTGGGAAGATCCCCTGGAGAAGGAAACGGCAACCCACTCCAGTATTTTTGCCTGGGAAATGCTATGGACAGAAGAGCCTGGTGGGCTACAGTCTATGGGGTCGTAAGAGTCAGACATAACTTGGCAACTAAACAACAACAACATACGAGAAGAGTACAAGCTGATTCAAAATATTGCTGGATCTATGCAAAACGGGCAAAGGATACTAGGGAAGCAAACATTCTGGCCAGCCTTTGTCCCTTGTTGTTTTCGTCTTCATCACTACATAAGTCTCACAAAGTTTGTGACTGTCAACCACGATAAGATGAGAAAAATAAGGACATCTGTTGAGTTTTTTTTATAATACTGAATTCTTTCGTTTAAAGGAATATCTTATATTCTGAGATTATATCGTTCCTTTTTTAGTCCTAGAACATTTCTCTTTTGAAATGACAGTGAAGGTAGATATAATTAATATTACTTATGTGTTTCCTTGGCAAGTTTATAACTTGATCCCTCTATGTTGTGCCCAACTCCTGTATTTTTTGGGGAGCGTACTGATTTGTGAAACCCAAATGTCTATTAATTTCCAACCTAGAAAAATACACAATAAATGTAAATGGTTGCCAACCTTTTCAGGACAAATTTCAATTAATTAACATATGCTTCAAGGAGAAGACTTTTAAAAAATCTTACTTTTCAATCTTAACAGCTTTCTTCCTGAAAGTGTTCTTCATGTATATCAAATTAGTCATAACAACTACTGCTAAGTGATTAATGAAACACTTCTTCAGAACCTCTGACAATTAGACAGGAATGAATTTAATAATAGCAATAAATACAGATGGGACTACATAAATCAAGGAGGTCCTGATGCAAAACTCTTGCTGTAATAGATGGCATCTCAGTTTCCTCATCTGAAATGAATCAAGAAATTAATCATAAGGATGATCATAGCACTAAAGAAAACAAAACAAAACAAAATCATACTCTTGATGAATAGAATGCTAGATTTCTAATTTATATTTGCTCAAAACTTTGATATAGTTCCTTGCATTTTGGCATCTAATATTACTGCTAAAATTCTAGAAACTTTATTACCTTAGTGATTTTTTTAAATTTGAAAATTCATACTCTTGGAAAGAATGCCTCCATTCTTTCTACCCACCACTTAACTCAGGTATGCTGGAGCTAACAGACTAAAGGAAGCTCCAAAAAGAAGGCAGTATTTTGGATGAGGAATGTGGCTTCTGACCTACTTGTGAAGGAGAAGGCAACAGTGGCTTCCCCCAGGCTAAACTCTCTAGGAAGCTTACACTGCATGGCAATAAAAGGCAGTTGGACACGCATTAGCCTGAAAGGGCTTAAAGAGAGAGTAAGCTTGAGACCAAAAGTGGGGAGGCTCAAGAGGAAGGGGATATACCTCTACAGATAGCTGATTCACTTTATTGTACAGCAGAAACTAACACAACATTGTAAAGCAATTATAGTCCAATAATAAAATTTAAAAAGTAAAACGAAAAACAAACAAACAAAAAGATCAAAGGTGTTCTCCATTCTAAGCAAGATTCCAACCTCACCCGTCTTCCTCTAGAGTGAAGGCAGATTCTCCTCCACCCTCCGTTCTCCCCTGGACTGCTTCACCTTCTAGCACCTCCCGTCTCTGGAGGAGTTTGCCCGTGATGGGTTTTATGATGCACATTACTGACTGCTATCCATCTGCTTATGGAAAATCATTGACCCCAGCCCGGAGTACTTACAGAGCTGTTCTGCACTGAGGGCCTTGATCCTTTCTGCAGAGCTGAAAGCAAACACAACCAGGGACAATGAATTTGCTGCTGTGCTAAGGCTAATGGATAAACATTTTGAATGCCTCGAGGTGGCTCAAGGGACAGGAAACCCAAATGTCTGTTAATCTTCTATCTAGAAAAATACACACCAATGAGTCTAGGTCTTATTTCTTTGGCCACATTTATCATTTTTGTTTAACCTAAGAAAATATAATTCCACACTGGCGTTTTAGAGATTTTCTGCCACCTTTGCCTTCCTTTGGGACTGGATTGACTGGTTGGAGTCAAAGGCATAGCTTTAACCTATGCACTCTGCATCACGTACTATGCATCACTCTAACCAACAAGGTGAACCATTCAGCAATTCAAACTCCAGTGCACTGCAGCCAGGGCCTGCGGCTGTGCCCAAGAGGTGAGCAGCAAGTGCTATCTTTTTCACGCAGATCTCTGAATCCAGAGCTGATGTGCCTCTATATTTATTTCTTATACCAAAGGCACCATAACAACAATCAAGAGAAATTTTAAATGGAGAAAAATCAGCCCCTACTTCTAAGATCACAACTATTTTCATTTAGGTCTGGTCCGTATGCACTTCTATCCTCTGTAAAGTTGTACTCATAATATAGGTACAGCTTTTACTCCCTTGAGCCACTTCCAACTGAGATCTCATGGTAGAGAGACCAGATTGTTCAAGTATGGTTCCTGACTCTGTAGTCATTTATAGCACCCGTTCTCTGCCTTTATTTAGATGACTTTATGGGAAGATTACCCTGGAGAAGAGCATGGCAACCCACTCCAATATTCTTGCCTGGAGAATCCCACAGACAGAAGAGCCTGATGGGCTACAGTTCATGGGGTCGCAAAGAGCTGGACATGACTGAAGCAACTTAGCACGCATGCACATAGCTTAAATACTCAGATACCTTCATTATTTTTTTTCTTCTGGCAATCAATCCAAAGACCAAGGTCAGAAAGACCACAACACATGCAGCAATAATGGGTTCTATTGGTACAGTTGAGGCTTTATCTGTTGGAAATGCAAAGACAGGAAATAAGAAAGTAACGTTTATATGCTTCTAATTTATGTACTCCAAGTATGTCCCAGCTATGATGCTTTGCACTTAACATTTTGCATCTTCTTAATTAAATTTCCAAACAATTCCCAAATGTATTATCATCTTTTTTTTTTACAGGTGAGGAACCAGGGGCTTTGAGAGATTAGAACGCTTGTCCAAGGCCACAGAATTAGTAATTAGCAGAGACAGGTTTTGAATCCATTTCTTTTGGGAAGGATATAATTTATTATCTATATTATTCATATTATTAATATGAGTAACTCCCCCAAAGTCAGATCTTTTTGTGCATGATCCATAACTTTTCCATGCAGAAAGCAGAAGTAGGCTGAAATCAACGCTTTTTTTTTGTCTTTAGCAAAACCCGAATGATATTGTGAGGATTCATTAAGGGAGAGAGAGAGAGAGAGGAGGTTTTGAGAGCAAGAAGAGGAAAGGTAAGGAAACTGCTGGACTAAGGAGAGAGAAGTCTGTGAGTCCCAGGAGCAGCAAGACCCTGGTAGCTGTGCTATGATGGTGCCCCAAGCAGGACACAAGACATTATACAGGGTAGCTGCAAGGTGAGAAGAACTCTGAGCATCAGCCTTCGCAATCTTGGCAAAGGATTTCATCTCTCTCTCCAGGGCTTCCTGGGTGGTGCAGTAGTAAAGAATCCATCTGCCAATGCAGGAGATGCAAGAGATGTGGGTTCAATCCCTGGATCAGGAAGATCCCCTGGAGTAGGAAATGGCCACCCACTCCAGTATTTTTGCCTGGAGAATCCCATGAACAGAGGAGCCTGACGGGCTACAGTCCATGGGGTCGCAAAGATTCAGACATGACTGAGTAGGCATGCGCTCACACACATTACATGATATGGAAGAAGAGAGAGTCTACTTTTAACTAGAATTAGGGCACCAGCTGCCTGAAAGTGAAAGCCCATTCCCTATTTTGTTTTCTGAACATCTGGTAAACTCAGAGCTCTTCTGTATTATAGTACAGTGCTTGTATACTTTCTAAGAGCTTATGAAACATTTGAGATCTGAAAAAAAAGTATTGGTTCCTAAGTATGAAAATAAAGTGGCAAAATTAATCAGAACTAATAAACATTTGTGTGCTATGTGTGTGGTGTGTGTGCTCAGGTGCTCAGTCATGTTCAACTCTTTGTGATTCCATGGACTGTAACCCACCAGTCTCCTCTGTCCATGGGATTTTCCAGGCAAGAATACATCCAGGGATTAAACCCATGTCTCTTGAGCCTCCTGCATTGGCAGGTCGATTCTTTACCACTGTGCCACCTGGGAAGCCTTTAATAAATGCTTAAGCATTTATAAAATCTAACTTTGCTTCCACTATAACCCAACTGTTAAATAATAATAATGTTTAAACCACAAGAGCCAAATTAATAACTTATTTATAATACAATTCAAAATGTATGCAAGTTTCAAATGCCCTTTCAAATTTAGAGCAAAAAAGTATAGTTATTACTTTATTTTAATGTAGTTGATATGGTATGAGATGAAACTTACAAATGTAAGCATGCTTAAAGTCAGCAAAGCTATTTAAATGACTCTCTCTAAGCTCCTGGATTCTGATGCCCACTGTAGGAGGGAGAAGGGCTCCAATCATGGCTGTGATAAAATTTTGGGAATGTGCTATCTACTGTATAATTGAGTTTGTGCAGTGGGTGCTATCAACAGATTTTTGCTAAATGATGACTATGCGCTAGGTGCTGTTCTTAGCCCTGCAAAAAATAGAACAAGCATGGAAGGATCCAGTCTCTGAGGATCTCATATTCTAGGAGGAGAGACAGACATTAAAGAAACAAAAACTAAAGATTGAGATAGTGTTTGTAAAGGACAAAGAGTCAAGAGATAGTACAACACATGAGGGATAAAAGAAAGAGACAAGGGGAAGAAGAGATTTTAGATTAATTCCAAAGTCCAAGCCCTATATGCCTCAAGGTTATGAAATGGGGTTTATCCCTTCATAATTTTATGACACACTATTAATTTTTTAATAATATTTTTAAAATTTCTTTGTCCAATTTATTGATTGATTGATTGATTTAATTTTACTTTTTGGCCACAAGGCACATGGGATCTCAGTTCCCCAACCAGGTATCCAACCCGTGCCCCCTGCAGAGGAAGCATGGACTCTTCACCACTGGACCACCAGGGAAGTCCTACTATTTACCTTTTAATCGTTTTCTTCTCTATTATGTGTCTAGTTCTGGTTCTGGATAATTTTAGAGAGTGGATTAAGCATTTTTTACTCTTGCTCCCTTTTGGTTGTTGCTAATAATTATCCTTATGGAGGTATGGGTAGCATTAACCCTCTGGAGAAGCTCTGTTCAGCTGGTCTCCTTGAAAGCCCTGACTCTGTAACAGCCATCCCCGGGATACACCAAAAGACCTCTTAGGGGGGATACCTTATACTTGTAGTGAGTGCCAATGAAAGATGTCAAAATGAAGGGGAGGCAAAGGTGGGAAAATTGGGGGAAAAAATCAGAAATCAGCCATCGATCGGAATGTTTTTACTAAGCTGAATAACACGAAGCCACATATAACAGCTTTTACTCCATACACAAACCTGAAACAAACTGCCTGACCCACTGGCTCACTCTGGATTCCAAGTTTCTGTTGAAAGTGAGTGGCAAATGTAACTGCATCTCTTCCCTCCACTCTCTTATTTATAACCAGATCTGGTATTCTCCCCCTCCCCCACCCCGCCCATATTCATTATGGTAAAATAATCTCAACATGTGGCTAAAGTCCTGTGCTCAAGAAAAGATCCGTGATGTCATTCCCCACTTTGCACGGCCTCATTTAGAAACTGCCCCCACTGAGGCATGAAGCTAGAAGAACTCATGGCAAACCTGGCATTTTGCCTGGGCACCATCAGCGGAGTGCTTCTGCTCCTCGGGCACCCGACAGCCGGGGAAGTCATAAAGCAGCAAGAAATCAGAAAAGCCAGTTGGTTTGGAAGCGCTCCACCCAAAACAGGATACCGCCCACCTGAAAGCTAATTTGCCAAGCTAGCATCCTGCATGCTGCACAAGCTGCCTGTTTAATGTGACATGGAGCCATTATGATTCCTTTTTAATCAAAAGTTTGCGGGTTTGGTTTTTAAAGGAAATAGCCCCTGGGAATACTGTCACTGTTCCACAGAACAAATTACTGAACGTACCAGTAATCACAGTGATGGGCATTCAATTGGCAGCCCTTCCTCCTCACCATTCATTCTATTGGTAGCCCAGTAAGCAATCCCTATGGTTACATGACCAACAGGGGTTCATTTGGCTTCCTGAGGCCTGGCAAGAAAGACATGAGGGGGCACAGGGAGGCAGGTGACAAAGAGAATCACATTCTATCAGGATACAGGAGCCTCAGCTTGTTTGACTGCTTCTAGCATCCTGGCCCCAGACCAGGAAACGTGTGCGTGAGCATTTTATCCACCTGCCCCACCAGGTATCTTGCCATTCTCTTTCTGTATGAAGGAGAAATACGAGGACTGCAAGACACTTGGCGCTTTATTTGTTCACTATTATCGCAGAGGTCATAAACCTGGGTAAAGAAAGCATGAAGCCAAGAGAAAGAACCTGTTTCCCTTTCCTTTCCTTTGCTCAAAAAGCAGTATCCTATCTGGAATGGGAATAATTTTGCTAAAAGAAAGGACTAGAATTCCTGGGGTGGAGATAATTCTCCAAAGAAAATTCTAGCTACTAATCATAATGGTCATCATTATTTGTTGTCACACAAAAAAATATTTACTGAGTATCTGACTTTTGTACTGTGCTGTGAAAATGTTAGTGGCTCAGTCATGTCCAGCTCTCTGCGACCCCATGGACTGTACCCGGCTCCTCTGTCCATGGAATTCTCCAGGCAAGAATATTGGAGTGGGTAGCCATTCCCTTCTCCAGGGGATCTTTCCGGCCCAGAGATTGAACCTGGATCTCCTGCACTGCAGGCAGATTCTTTACTGTCTGAGCCACGAGGGGAGCCCTTTGTATTATGATAGATATTACTTAAAAAGAGTGTTACCTTTGTGGTTGGACCTAGAGAGTATTATGCTGTCTGTCCATTTGACAGATAAAGACAAATACTGTATGCTACTTCTTATATGTGGAATAAAAAAAAAATGAATGCATAAAACAAAACAGAAACAGGCCCACAGATAGAGAAAACAGGCTAGTGGATACCAGTGAGGAGAGGGAAGAATGGAGAAGCAAGATAGAGGTATAAGATTATGAGATGCAAACTCTGTGCAAACAGCAAGGTATATTGCTCGACAAGGGGTCCCCAACTGGCACAGTGGTAAAGAATCCTCCTGCCAGTGCAGGAGATGCTAGAGACTCCCTGGGTGGGGACGATCCCCTGCTGGAGGAAATGGCAACCCACTTCAGTATTCTTGCCGGGGAAATCCTGTGGACAGAGGAGCCTGGTGTACTACAGTCCATGGGGTCACATAAGAGTCAGACAGGACTAAGTACACACATACATACTGTTCAACACAGGAAAATATAGCCATTGTTCCGTGGCAATATTCGTGAAATAATATATATTTAATTATATATATATAATATTATATATAAAGAATATATAATAAATAAAGAATAATAATAAAGAATAATAATAACACTATAATAAATTAAAGTGTAATAATGTGAAAGGGAGTATCATTTATAAAAATACTAACACCATGCATTACACCTGAAACTAACATAGTATTGTAAATCAACTATATTTCAGTAAATAAATAAACGAGAGAGTTACCTTTGACAATAAGGTGAAAGTCCTTGGTCTTTGTTTCTATCAGTGAATTGGCGATACAGCTGTAAGTCCCATTGTCGGATTTCTTGACTTTTGTGATTGACAGTTGAAGATACTCACTGGTCTGTTGGATTCGGTGGTGGTTCTCTAAGTTCAAGATGCCACCGTTTCTATACCACATCATTTGAGCCTGGGGGTTGGATTTCACATTGCAAACCAACTTCACATCACTGCCTTCCTTAGCTGTTTGGAAGTCATTTCCACTTAGGAGAGGAGGAACTGCAAGATTGAAACATTTAGGTTTAATTAGCAGATAAGCATTATTGTCAGTGTTCAAGATTTTCCTTCCAGCTATCTCATTCATTTTACAAACATTTATTGAGCACCTACTGTATGCCAAGCACTGGGCTAGGAACCAGAAATACAATGGTAAATAACATACATCCATTCTCTTTTTCTTTTTTGGCCGTACCACATAGGATATGGGATCTTATTCCCAGACCAGGGATCAAACCTGCATCTGCTGTATTAGCAGCATGGAGTCTTTACCACTGGACAGTCAGAGAAGTTGCATACATCCATTTTCAAATTTAAGAGAGCTTTTAATGTGGTGGGGAAGATAAACCATGAAACAAATGTATATAAACATGAATCTCTGTCAAGGAGATGATTTGTAACACATGGAAGCATATAAGCCTTGAGACTTTGCTGAGAACTAATATTAAAAACTTATCTGTGCTACTTTGGGATAAAACAGTGTAATATTAAGAAAGCAGGTGCTGCAGTGAGCCCCAATTCTACCTACATTACTTACTGTGACCTAGACTGTTTAGTTTTCTCATCTAAAAAGTGGGATAACACCTTCTGAGTCGCTGTGAAGATGAAAGGACAGAATGCCTGTGAAGAATTTACCGCAATGCTAGTTCCTGTTATTATTGCGGTGGTGGTAGAGGTGGGGCGGTTTGAGGGCTCCTCACACCCTCTATTTTCGCCTTGTATGTAATCACGCTTGCCCTGACCACAGATCTACCAATGCACATTTGCATTTCCACGATGATCTTCCAGAAATAATGTCCTTCTCTCAGAAGGCACTCCAGTTGTGGCAACTCTGGCATCCATGAAAGGTGAGCGTGACCTTGAGCCCCTCTCATCCCTCTGTGTGAACGACTGCTTTTTTTTTTTTTTAAGTCTTTATTGAATCAGTTACAATATTGCTTCTGTTTTATGCTTTGGTTTTTTGGCCATAAGGCATGTAGGATCTTAGCTCCCCAACCATCCCTGGTTCCCTGTGAGCAACTTCTTATTCCCTTCATGATAAGGACATCTGTAGACCCATGTGTCAAACACATTTTTCTTCAGCTAATTCCAACCCTTACTCCCACCAGTGTTTTTCAACATCTAGAGGGAGAAATGGCCAAGCTGAGTCTCCCCTTTTGCACGCCCCTTGCATTTTTTTGGCCAAGGTACAGAAGAGTAATAAAATGCATGAAAAGTGGTGGGATTGTTGGGCCATATGGTAGCTCTATTTTCAGTTTTTTAAGGAAACTCCATATGTTCTCCATAGTGACTGTATCAATTTACATTCCCATCAATTGTGCAAGAGGGTTCCCTTTTCTCCACACCCTCTCTAGCATTCATTGTAGATATTTTGATGATGGCCATTCTGACCTATGTGAGGTGACACCCTGTTGTAATTTTGACTAGCATTTCTCTAATAATCAGTGATGTTGGGCATCTTTTTTTTCATGTGCCTCTTGGCCATTTGTATATCTTTTTCAGAGAGATGTCTATTTAGGCCTTTTCCTTGTTTTTTGATTGGTTTGTTTGTTTTGTTGATATTGAGTTCCATGAGCTGTTTGTATATTTTGGAGACTAATCCTTTGTCAGTTGCTTCATTTGTAAATATTTACTCCCATTCTGAGTGTGATCTTTTTTTTTTCATTTCTGGGTTCCTTTGCTGTTCAAAAGCTTTTCAGGGCAGGAACAGAGACGAAGATGTGGCGAAGGGGTATGTGGTCAAAGGCTGGGAGGAGGAGGGTGGGATGAACTGGGAGATTAGGATTGACACATATACACTGCTGCTGCTGCTGCTGAGTCGCTTCAGTCGTGTCCAACTCTGCGACCCCATAGACGGCAGCCCACCAGGCTCCCCCATCCCTGGGATTCTCCAGGCAAGAACACTGGAGTGGGTTGCCATTTCCTTCTCCAGTGCAGGAAAGTGAATAGTGAAAGCGAAGCCGCTCAGTCGTGTCCGGCTCGCAGCGACCCCAGGGACTGCAGCCCACCAGGCTCCTCAGTCCATGGGATTTTCCAGGCAAGAGTAGTGGAGTGGGGTGCCATTGCCTTCTCCACTACCATGTGTAAAATAGGTAACTAGTGGGAACCTGCCATGTAGCACTGGGAGCTCAAATCTGCTCTGTGATGACCTGGGGGGTGGGATAGAGAATGGTGTGGGAGGGAGACCCAAGAGGGAGGGGATTAAGTATCAGTTCAGTCACTCAGTCGTGTCCGACTCTTTGCAACCCCATGAATCGCAGCACGCCAGGCCTCCCTGTCCATCACCAACTCCCAGAGTTCACCCAAGCTCATGTCCATTGAGTCGGTGATGCCATCCAGCCATCTCATCCTCTGTTGTCCCCTCTTCCTCCTGCCCCCAATCCCTCCCAGCATCAGAGTCTTTTCCAATGAGTCAACTCTTCGCATGAGATGGCCAAAGTACTGGAGTTTCAGCTTTAGCATCATTCCTTCCAAAAGAACACCCAGGGCTGATCTCCTTTAGAATGGACTGGATGGATCTCCTTGCAGTCCAAGGGACTCTCAAGAGTCTTCTCCAACACCACAGTTCAAAAGCAGCAATTCTTCGGCACTCAGCTTTCTTCACAGTCCAACTCTCACATCCATACATGACCACAGGAAAAACCATAGCCTTGACTAGACGGATCTTAGTCAGCAAAGTAATGTCTCTGCTTTTGAATGTGCTATCTAGGTTGGTCATAACTTTTCTTCCAAGGAGTAAGCGTTTTTTAATTTCATGGCTGCGATCACCATCTGCAGTGATTTTGGAGCCCCCAAAATAGCTAATTCACTTCACTGTACAGCAGAAACTAACATAACACTGTAAAGCAATTATACTCCAATAAAAAGTGCATGAAAAGTGGGCAGTAGGAAAGAGATAGAGGCAGAGAATGTGGGGAAAAAGGAGCTTGTATAATCTGCACACTGAATAATTAGACCCTAAGTAGGCTGTGTTATTAATAACTGTCTCAGAAGAATGACATTTTGTTGCTCTTTGGAATGTGCTTGAATTCTGTATCCATGTCCAACAAGGATGGTTATATGGTATTCAGATATGTAGGAAGCTATGAATAGAGAACATGATGGCCAACTATACCAGTTCCGCTTATGGACAGGTCCTATTAGTTGTTCCTTTTCATTTAACTGTTTAAAATGAATTTTAAAGCACATCAGCTCTACATGCATGTCCCCTTTTAAAATTATTAGTACATTTCAGATAAAGCTAAGGTCCTCCTTGACTCCATCCTGGTCACTTCCTGACTCCCCAGAGATACCCAGTGCTATGAGTTTCAACGTAAATGCTTGCAGATCTTTTTTTTAAATGTTGTTTTAAAAATACATATGATATACCCATAGGAAATGTATTGGTTTAGGAGGGTGAGAAGGATTTACACAAAAACTTCATTCTCTCAATAGCTTGCGTACTTTGAGAGATATTCATGTTGAACCACAGAGTTCTAGCCCATCGCTTTTAGAGTGCTATAGCATAATATCTGACTCTTTACTCATTTTATTTTGATGGGCATCAGGTTATTCTCATTTTTAAAATGCTAAACAATGTCTCAGTAATCATCCTTGGCTATGTCTTTTTGTGCATATGTGCATGTATTTCTCCAGGGTTAACTAACATCTCAAAGCAGATCTGCTAGGTGTTAGGGCTGCTGCTGCTAAGTCGCTTCAGTTGTGTCCAACTCTGTGCGACCCCATAGACGGCAGCCCACCAGGCTCCCCCGTCCCTGGGATTCTCCAGGCAAGAACACTGGAGTGGGTTGCCATTTCCTTCTCCAATGCATGAAAGTGAAAAATGAAAGGGAAGTCGCTCAGTCGTGTCTGACTCTTAGCGACCCCCCTGGACTGCAGCCTACCAGGCTTCTCCATCCATGGGATTTTCCAGGCAAGAGTACTGGAGTGGGGTGCCATTGCCTTCTCCCTGTTAGGGGAGGTGCACTTTAAATTTTGATGGATATTGCAAAAGAGGTGGTCTCAGTTTATACTTTCGGCAATAACACATAAAAGAAGCTTCTGAACATCCTCCACCAAATAGTGTATTATGAAGCTTCCATTTAGTTTTCAGTCTTCCATTTAGAACAATAATCCATAATACTTCCTCAAGACTGCACATGATATTCTTGCCACTTTATGACCTCACTTTGATTTATTGATTGATGAATTTATTATCACTATGAATCACTGACCAATTTTTTTATATATGTGCAACAATGATATTTAAAGAGGTGATTATAAAGATGATATTAAATACAGAATCAGGCTGGAAAACTGAAAATCATTTCTTTAAGCCACTGGATCATATTATCAGCATTTCTACTGTGTCTCTATTAAGAAGGTACAATGGGAAGAGCACTGGATTAGGAGACTGGGGATTTTGTGTTCTGTTCTCAGCCCCAGATGTGATCATTAGGGCTCTCATTCTGGGCCTCAGTTTCCTCATCTGTCATTTTATAAGGATTTCAAAACTTCCAAGGTAACCCTGATAGTCTTGGATTCGAACAAAGTTGCCAAGGGATAGCTTATTAAAAATCACATTTTATTGGGACTTCCCTGGTAGTCCAGTGGTTAAGACAGTGCTCCCAATACAGGGGAACAGGTTTGATCCCTGGCCAGGAAACTAATATCCTACATGGTGAAAAAAAAAAAATCAGAGTTTATTTCCTATATTCATAGAAAATAAAAGCTCCATTGCCCAGGAACACGTAAGTGATTCATTCTGAAAGCTTCAGGATGCCAGCAGATTCCAGACCTGAATTCCTTGTCCTTTTCTCCACCCTTTTACCTCAGGGGCAATGGCATCAATTTTTCACAGAAAAGCTTGCTGAGCTCATGGGATCAAATAGCTTTGACTTTTTATTACCAGGTTCCAAGTCCAGAGCTTTCCCTACCAGACCATGCCATATTATTACCCTTACTCACATCACCCCTCACCACAGCAGCCACACCTGTCTCACATAGATCCAATTTTCCACCCAAACCACCTAAATTCTCACCTCCATGAACGTATTCAAAGGACCCCAACTTCAGATAGTTCCACCAATGGGTTACCAATACCTGTAACCCAACCATCAACGAGTTTCACCCTTAAGAGTTTAAGGTGATGCTAAAAGATCCCCAACGGGTATTTTTCTAAGTAGAACACAAACACTAGAAACCACAAAGGAAAAGACTGGTAATTTTAAATATGTAAACATTTTAAATTTCAATGTAGCAAAAAAAGTATTTTAAAATGCCCAAAATAAATAGAAGAAATACTTGTATTGTAATTCAAAACAAAAATGGCTAATTTCCTTAATGTATTGGATTGGCCAAAATGTTTTGCCAGCATCTTACCAAAGAACCCAAAAGAAACTTTTGGCCAATCAAATACAAAGCCCTTAAATAAATCAATAAGAAAAAGGCAAATAACCAAATAGAAACATGGGTAGAGTACATTAACAGGCATTTCATAGGAAAGAGACATGAAAAGCTAATGCATTTATGAAAAAGTGAACACCCTCATTTTTAATTTAGAACATGAAAGTAAAATTTCAGATCAGACTGGCAGATTCTTAGATTTTGAGGAAGCTCAGGCTCATGACACTATGGGGAATAGGTACCCTCCCGCGCTGTTGTGGGGTCATAAATAGGGCAGTTCGGCAATGTCAAGCAAATGTTAAAATATGCATACTCTTCGGGTCTTCCCTGGTGGTCGAGCAGTTGAGAATCCACCTCCCAATGTAGGGGACTCAGGTTTGATTCCTAATCAGGGAACTAAGATCTCACATGCCATGGGGAAACTAAGCCCATGCGCTGGCAGCTACTGAGCCCAAACTCTAGAGTTCAGGCACTGCAACTAGAGAAAGCCCATGCGCTGCGACCAAGACCCAGTGCAGCCAATATATTTATACACACACACACATACTCTTTAGACAGAAGTTTCATCTACTACTTAGTGTAGTACAGACCACACAGACTGATTAGCCGTCTCTTTCCCCTTACTCACAAGTGACATTCAGCACCACTGAGATGGACACCGACTGATTCCTCTGCAACTTGCAGGTAAATGTGATGCCGTTGTCATCTTCTCTGATGCCCGAGACACAGACGGAGCTGGAGTTGATTTTGTTTCCAGACTTCAAATCCACTCTCCCATCTTCGCGGTACCAGAGAAGTTCTTCATCTCGAGTGTGGTTTTCCACAGCACATTTCAGAGATTCTTGGAGGCCAGGCTCAGTGTCCAGAATATAGTTTTCAGTTTTACCATTCACACTTAAAACAGAACCTGGGCGTGCAGGAAGAGACTGTTAAGGTAGAGTGAACAGTCTAAATGGCCATCAGCAGAGAACTGGCTAAATAAATTCTGTTCCATCGGTACAATGAAATGCTCTGCAACAATTAAAAATAGCCATATTGATCTATGTGATTTTACAAGGAAAAAGATTGATAATGAACTATTAATTTTAAAAAATAAAAGGTTGAAATGATGGTTACCAAATGTTGCTGCACATGGGAATCATCTGCCTAGCTCCCACCCCTAGACATTCTGATTAATTAATATTAGTGTAACCTGGGCACTGGGTGCGGGTTTAAAAAGTCTCCAGGTGACTCTAATACGCAGTGAAGTTTGAGACCCACTGGGTTAGAAAACAATATGTATGGAATTGTCCTATTTATACACACACACACACACTCTCTCTCCCTCTTTCATATATATATAAAACCTGGAAGGATACACATCAAAACATTGAGTAGTTATCTCTTAATGATGGGATTTTATTTTTCTTTATTCTTTTCTATATTTCCTAACTTATGTTATAATAACTGCTAATTACTTTTTAACTCAGAAAGGAAAAGGTTTCTTTCAGGATGGGGTGGGGAACAAATGCAGAAAAGATTTTCATGTAAGTGGTATGCTCAAATAAACAGCAGAGGTTTATTTTAAATAAGATTAGTGAAAGAAAGTGAAAGTCACTCAATCATGTCCTACTCTTTGCGACCCCATGGAGTTTACAGTCCATGGGTTTCTCCAGACCAGAATACTGGAGTGGGTGGCTGTCCCCTTCTCCAGGGGATCTTCCCAACCCAGGGATCGAATCCAGGTCTCCCACTTTGCAGGCTGATTCTTACCAGCTGAGCCACCCGGGAAGCCCAAATATGATTAGTAATGAAATACACTAAAATGTGGGGAAATTCTGGCTGTGGCTCTGAAGAGAAGAAAATATTTCACCCAGTCTTCTACTGTTAGAACCACGAAAACAGTTTTCCATTTAATTTTTTACTGTTTTATCTGACTTCTCTACTCTGAACCATACCATCTGTATAATCCTTCCAGTTTGGAGTTTCTCTTTTCCCAATTCCCTTGATCATTTTATAATCTGAAATTTTCTTTATTTAAGTAGAGGCCCCAAAGAATATTAACTTACTTGTCATCACATGTGGCAGAAATAGAATCATTAAGAGAAGAAATCTGCATCTTTGTATTAGGCCGCTGGTCTTCTGTGCCATCTTTAATGAATTTACGTCTGATCTGCCAGGGGAAAAATGGAGCAGTTGGTTCTGCACTTTGGTCTACACTGAGCTTATGAACCTTCCTCTTGTCTATTATATATTTAAAATAAAAAGTCCCAGATGAGTCATTCCAGTTATAACGGTACTATTTCTAGTTTTTAATTAAACAATCCTGTTCTGACTACCAAGTTCAAAGTACTTCTAGTATTCAGGGTTTTTTTTTTAAGACAGCAAGTAAAAGGAAACCACTAGGAAATAGGCTATGGGATAGAGGGCAGCTACAGAGCAAGCCCAGAGGAAGGTAAAACTAGAATGTCTTTTAAAAAAAATTATTTATTTTTTTATTGAAGGATAATTGCTTTACAGAATTTTGTTGTTTTCTGTCAAACCTCAGCATGAATCAGCCACAGGTATACATATATCCCCTCCCTTTTGAATCTCCCTCCCATCTGCCTCCTCATCCCATCCCTTTAGATTGATACGGAGCCCCTGTTTGAGTTTCCTGAGCCATACAGCAAACTCCCGTTGACTATCTATTTTACACATGGTAACATAAGTTTCCATGTTACTCATTCCATACATCTTACCCTCTCCTGTTAGAATATCATTTTAACACAAAGCGAAGTGAAATTTACTTTCTTCTCAGATAGGATCTACTGCACAAAGTAATTCTGATCTTGAAAGGCTTTCTTGACTCATTCTTGGTAAAGCTGCTCTCTGCTAATAGAGGGTTTTTGAGACTTTTCAGATCCCGTAGATTCAAATGGTTTGTGCCTTAGGAAAGACTAAATTCCGACACAACTTCTAGTCTTAAACCACGTTCATCTGTTTTCCTGCTTCCTTCCATTCTGCCTTCCCGCTCCTCCCTCTTGACCCAGTATAGGCTAAAAATAATGAGTAACGGAGTTCTCTTTCCTCATTTCTGTGTTTTTGCTGCTGTCATCCCTCGCCTAAAGATACTCTCTGCTTCCATCTGGGAGAAACATGTATTTATTACTTCCTTCCAAGAGGACCACTAAAAATACAGTAGCAACACACATGGAATGTTTTCTAAGCAACAGACATTGTGCTAAACACTTTACATACATTTATTTCAGTATTTCAGTCTCAGTTAAGCCCCTAACAACCTTTATGAGGTCATTTCTAAAGGTCTGGAGAGATCGTATAACTTGACATTTGGTAAAATTATATCATCTGGAAATATTAGGGTGAGGATTCCAACCAAGGACTCCTAAGGCAATGTTCTTAACCACTCTGCTGCCAATGTGAATATTTTCTTCCTTTAAGGCAGAGGAGAGGGTGAGACAAATTGAGAGAGTAGCACTGAAACATGTACATTGCCATATGTAAAATAGACAGCTAGTGGGAAGTTGTTGTGTAACACAGGGAGCTCAACCCAATGCTCTGTGATAAGCTACAGGGGTGGGATGGAGTGAGGAGTGGGAGGGAGGTTCTGAAGGGAGGGGACATGTGTATACTGATGGCTGATTCATGCTGTTGTATGGCAGAAACCAACACAACATTTTAAAGCAATTATCCTCAAATTAAAAAAATTTTTTTTTTTTTTTTTTTAAATCAAAGGAATTGCTGTCGGGTTTTCCCTGGCTGTCCAGTGGTTAAGACTCTGTGCTTCCAATGCGGTGGGGGGTGGGGGTGGGGCCCACAGGTTAAATTCCTGGTTGGGGAGCTATGATCCCACATGCTGTGTGGCCAAAAAATGAAAATAAAAAAAGGCCACTGTTAATCCTTTCTGGTCCCTAGCCACTCCATGGGCCTTACCAACTTAGAGTTTTGTTCTCTTTACACAAATATTAACCTTCAAGAGCGGGAACGTACCTATGACACTTGGGGGCTGGTTCTGCTCCTCCCCATCCCAGGCTTGTCCTGACAGAAGCAAGTTTCATTCCTGCCAGGTTCAAGCTGGCAAGCTTGCATCAATCTTTCAGTAAGATGATATTAGAACTAATATTGATTCTTTTGTCATTTAAAATTTTTTCCAGTAAGATTTCTATCACGGCACTCTTAACAGTGATGATCTCAGAATCTGGTCATTAATAGAGTTTTCTCAAGCACTATCCACTATAGGTACTTAATAAAAACTGAGAGTGTGGGCTTCTGGGAAGACCTCACCCTACCCTTTTAAGGAAGAAGACTGCTGTCTCCCTCTCCCTCCTGCCCCATTAAGATAGCAGCTTTTCAAAATGAATTTCCCCCACTTGACTTGTTTTTTATTTTAATTTTCATGACACTCTACTTTCTATACAAGGCAAAGTCTTACCACTTACCTGCTGAGCTCTGAAAAACTGACTTCCGTGGCCAGTCGTTCCGCCATCTGGGAACCCTGACCTCTTTTCCTGTGCCATGTTTATAATACTTGAATTCAAATACTTTATGGCAGTAGGGTCCAGTAAGTCAGATACATTGGGTTCAAAGTCTGTTTCTCTCTGTGGGTTCTTAGAGAAGACAGTAATTGGGAAAGGCATCTTTTTGAGATCTAAGTTCTTCTGTGTACTTACATTACTGGGTGGGGCCAGATACTACTAACAGGGATGTAATTGTTCCAAGAAAGCCTGACCTTGTGCAAAAATGTGTAGCACATCTCATTGATGCTGTCATGCTCAAAGTTAGGTGACTGTACTTGGTAATCTGACAACTTCAGAAATGTAATGGAGCAAGTCCAAAGGGAGGTTTCATTTTCATGGTAGCTAAAACATTTGAAGATCCCATACATATTTTTCCACACATGGAAAAATATTACTTACCATTGGCAATGTAAGTACAAGCCATACTGAGGCAGCTATGGCCAGGAAAGTCTTATCCCTCTGAGGCTCTCAACTGACTGGGAATCCTTGCTTTACACTTTCAAGAATTAGCTGTTTGAAGATAACAGTTTTTAATTGGTTAAAAATATGTATGTTTCTATAATAACTGGATAAATATTCAGTTATTTCCATTGACAGATGATCATAATGATTGATTAGGAAAAACAGCTTTCCTAAAGGCTATTTGAACATCTCTGATGTGGTAGTATTATAGTCAAATTTCTTGAAGTTTTATTTTTAAAAGTTTATTATAAAAATATTAAGTGAATAAAAATCAAACTTTTGCTGTATTAAAAAAAAAATCATCCTAAAATATCCACCTCTGTCTCCAGAGAGACTCATAGCAGTATTATCTCTTTTTGCTTACATTGAGGGCAGTTTAAGATGGTTTAGTTTTAGTGGGATCTTAGATATTGTTGCTTTATTGTCCTTATTGACTAGGGTTAATAATATTTTTCCAAAAGCGTTTGAGCTGGAAACCAGCAAGGCTGAATGGACATATATGCTGGTGATGGAGAACCCAGAGCAAGGATCATGAACTCAGTCTGCGGATCATTTAAAAGCATGAACAGGGCCACACATAAAATAACAATTTAAATTTAATTTTATTCTGTGCAAGCTAGTTCATTGTTGTCTGGAAGACAAAAGGTGTTTAAATATTTAGATAAATAGTAATTACAACATTTATGTCTAAAAGACTCTAGATTTTTTATGAGATAATCTGTTTATCTCATTTAACTCTTGAAATCTCCCCTCCCCAAAACAAGGAAAGATTTTGCAGAGAAACAGGTAAAGTAACTTGCTCAATTTCGATTAGCAAAAGCATTTTTACTGTAATATGACTTTTATGCTAGTCATACTAGCTGGCTGAAGGCATAGAGAAAAACAATAAAAGACGAAAAGCTGCATATGCTAAAATTAAAAAGAAATGTATTCATCTGAGAAACAGCTTTAAATCTAGAAATACATCTTCATGACTAACTTATACATAGGCTATAATTATTTGGTAATTAATATTCCCAAATTAATCCCTTTCCTAAAGAACCTCTAGTGGTTCTTATGTTTCAGTTGACATGGAAAGCTAGATCTTAGGAGGATTTCCCTCTAAACTCAGAGAATGTTCATCCATGCAAGTTTCCAAGGGCCTAAAAATAAAATCTGATCAGGTCTGAAAGCAATCAGGTCCAGCCAATCAGAAATCAAGCTGTGGGGCAGCAAATCAGAATTTAAATAAAAGTTACAATTAGAACCACCAGAACTGGCATGACACTCGTTTGAGTTCTTAGTGCTCCGGGACAGTATGGAAATTGCCTCCACAATAGGAATAAGAAGGGCTGGTGAAGACTTTTGCCTCCTGATAGAATATTGAATATTATCCTCATCAGTGGTTTATTGGCTTAAGTTTCCTTCAGATGGTAACTTCCAAATGCTTGGTCTCAATTAGCACAGGTAAATGAGAAATGTAGGTGATTGACACTTTTCCGTTCTCTTCTTCTCTAGAGATTTCCATTCCCTTCCCTTAAGAACCTGAAATGGCTGAGGGCTACATTGATTAAAGTAAATTACATTGGTATTTTACACCAGTAAAAAATGTAGATGGAATTCACTCATGCCTGGTCCATTGAAACAGTAAAACCCACAGATATCATAAAGGAGAAAATCAGTGTATGGTACTTAAGAACATTGTATTTAGAATGTTAAAAATTATAAAACTATAATTTTAAAATGTTGTGTTAGATAAGGCATGATGTTCAACTGAGAAAGTTAAAAAAATAGGCACTTTGTGTATTTAATAAAATATGTGTGAGGGAAAGCTCATAGAGGACAGACGAATAAAATGGGAAATATATAGATTGTTTTTCTTTGGTCATTTTCTTTAATTCCCCTTTAGCTCAGATCTAATTCCCAAAACTTCAGATTTACCTCTAACAAAGAGATAATCAGCACCAAATACTGCTTTTAGAATCTGCAAATAATTTTTATCTTTATTAACTATCACACATTATATAATTGCTTTCCTTTTTCATATTAATCAATATTTTATTCTAAACATGTTATCTCCGATTTGTAACAATCTCTGAGATTGTGAAATATGAACTAGAAGAATACAAAGGAACAGTTTCAGTTATTTGGCCCAAATATATTGTGTAATAGTATCTGAATTTAGAAAATTAAATAGCTACATTGTACTGTGACACTTATATAACACTTTCTGTAAGTTATCTAGCAAACTTAAGGCTTTCTCATTTCATTTCTGTTTGATTCACATATGGAAACTAATCAGGGTGATAATAAAGTCAAGAATTCATTTCAGAAAGTTTAAAACAAAATTTGATTTTAAAATTTAATATAGTTGTACTTTTTCTTCCGTTGCTGCTGCTGTTGCTGCTGCTAAGTTGCTTCAGTAGTGACCGACTCTGTGCGACCCCCATGGACAGCAGCCCACTAGGCTCCTCTGTCCCTGGGATTCTCCAGGCAAGAATACTGGAGTGGGTTGCCATTTCCTTCTCCAATGCATGAAAGTGAAAAGTGAAAGTGAAATCGCTCAGTCATGCCCAACTCTTCAGTTCAGTTCAGTTCAGTCGCTCAGTTGTGTCCGACTCTTTGCAACCCCATGAATCGCAGCACGCCAGGCCTTCCTGTCCATCACCATCTCCCGGAGTTCACTCAGACTCACGTCCATCGAGTCCGTGATGCCATCCAGCCATCTCATCCTGGGTTGTCTCCTTCTCCTCCTGCCCCCAATCCCTCCCAGCATCAGACTCTTTTCCAATGAGTCAACTCTTCCCATGAGGTGGCCAAAGTACTGGAGTTTCAGCTTTAGCATCATTCCTTCCAAAGAAATCCCAGGGCTGAGCTCCTTCAGAATGGACTGGTTGGATCTCCTTGCAGTCCAAGGGACTCTCAAGAGTCTTTTCCAACACCACAGTTCAAAAACATCAATTCTTCGGTGCTCAGCCTTCTTCACAGTCCAACTCTCACATTCATACGTGACTACTGGAAAAACCATAGCCTTGACTAGACGGACCTTAGTCAGCAAAGTAATGCCTCTGCTTTTGAATATACTATCTAGGTTGGTCATAACTTTTCTTCCAAGGAGCAAGCGTCTTTTAATTTCATGGCTGCGATCACCATCTGCAGTGATTTTGGAGCCCCCAAAAATAAAGTCTGACACTGTTTCCACTGTTTCCCCATCTATTTCCCATGAAGTGATGGGACCGGATGCCATGATCTTCATTTTCTGAATGTTGAGCTTTAAGCCAACTTTTCGCTCTCCTCTTTCACTTTCATCAAGAGGCTTTTTAGCTCCTCTTCACTTTCTGCCATAAGGGTGGTGTCATCTGCATATCTGAGGTTATTGATATTTCTCCTGGCAATCTTGATTCCAGCTTGTGTTTCTTCCAGCCCAGCTTTTCTCGTGATGTACTCTGCATAGAAGTTAAATAAGCAGGGTGACAATATACAGCCTTGACGTACTCCTTTTCCTATTTGGAACCAGTCTGTTGTTCCATGTCCAGTTCTAACTGTTGCTTCCTGACCTGAGTACAGATTTCTCAAGAGGCAGGTTAGGTGGTCTGGTATTCCCATCTCTTTCAGAATTTTCCACAGTTTATTGTGATCCACACAGTCAAAGGCTTTGACATAGTCAATAAAGCAGTACCTACATAAATAATAATTAAAATTAAACTTCTAATTTTATTTTCATGTATTATAAAATTTGACATAAAAGCAAGCAATTATGCATTTTTATGATTTTATTATATAATTAATGAAATTCATGTTTATGTGTTTATAATAAAATTCACATATTATGAAAAAACTATGTATGTTTCTGATATCACTTACATGCAGAATCTAAAATATGATGCAGATGAAGTTATCTACAAAACAGAAAGAAACTCAGAGAGAACAAGCTTGTGGTTGCCAAGGGTGGGGGGAGGCTGGATTGGGGATTTGGGATTAGCAGATGCATACTATTATGTATAAAGAACAAGGTCCCACTGTATAGTACAGGGAACTATATTCAATATCCTGTGATAAACCATAATGGAAAAGAAGATGAAAAAGAATGTACTTTATATCTATAACTGAATCACTTTTCTGTACAGCAGAAATTAATACAACATTGTAAATCAACTACACTTCGATAAAATTAAGTTTTAAAAATACACATATTTAGGGGGCTTCCTTGATGGCTCAATGGTAAGGAATCCACCTGCCAGTGCAGGAGGCATGGGTTCAATCCCTGCTCTGGGAGGATCCCACATGCTCCAGAGCAGCTAAGCCCATTCACCACAACTACTGAAGCCCCATGCCCTAGAACCTGTGCTCCGCAACAAAAGAAGCCACTGCGAAGAGAAGCCTGCACACTGCAACTAAAGAATAGCCTCCACTTGCCGCAGCTAGAGAAAAGCCAGTGCAGCAATGAAGACCCAGCACGGCCAAAAAATTTAAAAAAAAAAATAAACAAACTTGTTTATGGTGTTGTTCCAACATGAATTTTATCTGGCGAGTACTATTGTTCCCATTCATACAAGAATAGAATAAAAAAATATTTATGGTTATCTGTACATTTCTAAAAACATTGGTTAAGAACATCAGAGACCTGCTGCTTGCTAGCTGTGTGACTTTATGAAGTTATTTTACTTATATGGGCCTTAGGTTCTTTGTCAATATGATGTGATTAATAATAGTGTCCTCCCTATGGGGTCATTTGAGGATTACATGAGACAAAGCATTCAAAGCAGTTACACAATAAGCTCTTATTAAGCAGTAGCTATTATTGTTATTAATATAGTCTGGGCAAGGCGTAATAAACACAGCCACACTGTAGCATTGTTTCAGTCAGAATCACAACTAAGAGCATTTCCTGTTGTCTGAGTTGCAAGCGCTGTCTAAGCAGGTTTTATGGGTATATTTATTTATTTATTTGTCTGTGCCAGGTCTTAGTAGCAGCATGCAAGATCTTTAGTTGTGGCATGTTGGATCTAGTTCCCTGACCAGGGAGAGAACGTGGGCCTCCTGCATTGAGAGTGTTGAGTCTTTAGTCACTGGACCACCAGGGAAGTCTTGAAGCAGGTTTTCAGTTTGTTTCTGTGTGGATCTAAGGGCACTGGGTTTTACTATTATCATTTAGAGCTTAACAGAGGATTGATGTCCTGGTTCTGGGTCCCTCCAAAGCAGACCTGAAGATAAAATTTGCATGCAATTAGTTTACTTAAAGGTGGTCTTACGAAGCACAGAATGGAAGTGAGATGAGAGAGGAAAGAACATAAATAAAGGATGTGTTAATTAACGGGTTACTGCGGTCAACTGTTGCTATGGACTCTTTGACAAGCTCTAGGGAACACACTTCAGAATCCTTTCAGAGTACATCATGAGAAACTCTGGGCTGGAAGAAACACAAGCTGGAATCAAGATTGCCAGGAGAAATATTAGTCACCTCAGATATGCAGATGACACCACCCTTATGGCAGAAAGTGAAGAGGAACTAAAAAGCCTCTTGATGAAAGTGAAAGAGGAGAGTGAAAAAGTTGGCCTAAAGTTCAACATTCAGAAAACGAAGATCATGGCATCTGGTCCCATCACTTCATGGGAAATAGATGGGAAACAGTGGAAACAGTGTCAGACTTTGTTTTGGGGGGCTCCAAAATCACTGCAGATGGTGATTGCAGCCATGAAATTAAAAGATGCTTTCTCCTTGGAAGGAAAGTTATGACCAACCTAGATAGCATATTGAAAAGCAGAGACATTACTTTGCCAACAAAGGTCCATCTAGTTAAGGCTATGGTTTCTCCAGTGGTCATGTATGAATGTGAGAGTTGGGCTGTGAAGAAAGCTGAGCGCCGAAGAATTGATGTTTTTGAACTGTGGTGCTGGAGAAGACTCTTGAGAGTCCCTTGGACTGCAAGGAGATCCAACCAGTCCATCCTAAAGAGACCAGTCCTAGGTGTTCATTGGAAGGACTGATGCTGAAGCTGAAACTCCAGTACTTTGGCCACCTCATGCAAAGAGTTGACTCATTGGAAAAGACCCTGATGCTGGGAGGGATTGGGGGCAGGAGGAGAAGGGGGCAACAGAGAATGAGATGGCTGGATGGTATCACTGACTCGATGCACATGAGTTTGGGTGAACTCCGGGAGTTGATGATGAACAGGGAGGCCTGGTGTGTTGCGATTCATGGGTTGCAAAGAGTTGGACACAACTGAGCGACTGAACTGAGCTGAACTGAAGGAGAGGAAGCTTGAGTATTTATCCACCAACTTCTCTCCATCATTGGTTAAGGGTCATTCTTGGTGTTGGCTCTCCAGCACTTCCAGCCCACTCTGTAAAGATACAGTGCACTCTCCTGGTCTGGTTGTGAATGTCCAGGCAGACAGAAAGTCACTGGGCATATGGGAACTGTTTGCAGGTGACCTCTAGGCAGGCCAAAAGGATGTGAGAAAGGTAACAACATCAACTTCTAGAACTGGGTATTAGATGACGTTGGAAAATAATGGTTAATTTACTCTTAGATGTGATAATGCTATGGTGGTTATATAGGAGACTGTCCCCATTCTTAAGGATGTCTGCTGAAATATTTATGAGTTAAGTGTCATGATGATTGCAGCTGATTTTCAAATGATTCAGCAAAAATAAATAAACACACACACACACACAACAAATACAGCAAAATGTTAACATTTATTGAATCTAGAGTCCAGGTTGGGGTATATAGATCTTCATTGTACTATTCTTCCTTTCTGCATGTTTGACATTTTCTTTTTTCTTAATATTTATTTGTGTGTGTCAGGTCTTAGCTGTGGCTCATGGGCTTAGTTGCCCTGTGGTATGTGGGATCTTAGTTCCCCAACCAGGGATTGAACGCACATCCCCTGCAGTGGAAGGCAGATTCTTAACCACTGGACCACCAGGAAAGTCCCTCACAGTTTCATAACTGAAATGTTGAGGGAAAGTATTTTGCACACTTTACTGAGTGCCCACTATATGCTGAGTACTCTAAGCCTTGGGGATGCCTGTCCCATCCAAACCAAGATGGGTTTCTTTGTTATGATTTAGTAAGACTTGGCTTTTCAAGTCACTCAACTGCCACTGTGGAGAACTGTTTTAATAACTACAAATCAATGATGTCTATAAAAGGAATGATACCCCTTTAACTGCACAGCATTAGATGGGTACCCTGGATGATACTGAGAAGCTCCTGATCTTCTAGGCTCTTCCATTCTAGAGGGGAAAGGTAACTATGGTCAGGAACCAGTTAGGGTGCTTTTTCAGATTAAAAAATGGTATCATGGCGCCCCTTCTGGAGAGACAAAGAAGTGATATAATTTGCCCAGGACCATGTACATTGTCCCTGGAACATTCCTCTTTCTTTCCTAGGACTGACAAGCAAGAAGAAATCATTCAGCCCTTAGAAGTTAAGCTTAATAGTTAACCATTAAGCCTAAGTAGTTCAGCTGGTTGGAATATTAACAGAGTCCAGTATTCCATGTCCTCCGCAAGTATCTCAGGCCCAGAGGGAGAAAAGACAGGCAACCTCGAATGTGGAAATTTCCAGGAGTAGAAACAATTCACTCCATATCAGACTTCTGTACTCTGGACAGAGGAGGGTGTCCAAGACCGGGCAGCCCTGGGGGTCTGAGCTAAGCGAGCGCCGAGAAGCACCTGGGGAGTCTCCGGCCACCTTTCTTTCGTCAGGAATCTCATCTTTAACAAGCTCCAGGGTGACTGACACTGCGGTTCAGGGGTCTCATTTTGAGAACCATGGCCTATGAGACTAGGCATTGATGAGGGTGATGCAGGTGGGAGCCCCTTAGCTCAGGATAAGTGCCTACTACAGTGCCTAGTGCTTGGTGGGTACTCAAGAATTCCCTGGTGGTCCTGCGGCTAAGACTCCATGCTCCCAGGGCAAGGGATGTGGGTTCATTCCCTAGTTGGGGAACTAAGATCCCACGTGCCATACAGTGTGGCCAAAAAGTAAAAAAAAAAGTAGCGGGGTGGGGGGTTCAAGAGGGAGGGGACATACGCATACCTATTGCTAATTCGTGTTGTTGCATGGCAGAAACCATCACAATATTGTAAGTTGTTATCCTCCAATTAAAAATTTAAAAAATTTTTTAAAAAGGAAAAAAAGAAACAGTAATTAAAGAAGGAAGGAGGGAAGGGAGAAAAGATGGGAGGAAGGTCCAAGGAAAGAGGGGAGGAGAAGGGGAAAAATGGGGAGGGTGCTCACTTGGAGATGGATTGAGTGCTCTGGCCCGGAAGAGAATGCGCACACAGGACTGCCCTGGGGGAAACTGACCCTGCTGGGGCACAGACCTCACAGTATGTCGGTCATGTGGGGATGGAGAACAGGGAGGAAAACAACCAGGAGGGAAGACGGGGTGCAGCGCAGCTGGGTGCTGACCATCCCATCCCCAAAGGCCTTCGAGCTGCATCCGCATTTGCTGTCACCAACTTGATGCAACAGAGGCAGCAGCTCAGCAAATGGCAGGAGGGTCACAGGTCAGCAGGGTCAGGCCAGGTCGCAGGGAATACCACTGAGGGCTTTAATGTAACAGAAAAATGAGAAAGCTAGTCATCACAGCCTTGTAATGATAGAGTGGTTCTTTGAGCCACTCAGGGACCCAGCGTGGTGCTTTTTCATCCAGAATTAGACACAGTATCTACCAAACTGCTTAACATTGGTCACGGAACTTCAGAATTTCCAGCTTCTAAACAGTGATTAGTGATCCTCTAACTTCTCATCCTCTATTAGATTCCTTCATCACCGAAAATCTTGGACCTTAAATTAAGACCTGAAAGGCTGCCTGTCTAGGATTGCCATATTTAGCAAATAAATATCCAAGACATCTACTGCATTTGAATTTCAGGTAAGTAACAAATAATTTTTTAGTATAAGTATGTCCTGTGCAACTGCAATCTGTTCATTTATGACAAAGCCAATGTCTGGAATATGCTTACACTAAAAAAAAAAAAAATTATGTGTATCTGAAATTCAGATTTAATTAGGTATTCTGTCTTTAATTGGGCAACTCGACTTCTGGTTAATCCTCCTGTTTTTTAATAGGTGAGGAAGTGAAGTTCAGAGACATAAAGCGACTTGTCCAAAGTGACACGGGGTTAGAATCCATTCAGGATTCCTTGCTGCCACAAGGTTCCTTTCCCCAGTGTCTTGCTTCAGAGTTTCTTTACACTGCTTCTTTGCTTTTTTGTTTTGTTTGGGGTGTTTTTTGGCTATGTTGCGTGGCTTGTGGGATCTTAATTTCCTGACCAGGGATGGAACCCCAGACTCAGCAGTGAACGTGCAGAGTGGACCACTGGACCACCAGGGAATTCCCAACTTGGCTTCTTGACCCACTAGGGTTGAGTTTCGGAGAAGGCAATGGCATCCCACTCCAGTACTCTTGCCTGGAAAATCCCATGGATGGAGAAGCCTGGTAGGCTGCAGTCCACGGGGTCACTGAGGGTTGGACACGACTGAGCTACTTCACTTTGACTTTTCACTTTCATGCATTGGAGAAGGAAATGGCAACCCACTCCAGTGTTCTTGCCTGGAGAATCCCAGGGACGGGGGAGCCTGGTGGACTGCTGTCTATGGGGTTGCACAGAGTTGGACACGACTGAAGTGACTTAGCAGCAGGGTTGAGTTTTAAATTGTTTGTAAAGTCCCTGAATTTTAGGCAAAAACATATGTGTGTGTGTGTGTGTGTGTGTATGCGTGTGCAAGTGCATGTGGGTATTTTTCTGGGGAGATAGTCTCTGCTTTTATTTATTTATTTACCAAAATATCAACTTTATTACTGAAAAAGAATGTATTGGGAAATGTGGCTTGTATTTATAGGCAAATGGGTTTCCAGTAAGGAGCCTCAGAGTCAGAAGAGATCCCCATCCCATGAGAGGTACTGCTGCACCTCTAAAGATGGTACTCCACCAGATACCTCCTGCCAACACTGGCAGGACTTTTCCTGTTGTGCCTATTTATAGACTAAGAGCAGTTAAGAGTGCATGATCTCTGCAGACAAGAAGTCTCTGCTCTTTCGATTAGCTTCTCAAGAGTCATGATTTTAATAAAATAGTAAACTGTGCTCTTTCATAGGACTATGTTCTGCTTTTAAAATGCAGAACATCTATGACTTTGGGCTGAAATTGCATTTCTGCTTCCCCTACGTCCCTTCATCCCCTGCCCTCCCTTCATTCCCTGGCACAGCACTGGGTCCGAACATTCTAGGAGATGGGTAGATTTTGTGTACACAGAAAAAATATCCACTACATCTTCTTTTTTAGGTCGTACCACGCAGCATGCAAGATCTTAGTTTCTCAACCAGAGATCAAACCCACACCCTCTACAGAGGAAGCAGAGTCTTAACCACTGGACTGCCAGGGAAGTCCTTCCGCTACATCTCCTATGTGCCATGCAGTGGAACCCACCCTCCACAACCTACCTATATCAAAACCCCAAATCCCTCTTGTTGTTGTTATTTAGTCGCTAAGTTGTGTCCAACTCTTTGTGACCCCTTAGATTGTAGTTCCTCTGTCCATGGGATTTCCCAGGCAAGAATACTGGAAGTCGGTTGCCATTTCCTTCCTCCAGGGGATCTTCTCCACCCAGGGATCAAACTCACGTCTCCTGCCTTAGCAGGCAGATTCTTTACTTCTGAGCTACCAAGGAAGCCCAATTCCTCTTATCTATCATGTGTCCATAAAGAAAGCTGAGTGCCAAAGAATTGATGCTTTTGAACTGCGGTGTTGGAAAAGACTCTTGAGAGTCCCTTGGACAGCAAGGAGATCCAACCAGTCCATCCTGAAGGAAATCATTCCTGAATATTCACTGAAAGGACTGATGCTGAAGCTGAAACTCCAATTCTTTGGCCACCTGATGTGAAGAACTGACTCATTGGAAAAGACCCTGATGCTGAGAAAGATTGAAGGCAGGAGGAGAAGGGGACGACAGAGGATGAGATGGTTGGATCGCATCACCGACTCAGTGGACATGAGTTTGAGCAAGTTCTGGGAGTTGGTGATGGACAGGGAGTCCTGGTGTGCTGCATTCCATGGGGCTGCAAAGAGTCAGACACGACTGAGCAACTGAACTAAACTGAACTGCATCTTGTATTTTCCTCCCTCCACTTCTTAGACTGGCAACCCAGAGCTGACAGGTCAGAACACCTTTCAGAGAACAGGTAGAAGGGAGCAAGGATGTGACCTTTGAGATTGACCACTAGAGGTCCCTTCTCATCCACAGTGATCCTGAAGTTAGACTGCCAGAGGTTGACAAAGTAAAGTGGAAGTGAAGTCGTTCAGTTGTGTCTGACTCTTTGCGACCCTATGGACTGTAGCCCCCCAGGCTCCTCCCTCCTTGGGATTTTCCAGGCAAGAATACTGGAGTGGGTTGCCATTTTCTTCTCCAGGGGATCTTCCCGACCCAGGGATCGAACTTGGGTCTCCTGCATTTCAGGCAGACTCTTTACCGTCTGAGCCACCAGGGAGAGAGGAAATTTCCTTAGACTAGTGGGGCTGATCTCTGTCTGTCACAAGCCTAACTGGGGTATTCTGTATCAAGCAGTGGGAAGAAGCCATGCGATCCAGCACAAGTTATGCAGAATAAAATGGTTTCCTAAGAAGTTGGATAGTGTCTTCCAGTGTCAGGCTCGAAGGCAGAGTTTTAAGCAGAAACAGGGGCCTGGAGCTTCCTCTTCAACCAAAAGGGGAAAACGCAGGTCATTCGACCCCTCACCCACACCAGGCAAACATCCAATTTCCTTCTGAGTGTATTCTGGCTCCAGGGACATATTTACTGGAAGTTAGGGATGCTTCTGCAAGAGACCCTCATTTGGGGCTCATTCTACAAAGGCCTTGACCTCGGCAGCTTTATAGTTGTAATTTTGTATTCTTTTCCTTAAAGAAGGCCCCCATGTATATAAACATTTAGGCCTCATAGGGCTTGGATCTAGTGCTGTCTGGCTCCCGGATACAGATTTCAGGGAGGAAGGAGGTGGGGCAGAGTTTCAAAGGGACGTTTCCCTGGAGACTAATGAGAGCGCGTTTCCTGCGGGATGAGGAAGAGTTTCATACACGTTTCAAAAAACCAGATAGCCTCCTAATCTCCAAAGAATTGTAACTGTGGGGGCACCTGAAGTCAGGGAGCCCCCTCTTGTCTGCTCAGAGCTTTCCTTGGCCTGCGGAAGTTCGCCAAATCTTTAGGTGAACTCACAGACCTGTAGCATCCTGTTGGCTGCTTTCTGAATAAATAAATGCTCTTGCCAACCATTGTGTTAGATTTTGGAGAAAAAAACCCAACCAAGCAAAACTCCGGTTCCAGAATTTCTGTGAGTTGTGATGAGCCATGAACTTTACAAAGGATTAAATAATCAACGAGGGTTGAATGAACAATTCTGTTTGGGATGTACGGATTGGATTTGGTAATAAAAGGCAAAGCAATATCCACAACTTTAGAAGCAGATGAGTGTAAGGAGATTTTTCTGTTTCTGAAATAGAATGTTCTGGAAACCTGCAGCCAGCAATGTGCTGGAACTGCTAGTACCAACTAGCAGAGCTGACACTGCGCTTCTCTTCTCAACTCTGCATTCAGTGACTTCAACTTGGTAGCCTGAAATTGGCCCCACTGGGAGCATTTACACCAGCGAAATTAACAACCATTACAAATCAGGGCTCTTCTCTCCAGGACTGGTGTTCTTTATCAGAACATCACTACCTGCACCCTATCCCTGAGGGCTTCCTAGGTGGCACAGTGGTAAAGAATCTGCCTGCCAATGCCAAAGATGCAAGAGACGTGGGTTTGATCCCTGAATTGGGGAGATCCCGTCAAGTAGGAAATGGCAACCTACTCCAGTATTCTTGCCTGGAAAATTCCATGGCCAAAGCAGCCTGTCAGGCTAGAGTCTAGGGGTCGCAAAAAGTTGGACACAGCTGAGTGACTGAGCATGCACCCTACCCTTAATCTCCTCTCCCCATCCCCCGCCCCGCCCCACCCACTCACACATCACAGAAGCTACCTGCAGGCACATCCATCTGTGTACATGTGTAGACACACAGAGGATCACTTTCCCCTTTTCAAGCAGGTTAGACGTCAGCGATCCCCCTTGCTCTGCTGTGCTGACATCTTTAGCGCTTTTCTACTAATTACTTACTAATCCCAGACAGTGATCTCTCTCTCTCCCTCTCTTGAATTCACAACTGTTCTCTCCCTTACATCATGAGGCCCAACTGTGAAAGTTCTGAGGCAATAATACAGTTAGGACAACAGATTTTCCCAAGCGGTCCCTAAGTGAGCAGTAAACATGACATCAGTGGCTGCACAGCTAAGTGAAAAGCATGTTCATATGTGGCCGGTGTTCTTTTGAGATGCTCAGTTTTCACCAACGGACAGCCTGCTCTTGTAGCGCTTACAGAAACTGAAGATGAGAAGCTTTGTGTCAGATGCACAGATGCAGGCAGAGAAAAGTCATGCGGCTTTCTCAGGCCAGCCAGACCCAAGAATGGATGTCACTTCTCAGCCTGAAGACCTTGAGCTACAAAATATTACATGGGAGACAGAGGGAAGGGGACTGACATTTTCCTGGCTGCTTTATATTAGGTATTCCTGTAATTAAATCATCATTATTCCCAATCTCTGGACAAAAAGAACAGAGACCTGGGGGATTTAATCTATTCTAGGATACATAGCTAGTAGGTAGTAGAATATTTTGTTGATAATTTAAAAAATTTTATGTCTAAGAATGTGTGTGTACATGCATATCCTAAATCCACTCCTCAAAGCAACTCTTTTCAGACTTTCGCAGTTTCTTCTGGTAGTGTTGCTGTCTTTAACCAATAGACTTATTAGTATAGAATAATGAAGGACAGTGATTTTTTTATTTAGTATTTTATATTTGTATCATGAATACCTAGAACAGTGCATCATAGCATATCATACATTTTTGTCAAAAAATACCAGCATTTCTTTTTTAAAAATTATTTTCTATTATAGTCTATTACGAGACATTGAATATAGTTTCATGTGCTATAACAGTAGGATCTTATTGTTTATTTTATACACAGTAGCTTGCATCTGCCAATCCCAAACTCCTGATTTATCTCTCCACTTTCCCTTCGGTAACCACAAATTTGTTTTCTATGCCTATGAGTCTGTTTCTGTTTTGTAAATAAGTTCATTTGCATCATATGTTAGATTTCACATATAAGTGATGTCATATATTTGTCTTTCTCTGACTTACTTCATTTAGCATGATCAT